>NC_069657.1:145641098-145944128 GCF_027244095.1 Hemicordylus capensis
AGAATTCAGCTGAAGGAGAGATGCTGTAGCTGGGAACAGCAGCTTGGGAGCGATGGTCAAGCTTCTGGTGGTCAAGCAGGCTAGTCAAGCAGGCAGCTTGCTCAGAGCAAGGCAGAGAGTGAGAGCACCATGGCTGGGGAAGTCTTGACTTCTCCCTGTGCAGAAGAAGTCACAGACAGTTCCTGTCCATGGACAGAGTTCCTGCTTGTTGCCCCGCGGCTTAGCAAACTCTGGGGTGGCTCTTGAGCAAGTACGCTTGTTAGGCAAGACTGCTAATCTGCCATGTCCAGAGACTCCTTCTTATAGTGATTCCATCCTTTCATGTCCATTTGAGTCTCCTGGATCACAAAAGGTGTCCATTTCTGTTATCCTTTGGATATTGTCTTTTAATTATCAAAATTAGCTCAGGATAGTTGGTCAGTCCAGGGTAATCTCAATCCCATCTTCTGTTAGCTGCTATCTTGGGGAGGGGATGTTCTATTTTGCCCAAAGCCAATCTGCATCTCTGAGCTGCAAATGGGAATCTTCTCTTGTCCCCAGATTTGGGGCCTGGTCCCAGAAGGTGTTAAAAGGTGTTAGTAAAATAAGAATTAAAATCTATAGGTGTTTTCTTTGTGTGCATTTATCTAGAGTGGAATTTCTATAGACAGCAATTGAGTATCCCTTTTGGGCAGAGCAGAGCAATCATTGACAAGGATTAACACAGGAAAGGGCAGCTCAGCCTCTGGCCTCTTCCACAGACATTATCTGATAGTGACTTACATTTTAGCATATTGATTAGCTCAGGCCTAGCCCTTGTGTTTCTGTGAGTGCCCATTTCACAATACGATGCTGGATTGCCTCCTCTTTCACAGAACAATTAGCATCAGTCTCAGAGGCAAGTAATGTACTGGTCAGTTCACCTTGAGTTCAGGCATTAATTGATCTCTTAATAAAAATGGACTCAGACACAGGCGTGAATCCTACACAATCCTGGGTTGGTATTCTGGGTTTAATGTTGGGATCAGGGGGGGTCCCCAACAACACCAAAGTGACACATGTGTGCGCCCAGCCTGCCCCACCCCCTGCCAGCTGCTACCACAGGTAGCAAGAGGGAAGCTGGTTACAGTAACTGAGTGGAAAACTCCCCCCCAACCCGATGTTTTCTAGGGATGTATACGAAACAGAGTTTCAGTTTTGTGTCGAGCTAAAAAAAAATGCAGACAGCCAAAAGGTTTCGTCAGAACAGAGACTGACCTGGTTGACCTTGAAATGTTTCAAGTGTTACAGCCATAGGGAACAATGGGTGAACCAGAAACACCCCATTGTTCCCCTTGGGTAACTCCTAGGGACACCAAAGTCAATTGGGTGGTAGGGCATGATGGGTGCTAACTACCACCCAGCCCACAAAAGAAATGGGCAGGAAGGTGATTTTTAATCTTTTCCCCAAACCCCCATAGGATCACAAGCCAGTCAGAAACCAGTGCCAGGAAACCAACCAGGAAGGGGAAAACAGGCCTCCAAAATGGTGCTCGAAACGTCAAAATGTTCCAAATGCCCCGTGTCTGCTGACAAATGGGATGTAATTGTTTGTGTCTCCTGCACCTTCACTCTCTTTTCACATTATTTCCTGTCAAGTGAGGTGCATCTTTTCCTGGTTTTAGAGGTGAGCCAGGCCAGGGTCTTCCCCTAACTGTTGCCCCCTGAGTCAGTGTCACACAGAGAAGGTATGGCCAGTCTCAGGAAGAGGGCTGCATTTCTCCCGCTTCTTCTCAGTCAAAATAAAGCGGAGACACCATCAAGTATCATGTAAGATCCACAAATGCCCCTGAGGGGTGAGGTGAAGCTGGCACCATCCTGTTCCCCTTTCCCCCTCCCTGCCAGTTGTGACAGTGTAAAAAGTTAGGTCAGGGTAAAAAGCAGGGATGAGATTTTAGGACTAACAACATCTTTTAGTGTGCAGGGTTTGCTTTCTGGAAGCTTAATGTAATCTATTGGTGACTTTGGGAGGAGAGCTGGTCTTGTGGTAGGAAGCATGACTTGTCCCTTAAGCTAAGCTGGATCTGCCCTGGTTGCATATGAAAGGGAGACTAGAAGTGTGAGCGCTGTAAGATATTCCCCTTAGGGGATGGAGCCACTCTGGGAAGAGCATCTAGGCTCCAAGTTCCCTCCCTGGCAGCATCTCCAAGATAGGGCTGAGAGAGATTCCTGCCTGCAACCTTGGAGAAGCTGCTGCCAGTCTGTGTAGACAATACTGAGCAAGATGGACCAAGGGTCTGACTCAGTATATGGCAGCTTCCTATGTGCCTATGTTCCTATGACTCCTGGGAATGCTTAGCTATCTTCCAATTCCATCCAATACTCAGTTTGTACATTTCTGTAAATAAATGAATATTATAAAGACACCATAAGTCTTCCGGTATCTCTCCTGCAAGGGAAACCACGATCCAAGTAGCCCAACACCCCCTGGAACTCCTCAGTGCTTGGAGAAGTGTGGGGTGGAGGGCATCTAATAATGTTTTACTGCCCTCTGTAGGTAACCAGGATGGGATATTGGAGGCCTCCCGAGAGGCCGCTGCTGTCAAGAAAGTGCAGTTTTCAGCAGATTCCTTCATCACCTACATGTGTCACGATCCAAACAAATACCCTGAATATCGGTGAGTGTTGCTCTTGCTATCCCCCCTTTTTTTCCACTTGAGGCACTTGAATATTATTTACTCAAAATATTTATACACTGCCCACTTCTAATGTCTCTAGATGGTTCACAACATGAGGTTTTAGTCCTGGGCTCCCTACAAAGGGAAAATGAAACTTCCTATAAAAGGGGAGAAGATTCCAATTATTAGGGCTGACTGTGATATAGGATCAGCATTCCCTGCAGAGGAAAGTGCACAAGAACACAGGCACAAATTCTTAAACCATGGACAGAGGAATGGCCAAGTCCTACCTTGGTTTCTGGGAGGCTTTTGGTCCTGGACCTCCCCATGAAACTGCCTACAAAGGTAGCCTAAACCAGGTGGCATACCAAGCCCACCAGCCACACCCCTTAGGCTGACATCAGGGTGAGACCAGCCAGCCTCCCCGCCGCTAGGGTTGCCATAGGGTTAGAGGCAAAGGAGTGGTCTCCCCTCACACTGGTGTCCATTTACTTCATTTTGCACCTCCTCAGCCTCCCTCTGTGCCAAGAAGAATAACCTCGCACGCCACGCTTGGCAAAGGTGCAACCAGGGGTTGCCAATCCCTACATTAGAGTGTCGAAATGGAGGGACCTGTCCCTTTCTAGCCAATTCCTATTTCGATTGTTGTTTTGGTTCTTAATCTGCTTTTCAATACAAAACAGGCTCAAAGGAATTTACACAGCAAAAGGAATGAGGAAATGGTTCCCTGTCTCAAAAAGGCTCACCATCATGTTCTTCTCTTTAGCTCTCTTCCCATTTCTTTGCAGTATGACTCTTATCTCTCTGCTCTTCCAGGCTGGATCCTGGCTTCACACTCTCCTCCTTGAATAGCTCCCATGTTGATCTACTGAATGAAACGTGGCACTATGGGGGCAATGAACAAAGCCACAGGTACCTGGCCAGCCTGGTGAGACACTTTCCCAGCGCCTGCATCCTGGATGTCAACGGTCTCCCCATCAGCTGGAACCTGATGAATCTTTTTGGTACAATGGTACATGGCTACACCCTTCCATCCCACCGTCGCAAAGGCTATTTAGCTGTGGTGGCAAAAGCACTAGCCATTCAAGTCCATGCAGCTGGCTACCCTGTGTATAGCCAAGTGGCCCTAGATAATAACCGTACACACAACTTCCATGAAAAAATGGGCTATGAGAGACTACCTGAGTTGTGTCATTTCTGCTTTCACTTTGTGAAAGAAGAGAATATCAAGGATTTTCCATGGGCCTCCAAGCAGGCACCCAGATGATATCGGCCTCTCATGGACTCCAGCAACAGGCTCAACCAACCTCCATGAAGCATAGGGAGAAAACGGGAGACCTGTGCTGACAGCTCTTCATCCTTTCTTTCCCTGAACAATTATCCTTCCCAGTGATTCTCCTTTCTTTTCCTCTTTGTTGTGTCTTGACTTTACCTTTAGATTGTGAAACGGAAGGCAGAGGCTGATGTCCAGACTAATTTATGCTTGAGTAGCCCTGTTGAAATTAAGTAGTCCTTTAGAGTAACACCTGAGTAATACTACTGAGAAACGTCTTTTGGATGTCAACCTATGGGAGAATCTTTCTTTTCTTTTCTTTTTGGTGGCACAGCACCATATAATTTCATAAATAAATAAATATCTGTATCATCTGGCATGAGTGATCACTGTACACACTGTACCCCTGCCCCACAGGCTTCAACCCATCATTTGGGACCTTTTTGAAATTTTGAATTATGATCATACTACCAATGAGGTAAAACCAGCATTGAATTAACGAAGATATTCACATTTCCCTCCAAATTAGTTGTTGTGTTTTTAGTTAATCCATTCTTTGTTCCAGACCAGCTTTTGAATGGTGCTTTAGTTACTTTTCGTCCAGTCCTGGAGTAGAGGCAGGGCTAACAAACAGCCAGCAGCAAGGGCACTGAAAAGGCATCTGCTCTTGCCTCTCTATACATAAAATCTATTTTCACTAAACTATTAATATTCCTGATTTTATTCCACTGCCTTGTCCTTGTGTGCCACAACAGCTTCCTCTACAGTAGTCAACAGCAGTCTCTTTACATTGCTGCGTATCACTCCTACAATGCATATCTCTCCCAACTGTGGATATTCTTGACTTCTCTCATAAATTTGTTTTTCCTCCTCTTTCAGTTCAGATCTGTAACATTCCACATACAAAATGTGATCAAAGCAGTTATCTAATGATATAATAAAAGATCATTTCCTTTGGCATGTTTTGTTGTGTATTCCAAAACCATGGAATTATCTCAAAAAAGCTGGAATGCCTTTTCCCCATTTGGACAAGAAAGCCCTTATGATACAAGCAAGGAAGTCTGCCATTCATGCCCCCAAAAGGTGGGCCATTCACACAGCCAAGGAATAAATGTGACCATGAAGGTTAAACTCCTGTCTCCTAATCCAGTAATACACCGTTTGCACAACCAAGACCAGTTAGGATCAGGCAAGAGTGGCAGAGCAAGAGGGCCTGTGTCTACTTACAGGTTACAGTGTCAACTCAGTTCTAACACACAGCAAAGTGAATGAGAGATCAGACTCATTGATTGATTGGTTAAATTTTTATTCCATTTTCCTGCCATTTTGCACTCAAACTGGCACTATAACACAAACATATTACGAAAAGCAAACACATTGCTACAACATTCTGTTCTGGGGAGTAGGGTTGTCTGTTTTACAAGGTTGTGGCCAGGGGTGTAGCAAGCTTGGAGTGGGCCTGAGCCCTAGGGGGCGGGGAGAGAAGATGGACCCCTACTCCTCCCATCTCTTTTGAGAAATATCTGAAATACTGACTTTATTTCAAGAAACTGTACTCTGCTGCCACCTAGTGACAAGTGAACAACCAACCAATTTCCTCATGTTTCAGGGAATTTAGTAAGCATCAGTGCCAAAGGCACTTCCACACAGTGGTTTATTCCAGATGATGCTCTCTAGACCTGTGCCTTCTTTGAGCAGTCCTCACCAAACCGGTGAAACACCTGTTTTCTTTCAGTGCATTTGTTTCTGACTTGAAAACCCTATCAGAAAACTTGTGTGAGGAGGGCAGTTGCTGACCTGCTGAGACGATCAGGAGCTGTGCTCCAAGGCCAGCAGGTGTAGTGGGAAAAGACAGATTCCAGGCAGGACTCTCCATACTGCCAGGGCTGGAAGGAGCAAAGGTGAGTACAGGGACCATAGTGCAATGAGCAGGGGCGTAGCAAGGTGGGAGTGGGCCCAGAGAGAAGATTTTAAAATGCCCCCCCCTTCACTGAAGCTCAGCTCATGAAGTAAAGAAATCTTAAATGAGGCTGAATAGTGGTAACAAAAAGCATAGCTATCTATCTATATCCTATGTGCCACAATAGAACATCATCCTAATTTTTTTTTTTTTTTAAGGTTTTGTAAATTGTGGACGATGCAAGTCATTTAATGGTACTAGAGAAAGACATGCTGTTCTGGTAGCTCCAGGTCTTAACACTCACATCAATTTTGGAGGATGAATACAACTGAAGGAAGCCCGGGCGGGTGCGCAGCTGGGAGAGTCAGTCATGTGACTTGCCTCTGGGGGGGCCCCCAAGGCAGTGGGCCCCCAGACAACTGTCTCTCCTTGCCCTGTTATAGTTACGCCCCTGGCAATGAGGCATGGTTTTATGCATAGGTACATATCAGAGGGCTTGGCTCTCAAGGGTGCATACCACACACACACCTTCCATAGCCGAGAGCCACTTTTCCCACTTTATTTCCAGATATTGCCCTTTGTGATTCTCTCTTCATTATAGAAGCAGTATTATTGCTATTATGTCTTCCCCTCCATTTTTATTTTTATTTTTTTAATAAAAGCCCACTCCCATTCATGCTTACTCAGATGTAAGTCTCAATGTGTTAACTGGGACTTCTTTTGAATGGCACCATGGCCTCACAAAGGTCTACCAGATAGAAGTTTTTCTCCCTCGCTCACAACTCTAGAACCAGGGGTCATTGCTAGGACATTTAGGACTGACAAAAAGAAGCACACATACCCCACCACACACACACACACACACACACACACACACACACACACACACACACACTTACTTAATCTATGGAATTGTCTGGCAGGATGTGGTGATGACCACCAACTTACATCACATTAAAGGGGGATTAAACAAATGTATGGAGGACATATCTATCAATGGTTACTAATCTTTATGGCTATAGGATACCTCCAGCTTCAGAGGCAGGATGCCTCTCAATACCAGTTGCAGGACAGCAACAGCAGGAGACGAGACATTCTTTCATCTCTTGTTTCTGGGCTTCTCAGAGGCATCAGGTGGACCACTGTGTGAAACAAGATGCTGGACCAGATAGGCCTTGGGTCTGATCCAGCAAGGTTCTTCTTATATTCTTGTGTATATTCTTACCATGCATGCAAGTTGCTTGGGACCTTTTACCCTCAATGTATGGACCATTCTATAGTATATCTGGAGATTGCCATTGAACTAGTTAAAGGGCATCAATCATTCACAACCTCAAGACCTGTTCAGAGTGAGGATACATCTCTAACTCCATATGGACACAAGCGGCAATAATGGACACAAGCGGGAATAACCTGCTGATGGGATGAGGAGCAGGCAAAGCCACCAGCAATTTTAATGAGTTAACTCACTTTCATTACTGGTTTTCCTCCACACAAAGCTGTACCCCACACTGGAAATAGTAGCATGTAAATTAAGTTCCTCTTATCCAATTGGCATGAGAGCCCCAACACAAGATTCAGCCAAGACAGGGATGGGGCAAATTAAGAGATCTCATGTCTTTGTTGATGTGACAATAAGTTTGATGTTTTTCAACCTCTTGCTTCTTTCGAGTTTTTGGTTGTGGGGAGAAGGATGATATTCTTGGCAGCAGTCACAATGACTTTACTGTGCCAATTCGTTTAGCAGAACAAGTGTCTGTAAAGCAACAGCAATGCAATGCACACAGATTTGTTGAGTATGCCCAGTGCCACTGAATACAATGATTAGAATAAAAAATAAATAAAAAGGCAGCAGCCCCTCCAAAAATACCGGCAGTTCATTCATCTGAAACAGCGGAAACTGAGAAACTGAGGTCATTCACACAATCAAAAACAGTGAGCTTCTTCTCATGAGCAGTGAGAAGGGCTAGAGGGCAGGCTGTGGGTGCAATTCTTCCTTGAGTGGGTGGATCACCTGCCCAGATGAGCATCAGATCCTGCCAGTAGCTTCAAGGGTTGGAGTGCCGGGACGTCCCACCCCACTCCCCCCGGAGCTCCAATAATGCACTGCACGAATGCACAGTGCATTATGGGGATTCCACACACACCCCCGAGTCTGCCATCTGCACACGATCACTCAAACAGGATTAGAGTGATCAAATTCTCCTAACCCCATTTTGAGGGGAGGCTCCACAAGCGGGTTTGCCGCCGTGGTGCTGCCGGGATCGGGCCCAATCCTGGAGGTTCACATGTGCACGCAAAACTGGGCTAGGCTGATTGCATATAAGGCAGCTTCCTATGTTCCTTTGTTCCAGCATTAAAAACCACTCAGTAAAGAATGAAAAAGTCAAGAGAGGAAAATAAAAAGATCTTCATCTGATACTGAAAGGACATCAAAATAGGCACCAGGGCATTTTCCAGACTGCAAGATTTGCAACACTTACAGTGTTGCAAAACATTACAGAATGAGGCAGCAGTTTGAAACTGCGAGTGCAGCGATTCTCAGGCAGTATTATATGCAACATGACAAGGTTTTGCCCGTCCATATTGCCCGTCACTGCAGCAGTTTTTCCAGGCAGGGAGCTTCCATATTCCACCTCTGGAACGCATCCACTGGCCCCTCCTCCTCCTAAATTTTGGGCCAATGGGGTTGTTGAGGGAAAGGAGGATTTATGATGCGACACATCTATCTATCTATCTATCTATCTATCTATCTATCTATCTATCTATCTATCTATCTATCTATCTATCTTTAAAAAGACCTCTCAGTGCACTTGTGCAAATCCAAAAAAAAGGGGGGGGCGAAGTGCTATTCCAAAACAATGCCTTTTGTCATTTCAGGCTAGCGCAAGACAAGCAAAGATAATTTAAAAAAAAAAAAATCCAATGGTGAAGGAGGGAGGAGGTGAAGGGGAGGCAAGTGTTCCTCCAGTGAGGGCGAGCAATTTGAAGATGCGGGTGGGTTGGTGGGGTGGAGTACAGAGGAGAACCTGCACTGTCATTGAGGGGCAGGCTAACGGAAAAGATTAAAGTATGGGAGAGCTGCCATTTGGAAATTCTGCTCATTTAGAAGTTCTAAAAGAGTTATACAGTCCCTTTTCTACAAATCCCATTCCTCTACTAAATAACAGCAGATGCTTTCAGGATCAGCACCCAAAAGCATCAGTGAATGGGCGTGCACCTTTGTGCAAAACCTTTTTTTTTAAAGGAAGGGGTTGGAGAGGGTTAGGAGAGGGGCAGCAAGAGCAAAAAATCGGGAGGTCAGAGACTATTCCCCCTCGCTGCCATCAGCAGTGCCCGCTGCCTCTCCCACCTCCAGCGGGGGTGGAAGGGAAGGGAGACTATCGCCCTCCCCACCATATGCAGCGCCCGCTGACTCCCCTCCCCCCGTGATGAGAGCTAAACATTTGAAGAGGCAGGAAGAATCAGAAAAAGTTTAAATTAAGAAAATAGAAAAAGTTCTATTTTTAACAGAAATAGAAAAAACTGTCCATACTACCACACACTGCAGCGCATAGAGTCCGTATCAAGCCTCCCTACTACAGAAAAATACAGCTACTTTCCTGCAACCAATTTACAACACTGTAGGGCAAAATCGCATCATTATAATTCGAATCCAGGCATGGGAAATATGAACGGCACCCTTCTGACAACACAGCGACACCAGTGTAGAGACACAGGCAATATGGACAGACACTTAGCAGACACACTGTGAGTACGTTGCAGTGTCTAGTTTGGAAAGTGCCCTGTGAGCTTCCCTGGGGAGAGCAGTCCACAAATAGGGCATCCACATGGATAAGGCTTTCCCCCTAAAGATGGCAACAAGGTCAGGAGAAGGGCCTCTCTTAGAAGATCGGCTCAATGTACTCATGTTGGAAGAGGTCACCGCACAGGTATCCAGCCCCCAAACCATGAAGGGCTTAAGACGAGGAGCAGGTTTTTGAATTGTGCCCAGAAAATGATCAGGAGCTAATGTAGCTATGTAAGCATTTGTCAGATATTCCCAGTACCTGATCCGAGTTAGCAGGAAGCGATAGTTTCCAAAGTCTTCAAAGATAGTCCCACATATAATGCACTATAATCATCTAATCTGGAGGTTACTAGGGCATGGATAGCATTGGCCAAGAATGCCTGTCCAGAAGGGACAACAACTGGCAAACCAGCTGGAAGGTGCTATGTGCCACAAATGTCATGTGGGTCTCCAATGAAAAAGCTGGATCTAGAAGCACCAAAAACTGTAAACCTGATCTGTTAGAGCAGTGCTCCTCGCTATTTTTGAAATGGGGGCCACATGGCAAAAAATAACTTCCAATGTAAGAGCTATTTCCCACCATGCTGACTTCCACACAGTGCTACACTTTCCCCAGTGCCAGAGAGAGGGTGGGCTTTTAAAGAAACAGAACCCTGACACAATCATCTCTACAAGGTGCTGGGTGGAGTATTTGGCTTCACAGTTAGAGTCCGAGAGCCACTTTTAGGACTGATGTGAGCTGTTACCAGCTCTCAGGCCTTGCAATGGAGATCACTGCTTTAGAGAAAAGCAGTCCCATCCAGAAGAGGATAAACTTCACCACCACACATCAAACCAGTCTTTAAGAAGTTTTCATACTCTCTCTCTCTCTCTCTCTCTTTTTTTTTTACAACAGCAAATTGGTACAGATCAAGGCTTTTACTTGGCCTAAACCACCTCAATGCATCCTAACAACCTTTTAATCTTCAACCCAAGTGGCAGAAACAGTTTCTAGGAAGAGACCTGGGTTGCCTGCTGACTGGCTGGGGCTAGAGCCATGACTGGGGACCAGCTGGTAGGCTTCCTGCTTCTTTCCAGGACCATTTACTCATTTATTTCCAGAACAACACCCTGTATGCTATAGGAATGAGGGAATTCTCCAATCAGCATCAAGTCAAAGCAGCAGGGGGCTCCTTCTCAGCTTGAGTATCACCAGTTGTTCTCCTCAGAGTGGGTATTCATGCCACAGGCTGCAAAAGAGACATGCAGAACATGGCTACTCTCTAGGGAATCTGGATTTGGCATCTTATATGCCCTCTCCACCTTGTGCCAAGCAGCTGGAATGGGCTAGGCCAGCGCCACAATGACGGCGTCACAGCAGACACAATTTTACGGTCAACTTAAGCAAATGATCCATCTGGAGGCAGACTGTCCCACGGCTCTCAGCTTTCAAGGCCAGGAAGCTTCTGGCTGGAGGGAAGGAGGAGATAAGGGGGAAATGAACACACAGAAAGGAATCAAAAGAAGGGAAATAGAAATGGGAATTATTTCTGTTTACCGACATTTCTACTTGATACTTCTCAGTCTTCTCAGTCTCTGATCATAGGTGCTGATGGGTTTGGATGGAAGCACTTAGTCCAGTAGGAGTGAGTCTAATTTGGGATGCCCCATGCAAATTCCTCTGAGCTTTCTAAAGGAAGGTATAGTGAATACTCACACTTTATGTAAACAAACAACATCGTAACACTCAGGTCTCAACTACTGTACTCCAATGTGGTTGTGATAATGCACAGGATTGGAACATCAGCAAAGAGGTGGAACAAAGTATTGAGATATTTGGGGAGGGGGCAGTCTTCCAAGATGTGTACTGGCCCCAATTACATCAGCTTCTTAAGTATCAGAAAGCATAGGCACAATCTTAACCACTATTAAGATTAACCGGGTTACAGCAAGGAAGATCTATCACAGGTCCTCCAAGTTCTCCAAGGATTTTTTCCCTTCACTAAAGCCCCTTCCTCTGATCTTATGTCTAAATAGGAAAGCCCAGACTGACTCAGTTTCTTCAGGAAAGGTCTCTTTAGGTGGTCTGTCTTCCATCTGAGTCTCCTTCATGGGTTTGTTTGAAGTAAGCATGTTTTGGATTTCTCAAAATTAAAAAGATAGATGGTATCATTTCCACTGCTAGCTGAGCAAAGAGGCACCTTTTAAAAATGGTGATTCTCTTTATTTAGCAGGGGAAGAGCAACTGGCCCTATCCATCCCCAGCACAGCATCCCTCCAGTCAGAGGCGCTCTTACCCCCGGACCTTAGGGCTCCAGTCTGTGGCCTCCAAGTTCCAGGTGGGTCTCCAAAGGCCCAGGTGGGGCTCCTGCCACCACCCCAGCCTGTGCCCACCCATGGTGCCGAAAACTTCAATAAACTTCACAGCTGGGGGATGTGGGGAGTGAGCCAAGCAGGCGCCCAACCCCTGTGGTGGTGGTGGTGGTGGCAGAGGTGGCGTCGGGCAGAGTGAGAGCAGCTGCTGGGCCTAACTGTTCGGCCCAGTGGCCCTTGAGAACTGCAAGGTGCTCCAGCGTGCCTGCACAGAGCGTTGCAAGCCCGTGACAATGGGGTTCAGGTGTGCTGGAGCGCCTTGCAGTTCTCAAGGGCCACTGGGCTGAACGGTCAGGCCCAGCGGCCACTCCCACTCCACCTGCCACCGCCACCACCATGCACTTGTCGGTCCTAAGCCAGAGGAGAGCTTTTTCACAAGCTTGGGTTAATGTTCTGGCCTCTGCGGTTTTGGAGGGAAGACATAAAAGAATTCCCTGGAGGAATTGCCTATGCCCTTGTGGTGCAGGAGTGGTGGAGACAATCACTCATGTTTCCCTCTATTGCCCTTTCTATACATCTATTCGCTCCAACTGGATTGAGCCTCACCTTAGAAAATATCCAGGTCATTCTGATGAGTATTACTATATGTTGACTATTTTTTGTCAGATCGGTATAAGGGAATCACTGGGTTCACAGCAAGATTTTGTGTAGCGGCTATAAAGATAAGGAATGAACAAATTAGTTTTTAAACATTTCTTTTTATATGAATATTTATGTCCCCCCCCCCGCTTTATATATCATAATGTTTTATAATGTTACTTCGTATTTAACATTTTCATTAGAATTTTAACTTTTCTGTGTTCTAACTTGGTCATGGACCATAAATAAACTTACTACTACTGCTGCTGCCACCACGGGGGTGAAGGATGTCTGCTCGGCTCACCCCCACCCCACCCCTACCCTTGCTGTACACATGGCGGCTAGAATTATTCATGTTTTTGGCTCTGTAGTTCTGCGCAGCAGGGCAGCCACAGCATGCCTCTGGGGAGGCCCTCAGTTTTTTGAGGCCTTTGGAAAATGAATTTTCCCTTTTTTAAAGTCGTGGCAGGGGGAGCGGGGGGGGCTCCAAAGCCCTTCACGTCCAGGCACCCTAGGTGTGCCCCTGCCTCCAGTGGCTGTTGCTGGTATCTGTCTTATGTTTCTTTTTTAAGATTGTGAGCCCTTTGTGGACAAGGAACCATTCATACACACACACACCACTTTGGGAACTTTTGTTGAAAAGTGGTATATCGTCGTATTCATCATATTTGTATAATAACATCAAATTTGCACGTGCTTAGATCAGTTGGAATGTTTGTGGGGAGAAAAAGGAAGGGGGAACACAGTCCTTTTCCTCAGTGCCTGAATTGTTAAATAAATAAATAAACAAACAAACAAATAAATAAATAAATAAATAAATGACATTAATACTGTATTTACCCAAATCCTGGATGGTGCCCCCCCCAAGTTCTTTGAGTTAGAAAGTAGGGGGGTCATCTTAACAGCTTGCTGTGATCAAGAGAACAGGAGCACCTTGAGTTGCTCTGAGAGGCTGCAGCTGCAGCCCCCCAGAAACAGGGCTCCTCCTCGCCACACCCCTGAGTCCTGGTGCATATGCCATGGCAGAAAAGCAGATAATGGCTCAGAACTGTCCATGCTTGACCCAGGCTATCTAAAATGGATGGTCAGTGCCGCTCTTACCCCTGGACTTCAGGACCGAAGTCCAGGGTCTACACACCCCCTGGGGGCCCCCAAATCCTCTTTAGTCTGTCCTGGGTGGTATGGTCACCACTTGCCCAGACTGTGCCGGGTGGCTGAGTGTGATTGTGACTTGTGCTTGGTGGTTTAGAGACAGAGGGGGGAGGGGGGAAAGAAATATGTGGGATGGGAATATGTTAAGTTGTGGTTGGAATGTTTCTGCTAATGCATATTTGCATAAATATACCTGTTTTATATCCTCACATTCTTGTGAGTTCAGTTGCTGTTTGTGCCCTCAAGAACCCACATGTTAAAAACACCATGTTTGTCACTCTGTGTGTGTGTTTGTGTGTGTGTGTAGGGGGATGTTGCTTAATTTGCGGGGGGGGGGGGGCTCAGAAGGCCTTTAGGTCCAGGCTCCAAAATTACCTAATAGTAAGTGCACCTCTGACACACCTGTCCTGAAATAAATTATCACCTAGGTTACAACTAGAACTTTGCACCACTTGTGAAGTAGCCCCTCCCTTAGAATCTAGGAGACAAGAAGCATTGGGTTTTGAAAGACCAAGCTTCCAGAAAGCAATCTTCTTTTGACAAGACACACTGACAAGTTTAAAAAACTGTCAGTTCCAAGTTACACAAATATAGCCACTTTGCTATTCTACTTCTGGACTACCCTCTTTGCTTTTCCTCACTTTTCCTATAGTCCTCAGCACAATTGTGGCAGCAGCCCTGGGCTTATCCCCCTCATTGCCTCAGTCCCAGCCCTGGTCTATCCCTTTCCCAACAATTGAAGCATTTTGCTTGATGATAAACCTATGAAGAAAAAATTAAAAAAAACCCAAGTGACCGTTGCTAGGCCTTTTTCCAAACTGTAACACCAATGAATAACTCTGTCCAAAGTCCAGCCTATTTTCTTAACTAGAATGTCCATTCATTCAGCATATTAGGGACTGTCATATTAGTACAGTCATCCCTCTCTTATTGCCGTTTCCCCACTATCTGCCACTGGGAAATTGTAACCACCCTCTCCAACTGCAACACCTAACCATGGTTTGGCTTTTTTTTTTTAAAGGGGGGGGGGTTTGAGGGTGATTTGGGGGGGTCAGGGGGGCATTTCAGGGGTGATTTTTAGGGGTCAGGGGCAATTTGGGGGGCTTGGGGAAGTCATTTCCGGGAGCCAGAGGTCATTTCCAGGAGTCAGGGGGACATTTTCGGGGGTCATGGGGTGAGTCTTTCAATCTTTTACTTCGTCTTTGGTCGCTTGGTGATTGCAATTCCCCTAACCCCCTGTTTGCCATTGAAACCAATGGCTCATCTGCCACAAATTCACCAACCGCGATTGTTTCCAAGAACGGGACCCTTGCAGTTGGCAAGGGATAACTGTAATACAAGTATGGACCTGCAACAAAACATTGCAGTATATTCCTGGTGTGCATGTGTTACCTGAACCTGTGGCTGATCATGGTGAAAAAAGAAAAGTTAGTAAAGGCAGGAATCCCTGCTGTAACATAGGCAAACCCTCCCCCTGTTTTCTGGGTTGGGGGGCATAGGTGCTCAGTCCCAGCTGCTTTTCAAATCCTTTTCCCCAGAATCACAAAGCTATGAAATGGCCGGTGAGATCCTCTCACCCCACAGAATGTTTTTCAAACCTTTCCCCCTTGGAAGAAAGGATTTGTTACTGTCTCAGGGAATATTCTTCAAGCTGAGAAATTTCCCACTCTTTTTGTTCAAGCCAGGGCGCTTCCAGCTTACACGCTACAACAGTGGTGAAAAGCTTCAGCTTGGCAGGATCGTATTGAAAACGATCCCCAGAATCTCAAACTCCTACAACAGGAAAATACAGCTACTTTTTTGCAATGCACACACAATGTTGTAGCCCTATAACACAAAGATAAAACCTGGAAGAAGGCATCGGAAATGTGAACGGCACCTTGATGTCAGCACAGGGACTGCGGTGTTACAACATAGGAAATACAGAAGCACACGTAGCAGATCCAAAGTGACACTGTTGTAGGGTTTAATTTGGAAAGCATCCTGACTTCTCTCACTCCTCACCACAATTCCATTAGCTCTGCCCACCTGCTTGTCTGCTGTAACTGAACTCTGAGCTCATGAACATTCCATCCTATCAACTTACATGGGGGGGAGGTGGTGACCCCCTTATTCTTTCTTCTACAGATTTTTTGGAAATTGACATACCTGTGGGTCACCCCAAGTCTTCTGGTACCTCCCATTCACCTGCATATGCTCCAGTTATGTATTCATAATGATCAAAACATTTCCAGCTCTTTCAAAAACAAATGTAAGAAAATACATGAGAGATCATTACCTATGTGAATGGGAGCTGATGACATGAAGCTTCATGGTAGCATGCTTCTCCACTCTCAGCTCTTTATGTGTGAGGTTTATTTGTGAGATTTGTTCCAATATTCCTCCCTACTCACATCTTTCAGCCTTGTGGTATGGAATAGAGAGAAACTAGCCAAGCATATGAAGACAATTTCACACATTACTAAATTTCTATACGGAAGGTATATCCAAGTTACAATTTTGCCATGTGTAAAATGGCTTCATAACAATGAAATGGTGAAATGTAACTCTGACAGCGGTGGTAGCTCAAGACCACTGCACACCCGAGGTAGAGCACCAAGTGTTGCTGCCCACATGCACCTTCCTCTCCTCTCTCCCTTTTTTCAAGCAGCAGCACTGATAGCTGCTGCTTGCTGTCTTGCACATGCATGTACTCTGCTCAGAAACTTATCGGCAGCCAGTGTAGCTCTTTTAAGATAGGAGTGATATGGTCTCTCCGAAATGACCCAGAGACCAATCTGGCCGCCGCATTCTGGACTAACTGCAGTTTCCAGACTATGTACGAAGGCAGCCCCACATAGAGTGCATTGCAGTAGTCAAGTCTGGAGGTGACCAGCAGATGTACTACTGTTCTGAGGTCATTTATCTCAAGAAATGGACGCAGCTGGCATATTAACCAAAGCTGATAAAAGGCACCTCTGGCCACTGCCTCAACATGGGACACCAGGGAGAGTTTTGTATCCAGAAGCATCTCCACTGTGTACCTGTTCCTTCTGGGGAAGAGTGACCCCATCCAGAACTGGCAGATCAAAATCATATCCCGAGTTCCGACCCAGCACAATAAGTACCTCCATCTTATTTGGATTCAGTCTCAGTTTGCTACCTCTCATCCAGCCCATCACTACCTCCAGGCAGGCATTTAGGGAGGTTATGCCTTCTCCCGATGATGTTGACATGAATAAATAGATTTGGGTGTCATCAGCATACTGCTAATACCCTGCACCCAATCTCCTGATGATCTCTCCCAGTGGTTTCATGTAGATGTTAAACAACATCGGAGACAATATGGAGCCCTGAGGGACACCATACCAATGTTCAGTTTTTGAAGAACAACAGTCCCCGAGAGACACCATCTGGAATCTGCCCGAGAGGTAAGAGTGGAATCACTGCAAAGCAGTGCCTCCCACCCCAACCCCCTCAGACACTCCAGAAGGATACTATGATCGATAGTATCGAAAGCTGCCAAGAGGTCCAAAAGGACTAACAGAGTCACACTTCCCCTGTCAATTACCAATTGGAGATCATCCATAAGGTCGACCAAGGCAGTCTCTGCCCCATAGCCCACCCGAAAGCCAGTCTGAAACGGGTCTAGATAATCAGTTTCATCCAAGACTGCCTGGAGTTGGGAGGCCATCACCCTCTCAATTACCTTGACCAGCCATGGAAGGTTGGAGACAGGCCTATAGTTGCTCAGCGCCGAGGAATCCAGGGCAGGCTTCTTCAGAAGTGATCTAATAATTGCCTCCTTAAGGCAAGGAGGCATCTTGCCCTCCCTCAGAGAAGAATTTATGATCTCTACCAGGCCTTCTACGACAACCTCCCTGCCAGATAGTATTAGCCACATCGGCCAAGGGTCAAGAGAACAGGTGGTAGGCCGCATTGCTCCAAGCAGCTTATCCACATCCTCACGAGTCACAAACTGAAACTGATCCAGCCTAACCACATAAGAGGAGTTGCTGGACACCTCCAATTCAGACACTGCAGTAATTGTGGGCTCTAAAGCCAAGTCGGCCTGAATACAAGAGATTTTATCCACAAATTTCAAATTATTCTTTGACTTCCCTTTTGGAAACACATTAACAAAAAATTCTGTTACATATATTAAATTTCTTGAACTTTCCAATGATTGTATGCAATCATGACTTTGCCGGGTCACTGATGGGCCTCACTTACTAGTTTTAAATATAGGGAAAGGTGACAGTAATGGCCAGTAAAGGTGAGACTAATGGAAGGGTAACAGAGAATATGCAGCTTGTTCATATGAAAGAGGCTTAAAGCATTTTCATACATAAAGCTAAAAAGCGTCATTAAGCCTCCTCTCTCACACCAGCTGTACCACTTGTGAATCTAGCTAATGGAGAATACAACGTGAAAGGAAAATTGAACGTACATTGCAGCCAATATAGGCTTTACGTTCACATTAGAGAGGTTTAGGGGAAATCCATTTTAAGCTCTATATGAGAAAACACCCAAAGAAATACAGCTGCACTGAGTTGCTGTTGGGCTTTTCCTGCTCCCCGCTCCTTGCCCTCACAGGAGTGTATTGCTGAAGGTGGGGAGAGTGTTTATGCTTGGTTGCCTAGAGAGTAGAAATAGGTTTCCCCTACACTTGGCCACAACAACTTGCATCTGGGGGCTACTGAGTTACTTGCCTTCTCTGACCAAAGTCCTTTTTACATAGTCTGGCTATAGTTGTATGATACTATAAAGAACATTTAGGAAGCCTTGCACTTCTTTCAGCATGTCTGGCTGAAGAGTGCATCCACGTGTAACAAATCAGGTCTCAGGAGTGTACAAGGGCACACCTTGTACCTGAGGCATCAGATGTGCCTGGGGACGCATATACTGGACACAGAGCAGCAGAAACCCTGCTCTGCTCTCACTCTGCCTAGATAGGTGGCACTTTGTCCTGCTTGCTTCGCAGCTGGCTGGTCAGAGGCCCCACTCCTTTCCGAAAGGGAAATGACAAAAGACTCTGAAGCATGCTCTCACTTGGGTGGGCATCTAAACTGGCTAGATCTCAGCAGGTACCTCATCCTGCCAGCTGTGAACCATGGAAGGCCCAACTCTCCAGGCTACTATACCTGTACTGCATCACTCCTCAAATCCCTCCTCTCATACGTAGTGCTGGGCTTTGTGCTGGAAGAAAGAAAATGTAATCGTTAGTGTGACAAACATGCTATTATTTAACAACTCCTTGCTGAAGGGACTTCAGTGCAGAGTTTGGGGTTATGGGGCTAAAGGAGGCACAGTCAGGACTGCCAAGAGGGCACACAGTCCATTCTCCACTAGTCTGGAACCTTTGTTATACTCGCTCAAGCATTCATAAACCAACTGAGAGAGAGAGAGAAGGCAAGAAACTGATTCACATGATGATTCACAGGTCATTTCTGAGTGGGGGGTGAGGCTGAGATGAACTGACCAAACAATATAATGGCCATCTGGTTGTTCCAACATGTCTCCAAACTGCAAGGCCCATTCCTACTACAAGTTTAGAAAAGCAAGTTAAAGAACAGGGTAATTTGCAATATAGTGAAAGAGACAGGCAATTAGTTAATTACACAAATAATTATGCAAGAATTACAATCCAAGTCAGCGATCTCACTCTACCAGACCCAAAATGACTGCATAAAACAGTCGTGGTAAGTGAGAGAACAAGGCATTTGCTAAAGCAACTCGGCAAAAGCTGACACTCATGCAGATTTCTGGGTGCTTTCCAGATTACACGCTACAACAACGATAGTTTACTTCGGCTTGGCAGGATTATATATTCGGCTTGGCAGAACCGTAGATAAAGGGTGTTGTGCAAAGCCACCAGCAGGGGGAACAGTCTTTTCTAGCTTGAGCAAACCTCCTACAACGCAAAAATACAGCCCTTTTTTGCAACATTGTAGCACTGTAACACAAAGATAAAACCTGACAGAAGGCATTGGAAATGTGAACGGCACCTTGCTGACAGCGCAGGGAGTGCAATTTAGAAACACAGGCAGTACAAAAGCCCACTTAACGGACACATAGTGACACCGTTGTCACATGTAATCTGGAAAGCGCCCTGGTGACAAAGACACTGCCACTCTCGAATTCCCACTGCTGTGGCATAGACCAGAGTCTTGTGCAGCAACCACGAGTCCCCAGAGTAGGGACTTGTGCATGTACTGCTGTGTGGGCCCATCCTATGTGCAAACTTTGTTTCTTCACTAGTATAGCGGGGGCGGGGGGCAGAGCTGGCCCTACCATGAATCAGGGTGAAGCAGGCTGATTCAAGAAGCAGATTTGGGGCCAGTTCTCTAGGTGGCACAGCAGCCTACCCTTAAGGAAAGTAGGCTAAAAAAGAGAAAGGGAAGGGAAGGGAGGGGGGCACCATTTGGTGTTTTGTTTCAGACATCAAAAAATCATGAGCTGGCACTGTGTGCGGGAGCCTGAAGCAAAAAATGCTTTTCTTGGAGAAAGATTTTCCTGGATCAATGAGCTTGACAGCAGCTTAGTGTCACACCTGTTTGAAGCACAGTCCTCCAGCAAGATTCTTGGCCTTTTCTCTACCACACCCACCACTCATCCCTTTCCATTAGCCCCTTTAGCACCTCCTGGTGGGAGAGGCTAGGCCAGCAGAAGCTTCCCACAAACCAAACACTACTCTCCCATTCTTTAGAAGTGGGCCCATCCCATCTTTATTCGGAGGCTCTGCTAGTTGTACTTTATCATATGACTCCCGTCTTACATGTTCCTGGGCAGATGTCCAAGGTACAAATATGTTAATGGTTTATTTTACCCAGTTTGATATAGATTTCCCCCACCCTCTGCCCCCCAAGCAGCATAGTCCTCTAAAGAGACTTAGTTGGCCCTGACACTAACAGAGTGTGTGTATGTTGCTGTTTTGGCTTCTCATCTCTAACCTGTTCCTCTCACTGGGAAGACTCGGCTGACCAAAGGTGAGCAGCTGACAATATGAAAGAGCACCAAAACCAAATGATCTTGCCTATGTTGAACATGGAAGGGGGGGGGAGGGACTATCTGTTACTCTTGGGAGCACAGGATCTGTACTATCATGTATGTGTGTATTAAATAAGCCTTTTATTTTGGTGAGGTAGGAGGTTTCTCAGTTTGGTGATAATTTTGGTGATTTCTCAGTTTGGAGGCATAAGGAATTGCACTCTCTGTCTCGCCCCCCCCCACCACCACAGGTGCTTATCAACCACGCTGTTTCCGCTGATATCTGCCCATCTGCCTCCCAAGCGATGCTGATCCTATCCTGTTCCTCCAAGTTGCGGCTGCTGGAGGGGATACTGCGGAAGAACCTTCCCCGGACTCTTCCGGTACTCTTGAGCCATGCATTCTTCCTAGCTGGGAACCTGCTTTAGTCAAGGGGAAGCAAAAAAGAAAGGTCCCTGTTCTGCAGGGTCTCCTATTAAGCTAGGACTGTGAGCCAGACTCCTGTCAGCATGCTACCCTGGGCTCCATGAATGAATGGGGGTGGGATAAAAACGTGATAGATAGATGGATAGATGGATAGATAGATAAATCCAACAGATAGGATTGGCTACAGCAGCTCCCTGATTAGTACACAAACTGATTAGTACACAAACCTGGGATACTATATGAAAGAGCCTGTATACTATATGAAAGAGCCCTGCACATTGGTACATTGGAACATAGGAAGCTGCCATATACTGAGTCAGACCATTGGTCTATCTAGCTCAGTATTGTCTTCACAGACTGGCAGCTGCTTCTCCAAGGTTGCAGGTGGGAATCTCTCTCCGCCCTATCTTGGAGAAGCCAGAGAAGGAACTTGGAACCTAGATACTCTTCCCAGAGCGGCTCCATCCCCTGAGGGGAATCTCTTACAGTGCTCACATGTGGTCACTCATTCAAATGCAACCAGGGCAGACCCTACTTAGCTAAGGGGGCATCATGCTTGCTACCACAAGACCAGCTCTCTTCTCCTAGAGATTCTGTGGATTCAGGCAGACCTAGGTGGTCTTGGGGTGCATAAAATGTGTCCGAATATAACACTACCAATTATTATGTTGCTCCCTCTTGTATTGCACCTCTGAAGTACTGAACAGTGGTCTAGAAATGTAATAGGTAATACTGCATCCTGCTACCCAAAAGGCTTGAATCTTCACCCCAAAATGCACAGGCGTCTTTGCTCATTGCACCTTAGCCTCCCATTAACAGCTAGTCTCATGATATCCACTCCCTCTCTTGAATATGAATTGCCTGCTTCAGCATTCATTTCAAAAAAGAAGTTCTCAGACTGGGTTTCCAAATCAACAGCAGCATCTTTTCTTCTCTGAAATATTAGTGTTTTCCTCCACAACAGATTGGAAACTCTTTCCCACTATCCTCAAACCAGCATGGGCACGTCATTCACAGGTTATCCACATGGGTTGATTTTTCGACCTCATGAATGAGTAACCTGTGTGGCTGAAGTTCAAGCCAGAGCTCTCCGCTTCTCACCTAGAGGGGCGCCAAAATCAAACTTTGCCTAGGATGCCCAAAACCCTAGAGCTGGCCCTGATTAAGTGGCAGATAGGAAGGGCCCAATTGAACCCATCCGGGCTGTGCTCTAAACCAGACCATACAGTGTAGGTTGATGCACAGGTCAACATCTGAACCAGCCCCCCACTCCACGGATTCTCTCCCCACACATCTCTCTCAGACCGCCTCCCTGCGCAGCACTGCTACACCAGCTCTAACCTATGACTCTTGACAGGTCCATGGGGCAGTAATGAACATAAACCGTGGGAATCCAGCTGGTCATGAGGTGATTGTGGATTCCTGGCCAGAGTTCAAAGCTGTCCTCACCCGGCCTCACAGAGAGGTATGGCTTTTGGGGCTCTTGGGAGTCATCTTATATGGAATTTCAGAATGGATTGGGATGGAATTGGATTAGAATTCTTCATAGTGAGCTGGGTATTGTCTCTAAACCAGGCTTGGATGGAAAGTAGGAGTCGTCATCTCCCCCGCCCCCCCCATTCAGTTAGAGTGCCGGACTAGGACCAGGGAGACCCGAGTTCAAATCCCCATTCAGCCATGAAACTAGCTGGGTGGCCCGTCACTTCTCTCTCAGCCTAACCTCCTTCACAGGGTTGTTGTGAAAGAGAAACTCAAGTATGTAGTACACTGCTCTGGGCTCCTTGGTGGAAGAGTGTGATTTAAAATGTAATAATAATAATTAATAATAATAATACCCAGTAGCTGGGTTAAAGATGTGAGAACACTCTTAACCTTGGCTAAAAGCCAGGTTCGTTAAGGGGGTTAGGCAGGCGAGGAGTGGAGGCATCCGTGAGGATCCCACCACTTCTCATAACCAGGCTAACCCTGCCTGGGGCAGCCCAGGTAGGTTAGACTGGTCATGAGAACAGCCTCAACAAATCGTTCTGACTAGAACGAAGAGAGCCCAGTTTCCCCTCCTTTTAACATGACTCTTACCTAGGACCTCCTCACATGTGCTGTGAATTTGGTTTGTATCAGACTGTCAGCACATGAATTAAGGAATTGGAGGGATAAATAATAGAGCTGCCTAACATGCAAACATTTGAGTGGTGGCACTTTCCCCATCACTTCATCTCTACACTAAGAAAAGCCTTGCCCACTTAATTTTTGCACATCAGCAGCTGTGAATGTTACAGAAATCCTACAAGGAACATATTGGTAACTTAGAAGAAATGACTAGCCTGAGAAAAAGGCTATGCTAATTGTGAAATTACGCATATAGTAATTTTTATGCCACTGTTTCAGGTTGCCTCAGATGACTTGGATATATATGTCAACATGTATGCAGCCTTCTACTGGGATCTTGATGTGTATCGGACACTGTTGCAGGACAAGGACGTTGTCAACTGGACCCAAAACTTCCGTATCCATGGTAACAAGAGTCAACAACACTGATATGTTGTGTGACCGACACTTCACAAAATTTCTGGATGCAGCTCATTCACACGATCCTCATCTGGGTAGGAGGAGCGCCCAGCCAAGTTAGTGTTGGGATATGCAACAGCTGCAGCTTAGCTTGCTGTATTGTTTGCATGCAATCTACTATAAAGCCAGAGGGGGCACTATATTTTCCTCTGTATTGGTTGGGCTAGCTAGGAGTTTCTATTCTTCCTGTTGTTGTTTGTCCCCATTCTTTGTGTATGAGTCAGCAAGTTCTGCATTGACCTCATAGTGCCTTTGTCTCCGAAGTAAAGTTCTCTTTAAAAACATTCCACTGGTGTTTGCTCTGTACTCCACATGGACAGAATACACTCTGCAACAGATAGGAGAGCTGGGCGCACTCCTAATCGGTGGTCATGTGAACTAAAAAGCAAGATAGGAGGAGGAGAGAGTGAGCATGTGGAAGACAGGAGCTGGGTCGGACAGGCACGCCCTATCCAGATTCTCTCTTCAGCATTTTACTGAGGGTGGGTGTAAAGCCAAATACCTACCCAGTTTTCAGCTCCCATATGATCACTCTCTCCTCTTCCCTTGGTTTTCATTAGTTCACATGACTGCCAATTGGCAGCGTGCCCAGTTCTCCTACCTTGGCTAGGTGCTCCTCCTACCCAGATGAGAATGGTTTGAACAAACCTGTAGTTGTGGGGGCGGGGGCGATGTCATTCTGTCATACAACCCGAAAAGGTCGTTCCTGGGAGTGCCCTGTGGAAACTGTGCTGCTGAGGCAGGCAACATGTTATCATAGAGTTCTCCAGTCTGCCCTCCTTACAGCAGTTCTCCATCCTTCCTCCTGCCATTAACCAAGGGAATACCTCACAGATGTGCCATGAGACGTCTATCATGGGGCAAACTGAGGTGACGGCCTCAATTGGTGAGCATGCCCAAAGTGACAAGTGTGGGCACCCAGCCCTGCTGCGGGCATCACATCACCTGCCTGCTGTTGCCACCACCCTTTCTTCTCTCCACTGCTACCATCCCTTTTCCTTCTTCTTCCCCCACTTTGGGTCTTTCCCCCTCCTGGGTGCACTCTGCTGGTTCTGCCAGCCCTACCTCCTGAGCTGGAGTAGAGCCCACTCTGCCAGTCCTTTCCCCTCCTACATCCCCCTGTCTGGGCATTCGCTGCCTTTCTGCCTGTCACCACTGCTGTTCTGGCTTCTAGGCAGACATCTTCAGCTCTGTCCATGCACTCTATGCAACAGGCCTGGTCAGCAAAAGGAAGGAGGGAAGCTGATTACAGTAACTAAGTGGAAAACTCCCTCTCTTTGATGTTTTCTAGGGATGTGCACAAAACAAATTTTGCATGTTGTTTCAAACTCAAAACAAAATGCAGACAGCCAAAAAGTTGCATCAAAACAGCAGTCAACCCAATTGTTTCAACAGAACAAAACTCAAAATGTTTCAAGAGTTTCAGCCATAGGGAACAATGGGGAAACCCGAAACACCCCATTGTTCCCCTTGAGTAACTCCTAGGGACACAAAAGTGAGTTGAGTGGTAGGGCATGATGGATGCTATCTACCACACCGCCCACAAAAGAAATGGGCAAGCAGGTGACTTTTAAACAAATGTTTAACCTTTCCCCCAAACCTCCATAGGATTACAAGCCAATCACAAGCCAGTTCCAGAAAACCAACCAGCAAGAAAAAACAGGCCTCCAAAATGGCACTGAGGCTAAGCAGAAAGCTCACTTCACTCTCACTTGCCTGCCCATCACTGGCACTGTTGTTGTCTCCCCAGGACTGCACTTTCCTGTCCCTGGAGGAGACAACATAGGAGAAGTGCTGTGCTAGAGAGACAGCAGGATGGCAATGGCTAGGCAAACAAGGAGGTGAATGGAGTGAGTTTTCTGCTTAGTCTCAGCTCATCATGCCCCCGCCCCCTTTGAGTCCCTCTGATCAAAATGGGAATGCTGAGGCTAAGCAGGAAGCTCACTCTACGCATTTTCTCCTAAAAGGAGGAGGAGAGCTGGTCTTGTGGTAGCAAGCATGACTTGTCCCCATAGCTAAGCAGGGTCTGCCCTGGTTGCATCTGAATGGGAGACTTGAGGTGTGAGCACTGCAAGATATTCCCCTCAGGGGATGAAACTGCTCTGGGAAGAGCAGAAGGTTTCAAGTTCCCTCCCTGGCTTCTCCAAGATAGGGCTGAGAGAGATTCCTTCCTGCAACCTTGGAGAAGCCACTGCCAGTCTGTGAAGACAATACTGAGCTAGATAGACCAATGGTCTGACTCAGTATATGGCAGTTTCCTATGTTCCTATGTTCCTAAGGAAGGGGACGAACAGGATAGGCTTTGAAACAGAAGCATCTTGTCCCAATGACTCCACCTGCTGTCTGCTGATAAATGGGATTTAATTGTTTATTACAATTGATAATATGTACTTTCACTCTGTTTTCACATTATTTCCTGTCAAATGAGATGCCTTCTTTCCTGATTTTAGAGGTGCCCCGGGACCTCTAAAAGCAGCAGGACCACTGTGAAAGGCCTCTTAGAATGGCCAGAATGCTCACGTCACTTGTTTTCTCATTCTCCTCCAGAACATGTTTTCTCTGTTTCCATCTCCTCCTGGAACAGGCAAGTGTGGTGCTGGGTCTGGCAGGACTGGCAGAGCGCACCCTGGAGGGAGAAGGACTTGAGAATATATACATTTTCAGATGCTGTTTAAATACTTGCAAGGAGGAATAAGTGTGGATGTTGGGAGGCAGTGAATTTCAGAGACAAAGGATAGCAAAAGAAAAATGATGGAGGTGTGAAATTGAGAAAGTTACTCAAGGTTTGACCAAGAAGGAAAATATCAACAGAGCTAAGATGCAAACAAAGGGGAGATACACAAGAAAAAGCTAATAGGGATGTGCACGAATCAATTTTTTCATTTTGATTTGTACCCAAATCGAACAGCTGGCTTGGGAATATAATTGTAAAGGGGAATCTGGCGAGGATTCATCTTTACAAGTAAAGGGCTTTCCTTAAAGTAAATGCAGGCAGTGTGGGGCTAGATCGTAAGACCAGGAAAATAATGACCATCAGTCATGCTCTGCACCCCCGCAGTGATGTAGATAGGCTCTACCTCCCTCGCAGCTCAGGTGGAAGAGGAATGCTGCAAGTCCATCAAACAGTAGAGGAGGAGAAAAGAGGCCTTGAAGAATATATAAAGGACAGTGAAGAAGATGCACTTCAAATGGTCAATAACGAGAAACTATTAAACACCAATGAAACAAAGCAGGCCTACAAGAAAGAACAAGTCAAGAACAGAGCAGAAAAAAAGGAAAAATAAGCCACTGCATGGTCAATATTTGCACAATGTAAGTGGAAAATCAAACATTACCAAGACCTGGCAAGTTGATTAGGTGGTCCACAGTTTCATCTGCTTCTTTACAAAGGCGGCACTTGCTGTTTGTTGTGGATTTTTCTACTTTTTCTACTTTTGCTCTTATTGCATTTGTTCTTAGTGCCTGTTCTTGTTGTTGCTGTTGTTGTTATTTTAAAAATAGAAATATTATTATTATTATTAATAATAATTACTATTATTATTAAAAATATTTCTATTTCACTCCTCCTGTACATTACTGCTTGGGGCTGCTCACATTAATAAAATAGATACAATGTAAAATAAGACTAATAAACAAGTTAAAAGATCAGGCTAAAACCACATTTAAAATTACTATTTTTAAAACAGTTTCAAATTAAAAGTTATTAATCAGCTAAAAACTGATAACAATAAAAACTAAAGAATCTATAAGATATAAGCAGTTAAAGAGTAGTTAAGTGGTGTGATGTGATCTCAAACATTTATTTGATTTCTACCCCACCTTGCAATACAAAAGGATCTTCAGGGTGGCTTGCATAAAATAGTAAAAGTACATTGGGGGCCACCACCTCAGACACATGGAGTATCGCTCTGGAATGGCATCCCTAACCTCCGCTCGCAGATCATTATGTAGTTTCCATCTCCTTTCATTCCATCTCACTCTTCTGTTGGCAATTGCCTGCCTATATTCACCCTCCCCCAGGACAACAGTATTTTTTGGTGTCCAAGGACAGATTGGTAGGAGTCAGGCAGAGCAGCTGTGCCTTTGATAAACTGCTGAGATATGGTAGTTAGATATGTGCATCTAACAACTTCCTGCACCAACCTCCCAAACACACACACCTTTCTCTTCCTTCCTGAATATTGTTGGGAATATAGGTCTTTCGAGGGCCTGCACATTCTTCTGTACATTAATCCCTGGTGGGTGGCCCAGAAGATGTTTCCAAAAGGCTTTCTTAGTAGCTCTGCTATCACCTGCTATCACCTTTGAAGGGGAGACACCATTAAGTATTTTGCAAGAGTCACAAATCCCACCTGAGGGGAGAGGCTGACCCTGACATCATTCACCCCTTCCCCTTCCCTGCTCCTCTATCAGGTGTGTCTTGGTTAGGTCAGTGTAAGAAGGAACAGCAGGCAAGCTAGATGTGAGAGACAGAGGTGAGGGCTAGCAGCACATTTTAGGGTGCAAGGTTTGCTATCCGGAAAATTGATATAATCTGTTGCTGACTCTTAGGAACGTTTTGCTATCTACCAACTCCATCCAATACTCAGTTTGTACATTTCTGTAAATAAATGAATATTATAAAGACACCATAAGTCTTCCAGTATCTCTCCTTCAAGGGAAACCACAATCCAAGTAGCCCTACATCTCTGGAACTCCTCAGTGCTTGGAGAAGTGTGGGGTGGAGGGCATCTAATAATGTTTTACTACCCTCTGTAGGTAACCAGGATGGGATATTGGAGGCCTCCCGAGAGGCCGCTGTTGTCAAGAAAGTGCAGTTTTCAGCAGATTCCTTCATCACCTACACGTGTCCTGATCCAAACAAATACTCTGAATATCGGTGAGTGTTGATCTTGCTATCCCCCTTTTTTCACTTGTGGCACTGGCTAATCTATGGTGCTTTCTAAGTGAAGAACCTTCACACAGTCAAGGTGCTCATGGTCAACGGTGACATTTTCAGCCTAGCCAAAGTCAGGTGCCGAAGTTAGTATTTCAGAAAGTAGGTAGACCTAGTCCTGGATGAAAGTGAAAATGCCACACAAGAGGATGTTTGAATAGGGGTGTTGCTTTTAAAAGGCATCAAACAGCAAGATAAGCAATCCTGGAAAGTCCAATCTCAGCTTCGGCGGGGGGAGGGGTTATTTGTTATTTATTTTATTTATTACATTTTTAACTGCCCACTCCTAATGGCTAAGTGGGTCACAACAGGTGGTTTTAGTCCTGGACTCCCCCACAAAACTGCCTATAAAGGGAAAAATATTAGCAACATAGGAAACTGCCTTATACTGAGGCAGACTATTAGTCCATCTAGCTCAGTATTGTCTACACTGACTGGCAATGGCTTTTCCAAGATTTAAGGCAGGAATCTCTCCCAGCCTTACCTGGAGATGCCAGGGAGTGAAGTGGGACCTTCTACATTCAAGCATGCAGATGCTTTTCTTCTGAGCTATGACCCCATCCCCTAAGAGGAATACCTTTCAGAACTCACACGTAGTCCTTCATCCAAATGCAAACCAAGGTGGCAAAGGGGACAATTCATGCTCGCTACCACAAGACCAGCGCTCTTCTATTGGGGCAGACATGTGATATGAACTTCCATATCTCGTTCCCCACTGGTAGTCATTCCTGCTGATTGTGGTAGAATAGAAGCCATCCCCCCACCAACAGAAAATGTTTGCCACTCACTCCCTGTCACAAGAGTAAAGTGGGATGTTTTAAGGGCCAATGCCATTGTTGGCTTCTTGAAAAGGATTAGTTTATCAAGGATTGTTAGCATCATAATACCAAAGAACACAACCTGTTTATACAGAACAGAGGCCTTTTACCTCTGATTACTAGATGCTGGGCATAAACAACAAAGAATGTCGTACAGCTTCATGCTGTGCTTGTGACCTTCCCAGAGCTATTCAACTGGTAACTGTGGATATAACACAACTATGACCACAGTAACTATTAGAGCAGGGGTCAGCAGCCTTGTCCAACTGGCATGCCAAGTCTTGAGGCAATGCCTAGGACTTGCAAGTTGCTGGCCATGCCCATCATGCCAATATCAGGGCAGGGGCAGTGCCACCAGACTACCGGCTTCCTGCCTCCTTCCTCAGCCTCTCCCAGCCAGACTGCAGCCAGTTCACTAGCTGAGAGGCTTGCTTTTTCTAGAAAACTCCCAGCAAGCAAATCAGTTGCAAACCGGTTGGGAGACGCTGAGAAAGCACACAGGAAAGAGGCAGACTGACCCCACCCCAACGTTGGCATAAAGGGGCCCACTCTGCCTCCCTCCTGTGCACTCCCTCTCCCGGCCAGCTTGCAACCAGTTTGCTAGCTGGGAAGCCTGCTCATTCTAGAAAGCAAGCCTCCCAGCTAGCAAACTGGTTGCAAGCTGGAAAGGCTGAGGAGGTGCACAGGAAGGTGGTGGAGCGAGAGCCCCTCACACTGACATCAGGAGTAGGACTGCTTTGTCTCCATCCTGCATGCTTCCTCAGCCGCTCTTTGTGCCACGAAGGATAACCTCATGGCTCATGGCACTCCTGTATTGTCAAAATAGAGGGATATGTCCTTTTTAAAGCGAATTCCTATTTTGATTATTGTTTGTTATTAATCTGCTTTTCAACACAAAGCATGCTTAAAATGGTTTACATTGCAAAAGGAATGAGAACAGTATTCCCTGTCCCAAAAAGGCTCACCATCATGTTCTCCTGTTTAGCTCTCTTCCTATTCCTTTGCAGTATGACTCTTATCTCTCTGCTCTTCCAGGCTGGATCCTGGCTTCACACTCTCCTCCTTGAATAGCTCCCATGTTGATCTGCTGAATGAAACGTGGCACTATGGGGGCAATGAACAAAGCCACAGGTACCTGGCCAGCCTGGTGAGGCACTTCCCCAACACCTGCATGCTGGATGCCAATGGTGTCCCAGTCAGCTGGGGCCTGATGGATTCTTTTGGTGCAATGGCACATGGCTACACCCTTCCACCACACCGTCGCAAGGGCTATTTATCTGTGGTGGCAAAAGCACTAGCCATTCAAGCCCATGCAGCTGGCTACCCTGTGTATGGCAATGTTGCCCTAGATAATATCCGCATGCTCAGCTTGCAGGAAAAACTGGGCTATCAGAAGGTATCAGAGTTGTGTGTCATTTCTGCTTTCACTTTGTAAAAGAAGAGAGTATCAAAGTTTTACCATGGGCCTTCAAGCAGGCACCCAGCTCCATCTCTCTTGGACTCCAGCAACAGCCAACCAGCCTTCATGAAACAAAGTGAAAGGGAGACCCTTCCATTGGCCTGGGCTGACAGTTATTCATCCTGTCTTTCCCTGAACAATTGTCCTTCCCTTTGACTCTTCTTTCCTTTCCTCCCTGTTGTGTCTTGTCTATCTATAGACTGTAAACCTGAAGACAGTGTCTGATATCCAGTCTAAGTTAAATATAGCCCTATCAAAATTAAATAGCCCTTTAGAGTAACCCCTGAGTAATACTATTGAGTAACTTTGTCTGGATGCCAGCCACTTGGAGCGTTATTTTTACTTTTTATACAGCACTTAGTAATTTCAGTTGACAAAAAATAAATAGTATCATTTGGCATGAGTGATAACTGTATGCAGAATTCCCCTGTCCCCACAACTTTCTCATCATCTGAGAACTTTTGAAATTTTGAATTATGATCCTACTACCAATGAGGCAAAACCAGTAGTGCATTAAGGAAGATATTCATACTTACCTCCAAAGTAGTCAGCAGCCCCTTTATGATAGTGTGTGTATCACTCCTGCAATGCATCTTGCCCCCAACCATGGATGTTCTTGACCGCTGATACATTTGTTTTTCCCCTATTCAGATATTTAATACCCTACATCTAAAATGGTCAGTAATGAAAACTGTGGTCTAATGATATAATAAAAGATAATTTACTTTGTCATGTGTTGTTGGAACCATGGAATTGTCCCCAGAAGGCTGGAATACACTTTTCCCATTTTGGTGGTGGGGAAGCCCTTATGACACAGGCAAGAAAGACTGCCATGACCCAAAAGATGAGGCATTCACAGCCATGGGGAAAATGAGACTCTAAAGGTTAAACTTCTGTCTCCTAACTCAGTGATGCATTGTTCTCTGCTCTTCCAGGCTGGATCCTGGCTTCACACTTTGCTCCTTGAATAGCTCCCATGTTGATCTACTGAATGAAATGTGGCACTATGGGGGCAATGAAAAAAGCCATAGGTATCTGACCAGCCTGTTGAAATACTTCCCCAACCCCTGTATCCTGGATACCAGTGGTCGTCTTATCAGTTGGAACCTGATGGATCCTTTGGGTTCAGTGGTACATGGTTACACCCTTCCATCTCACCATAATTAAGGCTATTTATCTGTGGCAGGAAGAGCACTGGCCATTCAATCCCATGCAGCTGGATACCCTGTATATTGCTCTGTTGCCCTAGATAATATCCACACACAGAACTTGCAGGAAAAACTTGGCTATCAGAAAATATCTGAGTTGTGTCATATCTGTATCCATGTTGTAAAAGAAGAGAGTATCAAGGTTTTTCCATGGGCCTTCAAGCAGGCAGCCAGCCTCGTCTCTCTTGGACTCCAGCAACACTCAACCAACCTTCATGAAACAGAGTGAGAGAAAGGGAAACCCTTCCATTGGCCTGTGCTGACAGCTATTCACCCTGTCCTTCCCAGAACAATTCTCCTTCCCTATGACTCTCTTTTTGTCCCCCTCCCTGTTGTGTCCTGTCTTTACCTTTAGATTGCAAGCCTAAAGGCAGTGGCTGAAATCCAGACTAAGTTACTCATGAGTAGGCCTATTGAAATTAAATAGCCCTTTAGAGGGAGCAGTACTGCTGTAGCAGTCGGGATGTACCAGTCTGTACCAGTAACAGTCTGGATGTCAGCCATTGTATGTGGTATTTTTATTTTTTTGTACAGCACTTAGTAATTTCAGGTGACAAATAAATACCAATATTATCTGGCATGAGTTCTCACTATACACATCATCTCCCCTGCTCTCCCAAGCTTCAACCTATTCTCTGAGATCTTCTGAGATTCTGAATTATGATCATATTACCAATGAGGCACAACCAACATTGAATTAAATAATGGTTCACATTTCCCTCCAAGGCAGCCCAGCAACCGCTTAATAGTACTGCATGCACCACCAGCTACAGCTCATCAATCTTGTCTTTAGTCATGAATTTTCTTGACCTCTCATACATTTGTCCTCCCACCCCACCCGCACCCTCTTTCAGTTCAGATATATAACACTCCAGATCCAAAATGGTCAACTATCAAAGCAGTGATCTAATTATACAATAAAAGATAATTTCCTTTGGCATGTTTTGTTGTATATTCCAAAGCCACTGAATTGTCCCCAAAAGACTGGAATACCTTTTCCCCATTTGGGCAATAAAGCTCTCAAGATACAGGCAAAAAAAGTCTGCCATGACTTAAAAGATGGCCATTCTCAGCCATGGAATAAATGTGACCATGGAGATTAAACTCCTGTCTCTTAAACCAACGATGCACTGTTTGCACAACCAAGAACAGTTTGGATTCCATTGAGGCCAGAGCAAGGGTGATAAGGAAGGCATGTGACTACTGTCAGCTTACAGGGTTTCCAACAAGAGTGGTAGCTTATTGCTTCATACGGCCATGCCCTTTCCTGTCTGGCCAAGGCCAGGCTTCAAGGAGACCTTTGCAAAGCTGGCTTGCTCCTCCTCTTGAGGAGACCTATCAGAGGGTAAGCCTCAAGCAGCTAACTGCTTGAGCGTGATGTTGCCTTCGCTTCTGAGGGCTTGGGGGTGATACTGGGAGTCCAGCAATAAGCAGAGGTTGCCCCTGCTGGGTAGACACTGGGAGTGGCAGTTCTTGGGGTTCTTATACAGGGGTCTCTGTTTCTGAGGTTCTCTGGGGTTCTGTGAGAAAATTAGGTTACGGAGGCCCTGAGTGATAAACTGGAGTGAGAGAGTAAGCATCAACTGGAGTGAGAGAGATGGAACGAGGTGTTGGGTCTTTTGGATTGGGGTTTTCAACAGTCCTGTAGCCAGCCTGAAAGTTTAGGGTTGGCCACAACAAAAAGGGGAAGGGGCCGGGTCCATAATAGATGGGCTGGGCCAGCTTTTATGGCCTTTCTATTACCATTTGCACTACATAAACTGAAGTAGACCAGAGCAAAACCTGAATTAATGCAAATTTTTAAACCTAAAGTCCTAAAAGAGGAGTAAATAGTTCAACAGTGTCTTTATTCAGCACAATAGGGAGATGAGGAAGACATACTGTAACAAACTCAATAGGGAGAAATCGTCTATCTCCTCAGGAAGACATCACAATATTCTGATAAATTTAATCCAGGCCTACATATAAGTGTATAAAAGTTTGGTTCAGGCTTCTAAACAGAATGTCAGGCCAGTGGGCCAGAATGAAATTGTTCAAGTCAAGGATGTGAGGCCCATCAGGGTAACCAGAGGGTCATGGGACAAATTCCTCACTCAGCAGAAAGGAACATAGCTGGCACCAGGAGATACTGATAAGGAGTAGGGTCAGCAGAAAGGCCAAACAGTAACTCATGTCCAAGGCTCTAATTGGCACCACAGGAAAACATATGTTTAATTACAAATGACGTATGTTGATGGATATACTGACTTGCTTTTAACCTATATAAACTGACAACTGTGTACGTTGGGCGCGCAGTGCTTGTCAGACTTCTGACTTGAACTCTGCCTTCATGATCATGAATAAAAGCTAATTTGAGCACACACCCTTGTTGTCTTGTACTTATACTTTTTATTCAATTTTCGCAACACAAAAGGACAAACACAAATGATACAAACACTCACAAACACACACAATAAAGCCTTCCATCTCACCATTGGAACAAGTGTTGTTCACAATGACCGGATCTTGCCTTTAGATTAAACATTCTCTCCCCAGTAATTCATATAGAAAACAACTTTGGGGTGTTTTTGAAACATTTGTAGTTAGCCCTCAAAAGCCTGACAATAATCCATTTTGTGATGTATTTTTAAATAGACAAGAAGAGGGTCCCATTCTTTTTTAAATTCTTCAAATTTATTTCTTAGTAGTGATGTTAATTTCACCATTTCTGCCAATTCTAGTACTTTAAGAATCCAATCCTCTTTAGACGGGCATTGACTGTCTTCCCATTTGCGCGCAAATGTCAGTCTTGCTGCCGCTGTTAAGTACATGAAGAGGGTCCAATATTTCCTCGGGAGAGCATTGTTATCAATACCTAATAGTATTGATTCTGGACTCTTGGGAAAAGTCATTTTGAATATTTTTTAAAGCTCGTTATATATTAAGTCCCAATAGCCTCTCGATTTATTGCATGTCCACCATAAATGTATATAGGAACCCTCTTCTTTCTTACATTTCCAACATTTATTTGACATGCTCTTATAGATTACGGCCAGCTTTTTGGGCGTAAGATGCCATCTGTACATCATTTTCAAAATATTTTCCTTTAGATTAGAGCAAGCAGTACATTTTATATCTTTTATCCAAAGTTTTTCCCATTTTTCCAAGTCAATGTTATAACCAAGGTCCTGCGCCCATTTAATCATTGAGGTTTTTACTACCTCCGTTCTTGTGTCTTCCAATAGTAATAGGCCATACATCCTGGATACGAGTTTTTCTTCCTTATCGCACAACTGTAGTTTGAATTCTGACTTTAGTTGGTTAAAACCCTTTTTACAGTCTTGCTTAAATAAAGCATTGATTTGATGGTATTGGAACCAAGAGATATTCCAATCCTGCATATGTTCTAACTTTTTAAGTTCGTATTTTACACCTTGAAGGGCAAGCAATTGTCGATACGTGGGCCAAGATTGTTGCATATTTTTCTGTTTTCTAGATATAACTTCCAATGGGGATACCCAAAGTGGGATTTTTGCTTCCAACAAAAATTTATTTTTCATCCATACCACATATAGACTTTTTCTAACATAATGATTTAAAAATTCTTTATTTACTTTTACCTTGTCATAAAATAAATATGCATGCCACCCGAATCTTAAATCAAATCCTTCCAAATCCAACAATCTTGGATTTTAAAATGTAATCCATTCTTTTATCCAGATTAGGCATATCGCTTCGAAATATAACTTAACATTTGGTAGTGCAAATCCTCCTCTCTTCCTATCATCTGTTAGGTTTTTAAAGTTTATCCTTGGTTTTTTGCCTTGCCAGACAAAATTCCTTACATCTTTGTGCCATTGGACGAAAATTGACATTGAATTTATTATTGGTACTGTCTGGAAGAGATATAACATTTTGGGAAGAACATTCATTTTAACAACAGAAATTCTTCCACTTAATGATAAATTCAGTCTATTCCATCTGCTCAAATCCGTCTTTATTTCTTTCCAAGTTTTGATATAATTAGTTTGAAATAATAATGCATTGTTTGTGGTAAGCGTCACTCCTAAATATTTTACCTTTTTTCCACTTTAAAACTAGATCTCAGAGCAAATCTTTCAATGTCTTCTTTGTTCATGTTTTTAGTTAATACCTTTGTCTTGTCTTTATTTATATAGAACCCTGCCAGGTTCCCATATGATTCTAATATCTTCAATAGTGTATCAATTGATTCTAAAGGATCTTGTAAAAATAACACTATATCATCTGCAAAGGCTCTTAATTTATATCTTTGTGTCCCTATTGTCAATCCTTGTATTTTAGTCTCTTCCCTTATCATCCTACACATAATTTCCAAAACCAATATAAACAATAATGGAGATAGGGGACAGCCTTGTCTAGTACCTTTTTGAATACTAAAATAATCTGTAAGTTCTCCATTAACCTTAATATTTGCTTTTTGTTCAGAATATGTAAACCCAATCGCCCTTATGTAATTAACTCCAAACCCTACAGTTTCCAAAGTTTTCAACATGAATTGCCAGGAGATATTGAATGCTTTCTCTGCATCCAAAAATAACATGACCAATTGTTTATCATTATGCTTTTCATAGTATTCTAGTACATTCAAGACGGTTCGTACATTATCCTTTATTTGCCTTTTAGGTAAGAATCCCACCTGATCTTCATGAATTAACTCTACTAAGACCCCCTCCATTCTTTTAGCAAGTATAGAAGCATATAGTTTGTAATCGTTATTAAGCAGGGAGATTGGTCTATAATTTTTAACCCAAGATGTATCTTGACCGGGTTTTGGTATTAATGTAATGGTCGCCTGCCTCCATGACTCAGGAAACCAACCCTTCATCATAATTTCATTCATTGTCCATTGTAATGGTTGGGACAATACTTCACTAAAAGTTTTATAATATATAATTGGGAGCCCGTCTGGCCCTGGTGATTTCCCCCCTTTTGCTCGCTTAATAGCATCCTTAACTTCTTCATTGGAAATTGGAAGGTTCAATTTTTCCCGTTGTTCAGAATTTAATTGTGGTAAGTTTCTTAATTGTAAAAATTGTTCTACTTTATTTAACTCAACCTTTCTTTTTTGATAAAAGTCTTTATAGTATTTGTAAAATTCTCTTTTAATCATTGACTGTTGATTACCGTATTTTATGGACTATAAGACTCACTTTTTTCCTCGAAAAATATCCGCCAAAATTCAGGTGCGTCTTATATGTTTTAACAGTTAAATATGTTAAAACTCTGAAAAACTGGATTAAAATTAAGGTGCGTCTTATAGTCCGTAGCGTCTTATAGTCCGTAAAATACGGTAATAACACCACTGGACGTGCTCAGACTCATTATATAGTTCTTTTGCCATTCAACTCTTAGTTTCCAATAGGGATGTGCATGGTCTGGACCAGTCTGGACCAGCACCGAGGGGGGGGTCTACCTTTAAGGGCGGGGGGGTGTAGAACTTACCCCTCCCGCCGCTCTTCCCCCTCCGGCGCTGCAGTTTCAAGCGAAGTTTTTGGGGCGGCAGCGTTCCTCGCTGCTGCCCCTGCCCCCGTCGTCACCTGGAAGTCTCCGTAATAGCAGCACGCATGCGCGCATGGCAGCGCACGCGCCTGTTGCTGCCATGCACGCGTGCGCCACCATGTGCGCATGCATGCTGCTATTACGGAGACTTCCAGGCGACGACGGGGGCAGGGGCGGCAGCGAGGAACGCTGCCGCCCCAAAAACTTCGCTTGAAACTGCAGTGCCAGAGGGGGAAGAGCGGCGGGGGGGGGGAAGTTCTACCCCCCTGCCCTTAAAGGTAGACCCCCCCTCGGTGCTGGACCGCCGGACCGGTCCTGCTCCAAACCGGTTCGGAGGCCTCCAACATGGCCTCCGGACCGGTTCGTGCACATCCCTAGTTTCCAAGCCAAATATTTTCCCGGTTTGTTTGCCTGTTCAAAAGATTTCTGTTTTAAAAATTTTAGATTTCTTTCCATCTCCTCCACCGTCAACATGGAGTATTTCTGTTTTAATACCTTTAGGTGCTGAATTAAAGTTTGATCACCTTTTTCCCCAATCAGTTTCCCTTCCAAATCTTTAATTTGAATCTGGATTAAATCCTTATTCTCTTGTTTCTTTCCCCCCCAATATGCATTTTGTTGAATTAAAAAAACCCTCATCACCGCCTTACTTGCATCCCATATTGTCTTCGTTTGTAGATCGTCCTTTAAATTTATCTCAAAATATTCTCTAAGTTTTTGTAAACCTACTTTTACAACTTTAGATTGATTCAAAAGGAACTCATTTAATTTCCATTGATAATTTTTCTTTATTCCAATTTTCCACTTTAATTCTATAGGATTATGGTCAGAAAATATTCTTGGCAATATGTCGATATCTTTAATTATTATCAACACGTCTACATTGGCCCAAATCATGTCTATTCTCGTATGCGTCTTGTGTCTATCTGAAAAGAAAGTATACTCCCTCGCATCTGAGTTTTTAATTCTCCATATGTCGTGTAAACCAAAATGCTCAACCATATTGAAAAAAGCTCTTGGTAATTTCCCATCATTTTTCCTCAAGTCTGTTGTCCACCCTACCCTACCAGCCTCGCCTCACCTTGCCTCATAGAAGGGTCAACCCTGAGGAGAGGTGGACCCTAGTGAATTTCTCCCTAGCCATGCTGTCCTGAGCTTAAATGCAAAAGAACTCTGGCTAAAATGAATTCTGGCTAGATAAGATGTACAGTAAGTCAGCAAGGCATCTATAGGATGGAGAAGTACAACCTGGGTCAATAAAGATTGCAAGTCATTTTGAAATAAGAACATAAGAAGGGCCTTGCTGGATCAGATCCAAGGCCTATCTAGTCCAGCATCCTGTTTCCAGGGCATCCTACCTCTGAATCTAGAGGTAGCCTATAGCCATTAATACTAGTAGCCATTGATAGACCCGTCTTCCATGGGACAGATAATTCCATCGATTAATTATGTGCTCTGTGAAATTTTTTTTGTCATTCCTAAATTTCCTGGCATGTTCATGGGATAGCAATAGCAATAGCACTTACATTTATATACCACTTTATAGCCGGAGCTCTCTAAGCAGTTTACAATGATTCTAGCATACTGGCCCCAACATTCTGGGTACTCATTTTACCGACCTCGGAAGGATGGAAGGCTGAGTCAACCTTGAGCCCCTGGTCAGGATCGAACTTGTAACCTTCTGGTTACAGGGCGGCAGTTTTACCACTGCGCCACCAGGGGCTCTGGTGGGATGATCCTAGTTCTAGTGTTGTGAGAGAGGAATAAAACGTCTCTCTCTCCACTCCATATGTAATTTTATAAACCTCTATCACGTCTCCCCTGAGTCTCCTCTTAGTCCCCTTAGTCAACTATTAGTCATAATAGTTAAAGATTAGGCAGTTTCTCTCCCACTCCTTCCACCTTTTTCTCATTGAGCCACTTTTATATAGGCCAATAAATTATTCTGTTAATAGTTCACTCCCTCAGGAATAAAAGGCTGGGAGTTTTTTAAAAAGGCAGAGCTCTACCTTTAGGCGACCTAGCAAGGCAGGCCTCAGAAGCCCCTGTGGCCCTGGGACAGGAGGTTGCTCCCTTCTTCCGGGCAGACCTGAACTTCCAGGTAAGCAGCTGTCACTGAGGCCTAAATAGGGCAGCCTGTCACCACAAAAGGTTGTTATAGGGGAGGGTTCAAACCCTTTATTTGGTACCACACAACCGTCACTGTCCGTAGTCTCATGGTGTTACTGCCAGTGAGTGCAGACAATACTGAGCTAGGCAGACCAATGTTCTGACTCAGTGTAAGAATATGTCGAGTGTGGTAAGCAAATAGGTAATTTGCAGCTACTCTGGATTTTGTACGTGAGCAGCAGCCAGAGCTCATCCCTCCAATGTGAACGCCATGCTCTCTTGGGCATAGGAAGCTGGCAAAAACAATTGCCTTGTTGGCGAATACTATCTATATGAAGTTGACTCTTTTATTTGAAATTACAAGTCACCTCTGTCTTACATCAGCTGGTAAGATTGTTTATAAGGCACTAATATGCTTCTCTCCCCTCCCCCCCGACTCTGTCTTTCTCTCCCTCTCTCAAATGCTTGCTGTTTGCCATACCTTTGCCAATACCTGCCCAGAAGTACCTCCTATTTAGCCGGGAATGTTGATCCTGTCCTGCCCCTCCAAGTTGCAGCTGCTAGAGGGAGTGCTGCGAAGGAGCCTGCCCCAGACACTTACGGTACCTTTGATTTTCTCAGAAATGTAACCACTTGTTTTCCCTATTACTGCCTGCCCATGCAAAGAAAAGCTGTACTAAACAGTTTGTCTCTGTTGCTAAAGGCACGTGAAAAAATAGCACCCCGCATCCCCCTCAGGAATAAGACCAGAGAATGGGGCAAAAAAGTATGGGAAGTCTCTTCTCTTGGCTAGCTCTGGTTAAAGAAAAAACACTGCCAACCCAATCTACAACGCCCACTACCTGATGCTGCAAATTCCTGAAACTCATCCAGTGTAGCAGTTAGCACTTGACCAGTCAATGGAGCATGGATGGGCTGGGTGCATCTGCTGTGTTAGCCAAGACCTCGTTCTGGCAGAAAAAGAAAATGTTCACTGGGGAGGAAGGGGTGAACTCAAAAGGGTACTGCTATATTATGCAACGAAGTACTTTTAACATACATTCTAAAACATACATTTATTTCAATAAACAAACATTATACTTGTACTTTAATATGAAATGATTGTTATTTAATGAGACTTAACATTTAACGTTTATCTAAATATGTCCAGAATTCCAATATTTCCCACCCTCAAATAAAATGTTACTGGGCATAAAGCTGTGGTAGGATAAAACAGCACCCAGCTCTTACACAATAAAAATGGCTTCTAAAGCCCTGGGAGTCTTCTGCTCTTCAGTCCCTAAGGACAGCATATTTGAGAAACCACTTGGACAATGTTCATTTGCCTGTGTCTTGCTTTTTAAAAAGAAGGGCCTGGTCAGACTTGTAAATTAAGCCTACCTCAAGGTTGTAGCAAGGCTGAAAGCATCCCTGGGGTGAGACTTGGGGAAGTCCCCTGTCGCCCCCGGCTGCCTTAAAGGGACCCACTGGTCTTGACTGTGGCCGTGTTTCTTCTTTGCACTGCTATGGCGGCTCATGTGGGCAGCACACATGGAGTTGAAGGTGAGCTTGGCCATTGATAGCACAGTCAGGGGAGGCACCAGACAGTCCCCAGAGGCCTGCGTGCCCCCCGGACATCCTCGCCCCTGTTACCATTATATCCATTGCTGCGGACTAACTTATTTACTCACATGTGTTCTGGGGTCTGTATATTTAGCAGCAACTCTAGCCCTATTCAGACATTATGCTGCTCATCCATACAGGTATCTCTACATGTGTACATATTTTTGGTGTGAATTACTGTACTAGCGGTTATTTTAAAAGTGAACCTGAGTACAGACCTCTTCAAATGCATGGTGCAGATCAGAAATGTACTACATCTGTGTTGAACATAACACATGAATAACTGTACAGATCTGTATGCACATACACTGTGCAAGGATTGCAATGCGTTGAACATAATGTGTGGATACTGTTACTGGCTCATACTCTTTTGGAGTCAGTGCACCTTGTCACTGCAGGAGAGAAAAATAAGCACAATAAGTTACCACACTCTGTGGACTTTTTCAGCAAGTGCACATAAATACTAAGTAAGGAACTAAAGAACTCAGACATATAGTTCCTGAGAAATCATATCCCACAAGACAACATACTCCCCCTCTCTGATAACTTTTTAAAAGTCCCCAAAGACTCATTTTTCCACCCAAGCTTTTAAACTTGACTGTGGTTTTAAATTGCTTTAAGGTTTTCATTTTAATTTATTTTATGTTGTAGTAAACTGCCCAGAGATGGAAGTTTGGGGTGGTCTACACATTTCATACATACATACATACAACGGGGAGGAGGGCTGTTCTCAGGAAGGAGAGCTGGTCTTGTGGTAGTGAGCATGAATTGTCCCCTTTGCTAAGCAGGTTCTACCTTGACTTGCATTTGGATGGAAGACGACATGTGAGCACTGTAAGATGTTGCCCTTAAGGGATGGGGCCATAACTCAGTGGAAGATTAGCTGAGGCCCCAGGTTCACTCCCTGGCTTCTCCAAGATAGGGATGAGAGAGATTCTGCCTGTAACCTTGGAGAAGCAGCTGCCAGTCTATGTAGACAATACTGAGCTAGATGGACCAAGTAGGGGTGTGCAAGCCGAATCGAGCTGGACCAGAGTTTGAGTCGGCTAAGCTCAAAGGCTTGCACTCAACCCAGACCAGCCCCATAAAGAGTGAAGCCAATCTGAACTCAAGTCGAGCCAGGCCTCGCTCGAACAGCTGGCTTGGGAATATAATTGGAAAGGGGAATCTGGTGAGGATTCATCTTTACAAGTAAAGGGCTTTCCTTAAAGTATATGCAGGCAGTGGGGGGCAAGAAAAGGTAGTCTATACCTTTAAAATAAGGCAGCAGAGGAGGTGTTGGGGAGGGCTCCTCCAACCCGCCCCCACCTCCCGCTGGCCTCCCAGATGACAGGCCGGGCAGGAGCCCAATTTGGGTCTCTGCGCTCATGTGGAGGCCCTTAGAGACACCTCCATGCATGTGCAGAGGCCATTTGTGACACCACTGTTGGGAATTCTCTGTGGTAAGAGAATCCCTTTTTCATTATAGCAGAATGCACAGAGGCACAACACAGTGGATTTAGTTAGGCATGCGTGTGTGCTGAGAGTAAAGTAACTTGGAGCCAATTCATAGTTTCGAATCAATATATAAGGCATTTATTAAGGAACTCCATTCTAGATAGGAAAGTGAGGAGTTAGGATCTCTAACCTATCTATCTAGCTGGATGCAGATGGATTTTGCATCTTTTCTGCACACATGGTGCAGGGAGAGGAGCTTGCCATGTTGCAAGGTAGAAGGACAGGTAGGGGAGAGAGAGGAAGGAAGTTAATCCCTAAGAGTACCAATCTACATTTCAAAGGGATAGTGTCAGAGCAGTGGAGAAGGGAAGACCAATGTCTTGATCCTCTAGCCCTCTGACTCACTAGTCTGTCCTCCACTGTCTGAGACAAGAGACAGCGCAAAGTCCTTTACCTTCCAACAACCACATGGTGACACAAATAGCCTCTGCACACACGCGGAGGTCACTCTAACGGCCTCCGCACACACACAGAGGCCCGAACTGGACTGCAGCCTGCCCAGCCTGTCATCTGGGAGGCCAGTGGGGTTGGAGGAGCTCCTGTCGCCGCTGACACTGCCTTATTTTAGAGGTAAAGACTATTCCCCCCCCCATTTGCTTTAAGGAAAGTCCTTTACTTGTAAAGGGGAATCCTCGCCAGATTCCTCTTTACAAGTATGATGTTCCAGCCGGCTCAGTCCAGCTCAAAACCAGCCCCAGCTCGATTGAGCTCGAGCTGCCCAGATTCCTTGCACATCCCAAGGACAAATGGTCTAAGGTAGCATGCTATGTTCCAATATGTACTTTCTCTCTCTCAAACAATGTCCTAGTTTCAGTGAAGAAACATCATGATTCTGAGCCCTAGAGAATGGGCATGTCAGGAAAAAAAACTCTGGGAAAGCCAGATTTCAATTTTAACAAAACTTTTAACTTACAATTTTTTAAAAAGTTGAAGTTAAACTTTTTAAGGAGTTAAAGTTAAAAATTGACAGCTGAAACATTTAGCTAGTTATATTTGAAAGTTAACCATTTAACTATTTCACTTTAATCCCAATGCTTGCATGGCATGACTATGTGATCACCATTTGTTTATGGAGCAATCCAGGCACTAGGTCACCCTAACCTCATCTTTCTTTGACAGGTCTATGGGGCAGTGATGCACATCAACCGTGGAAATCCAGCTCAGCATGAAGTGGTGGTGGACTCTTGGCCGGAATTTAAAGTTGTCCTTACCCGCCCACAAAAGGAGGTAAGAAATCTGATAGACATCTCCCATATCCAGTTTGCTGCAATCTGTGAGATCCATTCAAAGGGATGTTGGCATCCAAAGTGGAAAATTATCTGAAATGCTCTCAGTGGTAGGGATGTGCACGAATCGATTTTTAAAAAAAAAAATTGATTTGTGTCTGAATCTAATCACCCCTGATTTGTTTTGTGATTCTTTGGTGTCTAATAACTTTCCCGCATAATGAATCCCTATGAGGATTCATTATTATCCCTATGAGGATTCATTATTTGCCTTTATTTCTTCTGTTCATTTTGACTGTCATTGGACAGTGCCGTCAACTGCCATGTGTCAACTATACCATCACCCACACACTGGGGTACTCAGTTTATTTCTTAGGAATTTTTGCAGTGTTTAGATTCTTTGGTGTCTTCATTACACACCTTCATTTCTTCTGTTCATTTTGACCCCACTGCTTTGCAGGTGGGGGTGGGGAATTAGTGGCATCCCATTGCCAACTACCCCCCCCAACCCACAAGCAACTGGGTACTCAGTTTATATTTTAGGAATTTTTGAGGTGTTTAGACTCTTGGTGTGTAATGAGTCTTCATAGGGATTCATTATGAGGAAAGTTTATTAGACACCAAAGAGTCTAAACACTTGAAGAAATTCCTAGAACATAAACTGAGTAGTACCCCACTGCCTTGCAGGTGGGAGTGTGGTGTAGTTAGCTAGTGGCAGTTGACAGTTGGCACTGTCCAAAGACAGTCAAAATGAATAGAAGAAATGAAGGTGTGTAATGAATCCTTATAGGGATTCATTGAGGAAAAGTTATTATATACCAAAGAATCCAAATACTTGAAAAATAGTGACCACACATTTTGCTCCATAACTCTACTTCTACAAGGCTACAAAAGCTTAGCTTTTTCTTTTTTTTTAATGAAAGCTGGGAATCTGGGGAAATTAATGGGAGGAATCCGAATCTTGAATCAATTCGAATTGAATCTGACATGATTCAATTTGGATCCAAATCTAGCCATGGGCCACAGGGGTGATTTGTTCTGTCTCTAAATCACCTGTCAGCTAGATTCAGGTACAAATTGATTTGTACCCGAATCAATTCACATATCCCTACTCAGTGGTGGTGCTGCTATCCCTGTTGCCACCTTTCTCTCTCTCTTGCTCTTGGTCTTCAACATTAACTTTTTGCATCCTTCTCACCCTGGGCCCATTCCTTCAGTCTGCCTCTTGACAAATCTGAATTTCAGAGTTCAGCTCAATGCTATCTTCTGCAGGTGGTGAAAGACAACAGGGATTTCTATGCCAGTTTGTATGCTGCTTTCTATTGGGAAATAGATGCCTGTCGATCATTGCTGGAAAATGCCAAAGTCATTGATTGGGGCAAGGCCTTTCAGTTGCAAGGTGAGTCCCAATGAGCATGAGAGATGAGCAATCAAGGTTCTGACTTATGTTGGCTTATTTTCCTTTCATCACATTCACATTATTCAAAAGGGAAAGGTCCACTTCCCCAAAACTTATGTTGTACTTACAAGGCCAGACAAAACTCCCATTTAGCAAAGAATAGTGGGGAGCATTGATCATCTTCATTCAGGTCATCTCCATACCTAGCTATAGGTAGTTTTATGCAACACTCTATTATAATAAATAGACTATTTATTTAGAAAGTCTACACAGGCCTCCTGGAAATCTCCCATCTAGGGATAGAACAGGCTCACACCCACTTGACTTCAGCAATGCTACAGTTTTAGGTTCTTCCCACCTCCATTCATGGTATTATTTGTATTAATAGCAGCACAAGAAGCATTAGCAATGCACTATTAATGAAACTTATTAAGCACCAACATTGTGCTATGCATTGCACAGAAGTGATGCCTTTTTGCCCTAAACTGTTAAGATGAACATTTTCTGGACAAAACAGGATGCGATTTAACACAAGAATGGTAAGACATGGGGTAAATTATGCCACTGCTAAAAAAACCACAACCTTATGCTCCTTTAACAGAGGCATAGTGTCCAAACCATGAGAAGTGGTCGTGATTTGGACACCATGCCTCTGTTAGCAGTCCCACTCTATTCAGCACTGGACTATTTTATAGCTGCTTCCCTCATAAATACAAAGTAATCTTATGTTTGTTTAACTAAGACTTTATTCCAGAAACAACTCCATTGTCTCCTTCTCCTTTCCCTCCCTTTTCTTTCTGACTCCATCCCTCACACTCTCTACAGGATCCCCACTGGGATACAGTTCTAATCACAAAAACATAAAGGACTACTAGATAGAATACAACACATACCTCCCTTTTATAACAAGCAGAATTGAATTGATTAAAATTTGGTGGAAAGGTCTTGAAGTCTTTTAGGTGGTCTCCTGTCACACACACCTCTCCTAATCAAACAATAAATAAAATAATTCTTGGGGTCTCTGGCACAGGAGCTGTTAGTGATTTATTTTCTGGTGCAGAGGATTGTCCATCATTTTCATCAGCCTTATCCTTGAGGTTAAAACTGGAGGCAAGATCAAAGTCCTCTACAGTTCCTCTCTTAAGATCAGACTCCCTTCCCTCTTTTATCATAATATCCATGCTTGAAAGTCTTGAACTGTTCCATTTCTTTCCATCTTCCAATGGGACAGAATCTCCTCAGATTGTCATTATTTGTTTTGGCCCAGAATATCGGGAACATGCCTTTCTCACCGTATAAGGCAGCTGTAAACGAACAAAGTCCCCCACTTGAAATATTTGCAGTTTCACACCCCATTTCTGATCCACATACAATTCATATTTTTGTTGTATCTCTCTTACCTGATCACAAATCTCTGTATCCTCAGGATGAGATGGCATGGAAAGCCCTATCAGTTGTTGCCATTGGGAATGTTTGGTGGTAGCTTTGCATCCTCTCAGCAGTTCAAAAGGTGATTTTTATGTGGTAGAATGAGGATTAGTTCAATAAGCAAATAAAGCTTCATGGATTGCCTCTTTCCAGGGTTGTTGTTGCATAGTATGGTAAAAGGTAAAGTGTGCCGTCAAGTTGATTTTGACTCCTGGTGCCCACAGAGCCCTGTGCTTGTCTTTGGTAGAATACAGGAGTGGCTTACCATTGCCTCCTCCCATGCGGTATGAGATGATGCCTTTCAGCATCTTCCTATATCGCTGCTGCCCGATACAGTACCAGCGGGGATTCAAATTGGCAGCCTTCTGCTTGTTAGTCAAGCATTTCACCACTGGGCCACTTAAGGTGACATAGTAGCCTGTTGTAAACTGATCATTCTTTCCACTAAGCCATTCCCATGAGGATGGTATGAGGAAATTGTTGTGTTTTATCCCATGGAAGTTCTCCACACAGCAGGCTTTACTGCGAACTCAAAATTATCCCAAACCACAAAAAGTGGGGTTTTTTTACCCCCAATATAAGCTATCTAGCTGCCTGGCTAGATTTCTCCTAAAACTATTCTGAATTCCTGGTAGGTTCAAAAGGTTGCCACCAAGCACTCCAAAACTTGCTGAGGACTGGACCTGTGGATTGGGTGCTATAATCCCAAGGTCCCTCTGTAACTGGGTATTGGGCAATTACAAAAACCTTCCACACGTAACCTTACACGGGATGAGAAAAACTGATAGCTGCTGAGTGCCTGAAGACGTGTCTGCACCAGAGAAAAAGCTGCTCCTTCGCCCACCCTTTCTTGAGTTAAAAACCAACTCGGAGAGGGTTGTAAAAAGAAAAGACTTTAAAAAACAGTTTTATTCAATTACTGCAGACTGCTTCCGTCTGAGGCTTTCTAGCTTTGTACACAGTTAAAAACACTTGATAGGTTACCAAAATAGTTTGTCTTAGGCATGCTTAAATGTTTATAGAGTCTTCTGCAATGCCCTAGGTTGGATGGGTGTAGGCCAGTCTTTCTTATTTCAATTACATTGCAGGTAACTATAATAAAACAGTATCAGGAGTATGCAAAACACACACACACCAAAGAAATAGAAATTCTAATGCAAAGTCTGACTAAACAAACTTTTCTATAAACTAAACTTCCCTTTTCCTTGAACCCACTAAACTCTGGAAGAGAATTCAAGCCTCCTGCAATCCTTTCCTTTAAGGATCTACAGAGTTATTCCATGAAAGAAACCTCCATGCTGGCTTTGACCATGAGGGAGCAAGCTCCATTGCTCCTCACTAAGACTTTCCACACATGCTTCTTTCCAACAAAGACTGCTTTCTTGTTCCCAGAATTCCCCACAACTGCTCTCTAGTTCCACCCACCTGCTGTACTGATTGGCTGCCCTGGAGTTTGTCAGTATGTAAGTCAAGACAACGGTTCACTCTCTGTTAACTCTTTGGGGGGGGGGTGGCTGATCACTACAAGAGTAATACAGAGTCCTAAAAATCATTGAAGTGCATCCTTGTTGTGTGGCTCTGGAGACTCTTGAGATATTGTGTGTCCCAAGTATGTCACTGAGTGTGCGCAAAATTGCCATTTCTCTGAAGAGATAGTAAGTCCACATAGTTGGATTTTTCTTAAGAAAACTCAGTTGTGAACACAGAGGCCTCTTTCAGAGAGAACAACATTTCATTGATATTGAGTAATGGATGACAATCCACTATCATATTAAATCTATGCACATTCAAAGTGTACTGTTTGGTTTTCATACAAGAACAATGGAAGAGACCCATTTTGATGAATCAACAGGTTCTATTATGTCAGCATGCTGTAGTCTTGAAAGCTCCTCTTTAAGTGGTTGGCATAATGCTATGGGCACATTCCTCTCTTTGTGTTGTACAGGCGTTGCATTTGCCTTCATCTGAATTTTATGTTTGAAATGTATGGCAGCGCCAGGAGTATCAGCAACAAGCATCTGATAAATCAACAATCGTATCAGCATATGATGCTCCATCATCTGTAATACAGGTTCCATGCTATTTGGATTGAACATTATCTGGAGATCTTTCTGATGTTTCCAGCCCAATATTAAGACTCCTTTTTGTGACATGTACACTTTCCCTTCTGCTGAAGATACTTTGTATTCCAGGACAGCAGTGAAGTATCCATTTATGATAATGGGGAACCTCCATATCCCCATGGGTGGATGTCTGAAGGCTGCAGGTGCAGATGTAGTTATTCCTGTTATTCCAGGAACAACTCCATTTTCTCCTTCTCCTTTCCCTCCCTTTTCTTTCCCCCACACACACTCTTCAGGATCCCCACTGGGACAAGTTCTAATCAACAAAACATATACTAGATAAAATGCAACATGGACCTCACTTGGAATACCGTGTCCATTTCTGGACCTCACATTTTAAAGACATTGATAAACTGGAATGGGTTCAGAGGAAGGCAGCAAAGATGGTGAGGGGTCTGGAAACCATCCTGTAAGGAAGAAGCTGGGTATGTTTAGCATGGACAAGGGGACAGTAAGGGGAGATCGAATAGTAGATTTCAAATGTTGGGAATTCTCGCTGGTAAGAGAAATCCTTTTTCATTATAGCAGAGTGCACAGAGGCACAACACAGCGGAATTTGGTTAGGCATGCGTGTATGCTGAGAGTAAAATAACTTGGAGCCAGTTCATAGTTTCAAATCAATATAAGGAGTATTTATTATAGAACTCCATTCTAGATAGTAAAGTGAAGAGATAGGATCTCTAATCTAGTTAGCTAGCTGGATGCAGATGGATTCTGCATCTCTGCACACATGGTGCAGGGAGAGAGGAGCTTGCATGTTGCAAGGTAGAAGGAAGGGAAGAGAAGGTAAGAGGAAGGAAGTGGCTGGAAGGAAGGAAGTCCCTGAGATTAGCAATCTACATATCAAAGGGATAGTGTCAGAGCAGTAGAGAAGGGATGACCAATGTCTTGACCCTCTAGCCCTCTGACTCACTAGTCTGTCCTCCTATGTCATTGAGACAAGAGACAGCGTATAGTCCTTCACTTCCAACATCAAATATCTGAAGGACTGTCACAGAGAAGAGGTAGCAGATGTGTCCTCTGTGGCTCCTGGGGACAGAAGTGGATTAGAATCAATGGTTGAAATTACAAGGACGCAGATTCAGGATAGCCATTAGGAAGAATCTGCTAACTGTAAGAGTTTAACAGTGGAACAGTCTGCCTCATGCAGTGGTGGGCTCTCCTTCACTGGAGGTTTCCAAGCAGAGGCTGGGCAGCCATCTGTCAGGCAGGCTGCCTGTAGCAGTTTCCTGTTCTGAGCAGGGGACTGGACTCAAAGACTTCCAAGGTCCCTTCCAATGCTAACATTCTATCCTCTATAATAAAGTGCCTGGGTGTGCGCCCGTGTCCTTCAGTGTCTGCGCCCGTGTCTCCCTTGGCCGTTCTGGGCATGCACAGAGCGCATGCCCAGAACGGCCGAGGGAGAAACGGCTGCAGGCACCAGGCGGCCATGTTGGGACCGGGAGGAGGAGACAGGGCCAGGAGGGGAAATCACGGGGGGACAGAGGCGGCCTGGCCGGAGACTGGGGCAGGGAACAGAGACGGTGGCGGGCCCGGCCCAGCCGCCGAGGCCACAGGAGAGCGGCGGGCTGAGAAGAAGCCAGACCAGAAGGACCGGACCAAGGGAGAAACGGCCGCAGGCACCAGGCGGCCATGTTGGGGCCGGGACCGGACGGGCTGTGGGGAGGGCAGAAGCGGCAGCGGCGGAACCGGCCCTGCCATGGCGGGGTGGCGGGGGGGGGGCGATGGCAGCGGCGACTGGGGCCCATGGTGGCGGCGACCGCGGCGGGGCGACGGGTGGTGGTTGCGGGGCCGGCCCGGCAGCGGGCGGGGCAGCCCACAGTGGGCCCCGATACCGGGGCAGAAGGTGGGAATGGGGGGAGCAGTGGCTGTTCGCCGGACTGACACCCGCGCAGCAGCCTCACCCAGAAGTGGTCCTTGAACAGCGTCTCCCGCATGGCGGCGGTGGCTCCTGCAAGGGCGGCAACCCTCCCCAGGTGCAAAAGCGCAGCGAGCGAAGAGGGAGCTGCGGGGGGCTGCAGCAGCTCTCAAGAGGCACCGCTGGCCGCCCCAGCCAAGTTCTTTTTAGCACCCTCGGCTGCCTGCGTCCGCTGGGCCCTAAAACCCTCCATTTCCCCGACAGAAGCCAACTTTTAAAAATGCAGGGGGGGGAGGGCAAGGGGAGGGGGAGGGCAAGAGGGAGTGGGTCAGGGGGGAGGGGAAAGGGCAAGAGGGAGTGGGTCAAGGGGGAGGGGAAAGGGCAAGAGGGAGGGGATCAGGGGGGAGGGGGAAGGGCAAGAGGGAGTGGGGCAGGGGGAGGGGCAAGAGAGAGGGCAGGGGGGAGGGGGAAGAGCAAGAGGGAGTGGGGCAGGGGGGAGGGGAGGGGCAAGAGGGAGTGGGGGCAGGGGGGAAGGGGGGAAGGGCAAGAGAGAGTGGGGCAGGGGGGGAGGGGGAGGGCAAGAGGGAGTGGGTCAGGGGGGGGGAAGGGCAAGAGGGAGGGGATCAGGGGGAGGGGGAGGGGCAATAGGGAGGGGCAGGGAGGGGGGAGGGCAAGTGGGAGTGGGGTGGGGGAGGGCAGGAGGGACTGGGGCAGGAGGCTGAGAGGGAGGGGAGGGTGAGAGAGAGGGGTGGGACGGGGAGGGAGGGCAAGAGATTGGGGTGGGAGGGAGGGGAAGAGAGGCAAGAGTGTGGGGCCAGAGGAGGTGGTGAGCCCGGCCGGGTGGAGGAGGATGCGGTGCGGCCGAGGCGGCGGAGCCGCGGCCTGGGCCAGAGGAGGCGGTGGGCCCGGCCGGGTGGAGGCAGCGGAGGAGGTATGGAGGAGGAGGAGGCTGGCCCCAAAGGTCTACTAGCGCCCGTTATTTTAACGGGCTTAAAAATACTAATGATCTATAACATTCTATAACATTCCGTGAGTCTAGTCAAATAGCAATTGAGATCTAGACATGGTAGTTCAGAAAAAATAATCTCTCTCCTAATTTGGTCTCTCAAAACTTTCCCACAGGTCTCCAAGATGGGCTGTATGAAGTGGCCAGAAGTACTGCAGAGGCTAGAGATGTCCACTTTGAGCCATATTATTATGAGACAGTACTGCACCCAGGCCCACCTGCCCACAGCCAGAGCCGGTCAGTGAATGTGTTCCTTCCCCTGGGCTACCTGCTTAGAGGGGCTGGGTTTTGTGGGGGCACCTATTATATGCAATTTTGTAGAGCTTTAGGGTTGAATAAGGGGCACTGGGCAACCATACAAATAAATTCCATCATTTGTGGAATTCTAGGGGAAAGTATCCCCCTCCCTGCTAACCCTCTAACTATTTAAAACACATCAGGAAATTAAGAGCTTGTCTATAAATAAAAGGCCAAATTCCCCATCACACCTCACTGGGAAGGCCTAACAGAGCTTTGGTATTCAGCCTCTCCTAAAGTACAACAATGCTGCTTCCATCACTGCAGTGGGTGCCAACGGTCATAATTTACCACTACCATATGAAATCCTGCTTCAGTTCGAACACTGAGGATTCATCACACAAATAGCTTGGGGAATGAGGGAGAGGAAACGATATACCAAAATAATGCCTGGATATTCAGAAGTTATTTATTTATTTATTTATTTATTTATTTATTTATTATTTAGAATATTTATACCCTGCCCCTCCAGTGCACTCCTGCTCGGAGCTGCTCACAACAATAAACTTTATTTGGTTTATTGTTGTCCTGCTTCTCCTCGTCCTTCCTATCATTTCTTCATCTCCAAAATCACTCAGTGGTTGCCCTACTTGTTAATGACCATCAGTGTGATTTTGTTTTTATTTTATTTATTTATTTATTTTACATTTTATATCCTGCTCTTCTTCATTTTTAAAAATAAGAATTTTTATTAAGAAGTAAGCCAAAGAAGACAGAGACAAATCACCATAGAGACAATATAAAACCAATCATTGTTCATAATGAAAAACCTCATTTTTCTAATTAATTACATCAGTAAAAAGAAAATATCTAGAACAAGATAAAGCAAAAGAAATTCAGACTCTTAAAATTGTAAAATCTAATCTGATCAGCTTCTTGTAAGTTACATAACGAAAACACTATAAGTCAAATCCAGAAAATGGGAACAAAGTTTGACCATAATGAATATTATAATTTATAAAGGGTTCTCAAACAGACATGAATGATTCAGTAGACATACCATGTACATAAGCCGAGACTTTCAAAATTGAAGCATAGTCCCACACTTTCAAAAACCAATTGTTTAAGGAAGGGAGCGGTGTACTACATACTTAAGTTTCTCCTCACAACAACTCTGTGAAGTAGGTTAGGTTGAGAGAGAAGTGACTGGCCCAGAGTCACCCAGCTAGTCTCATGGCTGAATGGGGATTTGAACGTGGGTCTTCCCGGTCCTAGTCCAGCACTCTAACCACTACACCATGCTGGCTCTCCACGCTGAACTGGGGAATTTGGAAAAGAGTTTACACGGATTGGGGAGAAATAAAAAAATGATCAGTAGACAGAAGAGAATGGAGAAATGGTGACTTGGAATTATGGGATGCAGCTTCCATGTTGGCTTTTCTGAGGAGCAGTGGCTTGGAGTTCCCTGGCTATGGAGAATAGATCCATGACTAATTCACATACTCCTTATTCTGGACTTGACTCACTGAAGTTTTACTAGATTCTGTGGGCCTGCTTCAGAGTAAGTGAGTTATGAACTTAGCCCATTAGATGGCTCCAAGGGTCACTGGTATAGCCCTTCATAGGGAGATATAACCCTCATTAGCAGTCTCAGGTTCTTTTTTTCCTGTGTAGCAATAGCAATAGCACTTACATTTATATACCGCTCTATAGCCGGAGCTCTCTAAGCGGTTTACAATGATTTAGCATAGGGGAATATTTTACCTAGGCCATGTCCGTTTATTTTTCCTGGTCACTTTATTTACTTTACATTTGCTCTCAAAATAAAATGAGTGCTATAGATTCCTTGGCATATAATTAATTTAGGAACAAGTTGGACATAAACAATAGTAATGGATAATTAGAAAAATAACTGGCTGACATGATGGGGCTGTTGCAAACCTCAAAGGTCATGTCGGGGCTGTTCAGAAGGGGCAGCTGTGCCAGTGTTTCCATTTGGGACAATGGATAAACTCGCAGAAGCACTGGTTGCACAACCACCTTTTCTGAGCATCCCCGGTTCTCCCTCTGAAGCCCACAGCAGCCCCACTCAGTGCAGCATTGTGCCTCCATAAAGCTATGCACCATGTCAGCCAGTTATTTATTTATTATCCATTACTATTGTTTCTTGAACGTGGTCTCTGTCTTTTACACAAATGGGCTTTGCGCATACACAGAGACCATGTCGGGAACCTTCCAAGCTTCTTTTTCGCCTATTTTGGCCCGCCCGCAACCACTATACGTGACTGCACCTCTCCTCATCCCCTTGGACTTTCATTATGCCTCCATGATGCTGTGCCTCATGTCAGCCATTTACTAGTTAAATTGTAGTATTAGAAGGGGAAAACATATATAACAATAATGAAGGGTAAAGAGTATAAATGGGAGATAATAAAGACACATACATTAAAATTACAAAGACTTAAGCCCAATATTTTTTGTTATGGACATATATAAGTACTTCAATAATCTCATAGATATCTATGAGATGTTGCATATGCTGTTGTGGCTGGGTTCAGACACTCTGTCATCAGTGGGCATTAAAAGAAACCTTGCTGTTTTCTCTTTATTTTCCCTACTTCTTTCTTTTTCTTTTCTTTTCTTCTCCTCTCTGTTGCTCTCCTTCTCCTCAGAGTGGCACATTGGTCACTTTACTGCCACCAGCTTCTCTTCTTTTTCATTGGTTGCCATCATCTGAAGCATTCCATGCATTTATTAGTTTGGTTGCAGCCTCTTCTTCTTTTGTTTTCAAACCAGGACCCTGGCTGCTTTAGGGGTACAGTCACTGCTTTCTTTGCCCATCCTCTGACTTGGTCCCACGTACGAAGCTGGAAAGTGTGAACCTCTTCAGACTTCTAGATGAAATGTTGTTATTCTTAGATGCTAATTTACCTTCAGGCAGGACAACAGAGATTATCATCTGAAGCCTGAGCTCTCTTGTGGCACTTTCTTTTCTTTTGTCTCTATTGTGTTTAACTCACTCTGTTTCAGCCCATGAGGTTCTTTTAAGGCCTTCAGCTTGCTCAGCCATCACCTCTGCCTATCCTTGTATTACAGGCCGAGAAGTGACTTCCTCCACTTTGGTACCCTCAACTCATCTCATGCAGCCCTGCTCAATGAAACCTGGAGCACTGGGGGCAATTGTCACTCCCTGAACTATATGGACAGTCTGATACGTGACTTCCCTAGTGCCTGCCTTATTGACAAGGAAGGTCAGCTGGCCTCCTGGTGCCTCAGTGATGCAGCTGCTTGCTTAACACATACTTACACCCTCCCTAAGTACCGGGGCCAGGGCTGTATGGAAACTGTGGTGCAGGCAACAGCTAGGAAATTGTATGCTAATGGGTTTCCCATATATGGTGGGGTCCTGCGAGATAATAATCCCTCCCGGCAGTCACTGAAGCGTCAGGGTTTCCATTTTTTGCCTTGGACACACTACGTCATTTTTGTGAAACCAGCGATCAGATATAAGGAATAACAGACATTTGCCTCAGAATCCGAGGCACCATTTCAAGGATGGAAGGTTACATTCACAGCCAGATTCAGAGTCCTGCTCTGAATATGTCCAGTATATGTTGAAGACTGGGGATGATCTAGCACAGACTTTCCCAACCTGTGTGCCACGCCACTGGTCTGCTAGGGGCATAAGGGAGGAAGTGAACCATAAACATAGAGGCCGCATTCACAAATAATGGGAAACTGCAGGTAGATGAACCCGAGGTTAATTTTTGTAACTATGAATCACATAGCAGATGTTCCTCCAACCATAGCCTGGCAACCTCCCATTTGAGAATAGGGGAGCCCCTCCCTCTTCCTGGTCCACAAAGTCCTCACCCCAGCAAGCTCCATAGTACTCACATCGCCAGACTGTGGGCAAGGCATCAGAATGTCTGCAGGGTGGCAGCCTTTGGCCACAATCTTAAAGTGGGTGTGCTGAGCATGATTATGCCTTTTGTTGTGGCCACCTTGGCCACCACATTGGGCCTGGAGTTACAAATCCAAAATTACATGAAAATCAAGGCCTGTGTCTGATTCTACTTTATTAAGAAATCAATTGATGCCGGAACTCTGAGTGAAATGATTAACTCCTGAGAAAAACCAAATTGTTTGTGCTTTGCTCTCTGGTGATTGCCTTAGGAAGGCTGGAGATAATCCTGCATTTCCTATGGAAGGTTATTGACAATGTACTGTTTGCCTTAATCAGATACACTGATTACTAGTCTCACACATATATCCGATTGCTGTTACTTTGAATGTTTTTAGAATTACATACTAGGTAGATGTACACAAAAAGTAATTTATTTGCTGTCTCACACATATAGCTTAGCTTTTTCCTTCTTAACACCAACACCTTTGACTTTTAACACTCTTTGAGCCAAAGACCAGAGAAAATGCCCATCTGCACGGATCAGAAATGCAGATGTTTTAAGAACACACAAATATAATGTCTTCTTATAACAGCTAACAGGAGATGGAATTCAGATCCTGTTATCCTGGACTGACCGAATATCTTGAACTGATCCATAGTTGTCAGGAGACAGGATCTAGAGCAGGCCTGCTCAACTTCGGCCCTCCTGCAGATGTTGGCCTACAACTCCCATAATCCCTGGCTATTGGCTACTGTGGCTGGGGATTATGGGAATTGTAGTCCAAAACCAGCTGGGGGGCCTAAGTTGAGCAGCCCTGATCTAGAGGATAACAGCAACTGACACTTTTGAGATTCATGACAGATCAAAAGGACCAGCCTGTATAAAAGAGGCCACCTCAAACATGACCAGTCAGCAATCTTTGCCTAACAAGCAAGACTTGCTCATGTGCATACCCCAAATGCCTGCTGTCTAGCTGCGTAGCTAACAGAGGTCCTTGGCTTGCAGACAAGAGACTGCTTGGTGATTCTCGCTGCAGGGCGAGGAATCAGGGGCTATCTCTGTCTGTGATCCGCAGCACCAGCTTTTCATCTGAAGCCCTGCCTGCAGTGCTCTCCAGCAACAGACACTAGCCTTGCCCACATCCATTTGGTCACGACTAGGGATGTGCATGGAACAGGTCCAGAAGCCCTTTATGGTTCTGCCAGTCCGACGTCGGAGGGTGGCTCCTTAAAGGTGGGGGAGGGTGCACTTACCCCTCCCGCCGCTTACCCCCCGCCGGCACTCCGTTCTTTTCCAAACTCCATGGGGCAGCAGCATACCTTCCTGCTGCCCCTTTCCCCGTTGTTGGCTGGAAAGGTGGAAGTATCATCTGCGCGTGCACCCGCTGTTACGCACATGCACCCGCCTCACACATTGCACGTTGTGTGCACACATCATGCACATGACGTGTGTGCGTAACATGTGACATGAGCAGCAAGCGCATGCGCGCAACGGCAGGCGCATACACAGACAATACCTCCGCCTTTCCAGCCAACAACGGGGAAAGGGGCAGCAGGGAGGTACGCTGCCGCCCCATGGATTTCGGGAAATTATGGAGCGCCGGCAGAGGAAATGCAGCGGGAAGGGTAAGTGCACCCTCCCACACCCTTAAAGAGCCACACACACCCCGGTGTCGGACCACAGCTCTGCAGTTCCGTGCACATCCCTAGCCACGACAAGATCCAGTAATTTGCCTCTTCACAGAACCAGCCTTTGCCTCCAACTTCCCTCCCCCTCACTAAACCCTGGCGCTCTGCCATTCACCCTCCCACTTCTCCTTTCCAGTTTCTCTGTCTCTTGCTAGTTAGAAGTAATTACTGAGGTGACATGCATCTCCACATGTATGATAGTTAGGAACACTGCTTTGCTGTTACTAATAGCTATGGCTGATTGTTTTGTTTCTTGCTCAGTTAGAGTGATGCCATGGCTCTGGCAATCTTTTACACTCAATAAAGCCCATTGAGTTATGTGAGAGTGTTTGGTCTTCTTTCTACCTTTGAGCCCAAAACATACCTGGTCACCGTATAAAGAACTGGTCACTTTGTGACACTGGTGAAACAACCTAATTTCCTATGCTAGCTCCGGAGCATATCTAGGGTACTAATCAGGCTTGGCTCACAACACTTTTCAGAATGGATTGCCCTCCCTTGGCAGAGAAAGGGCTTGAAATCCCTTTAAATGGCATTTAAGCCCTTATTCTGACAGCAGTTGTACTGCCGCCCTTGTAAGCCCCAGACCAAAGCACAAGTTCTGGCAATGGGGGGATGCCGAGGGGCACTATTTTTCTGTTACTCTGGGAAGGGATCATGATGACTAAGAGGGGATATATATGTGAGGGAGGGCAAAGGATCCTGGGGACTGGTCTACTGTGACTAAGGAAGCTCTTGTGATTGCAGACTCTGGCAAAGCAATCCAGGAACACACTCTTGCCCCTGTGTTGGCTCGCCGCCCGGGGATTAGTCCTCTTGTGAGAGGGCCAGAGGCTCCAAGACCTTTGGTCCTACATCAGATTGTGCTTTCATGAGTTAAGCCATCCAAATGAAGGGGGCCCCATTTCTGTTGGGCCCCCATTCTCTCTGGTAAATAACAGAACTTTTACACCACGACCCCTTCCTCTTCAAGCAACCCAAGGAGTAGTGGTTGCTCCATGTGTCCAGGTAGGCAGCCTAAGGAAACATTAGGATTGGAGATAGATCTTTAATTTAATTCAAATTCAAATTTCAAATTTTAATTCAAATTTCCTGGGTTTGGACTGGCATTGCGGAGTGTGCAGATTGGCTGTCATAGAGAATTGCAGAGGAGGGAAACCTCCATTATCATTGATCCCAGGAAAGTAGGGTGGCTGTACTGGGCAAAAACTAACATGTATGTGTCGCAATGGATGACTGGAGTGGCAGAGGGCCTGCTTGGACTGGTTCTTTGCGGCAGTCACCAAGACAGGAAAAGGTGTTGCTGGGGCACCCATCCCTGCGGCTTGCTTGTGTGGAGAAACCAGGCTGAGAGGCATCTGCCATCTGGCCTGAATGCGTGTCTCCGTGGCCTTTCACTCTCACAAGAGAGCAGTCCTTGGGAGAAGGGCTATCATCTCACGTTATTAGTGATTCTTCCCAATCCCTTTTTATCCCTGGATGGTCCTTCTCATGAGTAATGCCATAGAGTGCATTTTTGCACCCAAAAGGAAGGGGCTGGGGCCCCCTTCCCCAACTCTATTGTGCAAAAAATAGAGCAAAAACATTCAAGAACTCCTGAGTGGGTTTGCCTTTTAAAGCAGACACCGGGTATCGCTACCCTGCCATATGTTATCTTTGCAGTGATCTAATCGGGTTGCCCAGTTTATGGTGCCACCACAACTGCATGTGCTTGTGAACAGACTGTTTTATTGATTTATTTTTGATGACCAACACACATAGTACCTGTCCTTCCATCCTTCTCCCTTTTTCTTCTGGTTTTCAGAGGGGGGGGGGACAAGAAACACAGTGGAAAGTGGGCATTACCCAATGTGACTTTTCCCTTTGACAGGCTTAAAAGATGAGGATGGGACAAGGTGGCATCCCTGTTGCCAGGCTACAGCTTGAGGAGCGTGGAGACGGGGCAGGACAAGTGCTCAGAGAGGCAGCCATCGAGAAGCACAGCAGGCATGGAGCAGGCACATTCCTGGGTGGGTCTGGGCTGCACTATCTATTATTTCAGTTCCAGAATCAGCACGAAACTGTGGTGATGGTGGCATCTGCTTTGGGACATAACAAGGCTGCCCTCAAACCTCAGGTTTTAGCAGTGAAACTCACTACAAACCAAAGGTTCAAATGGGAGTTTGGTGAGGGAAACTGCAAGTCACTTTTGCCGTGAAACCGCAGTTTCATGCATTTGGACTTACACGAATTCCAACCTCTGCCCCATTCAGCTCCAGTTTGGTGTTATGTGTAAATGAGGCCGAAGAGTTTAAGTTCCATGCATTTTGAGCTGACTTGCTACATAATGCACTGGGAAGGGCCAGTCTTACCGAGTGCATAAGGAAGTAAGTGAGCTCCAAATGCTTGTGTCTTGCACACACAGTGGAGGACTTCTGATTTTCACCAATCCACCTTCCCTATGCTGCCCTGATGCCACCCCAAAAATATGCCCGTGATCTCACCCCTCCCCCTCATGCATTCAAAACTATGTTCTATTCATACAGTATGTCATTAGTGAGAGTGTCAACCACAGCATCCTCACAGCAAATTCATTGCCCCCTGTCCACATCATTTTGTGCAATGCACCACATTACCTGAAGCCATCATATAGTGAGTTTTCCCATCCACAAACCATGTCAGTAGCATTTGCCAGTGAGGAAAGGAAAACTCCTGTTATGGCCCCAACTCATTTGATAAATTGTGCTAAACACTATGGCTAGAGGTTGGGCGACTCTGAGTTTAGAAGTCTTTAGAAATCTAAAGACAGTTTAGAAATCTAATACAGTTTTCCACAGGGATGCTGATCCCTATGGGGAGTGTAACAGTAGACCAGCACTCAGAACCATTTACATACAAAAAATCCAGGCATAGATAGACAGAGATTAACTTGACTATTAGAACCAAACAATGCATGATAAGAACATAAGAACAGCCCTGCTGGATCAGGCCCAAGGCCCATCTAGTCCAGCATCCTGTTTCACACAGTGGCTCAGCAGATGCCGCTGGAAGCCTACAGGCAGGAGTTGAGGGCATTCCCTCTCTCCTGCTGTTACTCCCCTGCAACTGGTACACAGAGGCATCCTGCCTTTGAGGCTGGAGGTGGCCTATAGCCCTCCGACTAGTAGCCATTGATAGACCTCTCCTCCATGAAGTTATCCGAACCCTTCTTAAAGCCATCCAGGTTGTTGGCTGTCACCACATCTTGTGGCAGAGAATTCCACAAGTTGATTGTGTGTTGTGTGAAAAAGTACCTCCATTTGCTGGTTCTAAATGTCCTGGCAATCAATTTCATGGGATGACCCCTGGTTCTAGTGTTATGTGAGAGGGAGAAGAATTTCTCTCTATCCACTTTCTCCACACCATGTATGATTTTATACATCTCTATCATGTCTCCCTGCAGTCATCTTTTTTCTAAACTAGAAAGCCCTTGCCTCATAAGAAAGGTGCTCTACGCCCCTGATCATCTTCATTGCCCTTTTCTGCACCTTTTCCAGTTCTACAATGTCCTTTTTAGAGGTGGCGACCACAATTGTATGCAGTACTCCAGCTGTGGCCACACCATAGTTTTGTATAAGGGCATTATAATATTAGCAGTTTTATTTTCAATCCCCTTCCTAATGATCCCTAGCATGGAATTGACCTTTTTCACAGCTGCTGCACATTGAGTCAACACTTTCAACGAGCTGTCCACCATGTCCCCAAGATCCCTCTCCTGGTCAGTCACCGACAGCTCAGATCCCATCAACGTATACTTGAAGCTGGGGTTTTTCGTCCCAATGTGCATCACTTTACACTTGCCAAGATTGAAACGCATTTGCCGTTTTTTTACCCACTCCCCCTGTTTGGAGAGATTCTTTTGGAGCTCCTCACAAAATGTTTTGGATTTCACTACCCGAAAGAGTTTGGTATCATCTTCAAATTTGGCCACCTTGCTGCTTACCCCTATTTCTAAATCATTTATGAATCAATTAAAAAGCACCGGTCCCAGAACAGATCCCTGGGGGACCACACCTCTTACTTCCCTCCATTGTGAAACTCTCTATTTATCCCTACACTCTGTTTCCTGACCTTCAACTATTTAGCAATCCACACATGTACTTGTCCCCTTATCTCATGACTGCTAAGTTTTCTCAGGAGTCTTTGATGGGGAACTTTGTTGAAAGCTTTTTGGAAGTCCAGGTATACTATGTCAACTGGATCACCTTGATCCACACACTTGTTGACACTCTCAAAGAACTCCAAAAGGTTTGTGAGGCAAGATTTACCTTCACAGAAGCCATGCTGGTTCTCCCCCAGCAAGGCCTGTTCTTCTATGTGCTTTACAATTTTATCCATGAGGATGCTTTCCATCAATTTGCCTGCAACAGACGTTAAGCTTGCAAGAGAGAGAAGAGGAGAGACAACATCTGCTCTCAGGTAGACCCCAGGGTGTGAGACTGGGTGCCTGCCTGTTTGCTTGTCCTACTTGTCCTGCTGCCCCCCTGCTTGTTATCTGTCCTCCAGGACTTGTTGCTGTGCTGAGGTGAGGCCTTGCAGGATTGGGGCTGAGGAGGAGGGTGACTTGGCAGTTTCCTGCATTCTAGCTGCCTAGAGCTGCCTGCTCAGGGCTATATAGGCTTCTGCCAGTGGTGGCGGGCCTGCCACCAGTGGAGTCGCCACTGAAGGGGTGACACCAAAGGGGGTCGCCCTCTTGGGGGAGCCACTTCAGGGGACAGCGACGGCAAGGGCCAGGTCTCTTGGCCCAGGTATTTGTATAGGGGGGCATTTAATAGTGGAGCTTCTGTTTTAATTTGTCCTGTGTGAGACAATCTTTGAATGTGTCTGGGCTTAACTGGAGATGAGGAGACAGGGGGCGTGTCCACTGACTGTGGGGCGGCCATTCCAGTTGCAGTGGGGAACAGAAGAAGTAATGTTGGCAGGTCAGCAGTCCATTACAGGGGAAGGGGACTTGGAAATCTAATAGACGTTTCCCCTTCCGGCTGTCCTGCCAGCTCTTTGACCTTGGGGAGCAGTGCCGATCATCCTTGGAACCTCACCTTGCTCCTCTGTAATGCCAGGTTGGTCCAGAACAAATCAGAAACCATCCATTATTTGATTCTGGATGAAGGTGCTGACCTGGTATGTATTACAGAGACCTGGCTGGGGGAGGCTGGGGGTCCAGTGTGGTCCTGGCTTCTTCCTCCAGTCTACTCTGTTGAGGAGTGGGTGAGGGACCGTGGGCGGGGCTGTGGAGTGGCTGTGGTCTATAAGTATAACCTTTCCCTTACCAGGATCCCTGTTAGAGTGTTGGACCATATTGAATGTGTGTACTTAAGTCTGGGGACCAGGGATAGACTGGGACTTCTGTTGGTGTAACGATCGCCCCGCTGCTCAACAGGGTCCCTAACTGAGCTGTCGGACTTGGTCTCGGACTTGGTGTTGGAGTCCCCCAGGCTTATAGTGCTGGGGGACTTCAATGTTCACTTTGGGACCGATTTGTCCGGGGCGGCTCAGGAGTTCATAGAGGCCATGACGACTATGGGCCTATCCCAAGTGGTCTCGGGACCGACACACATTGCTGGTCACATGCTTGATTTGGTCTTTCATTCTGATCAGGGTGGTGTTCCGTGGGTGGGGAATCCTGTGATTTCCCCATTGCCATGGACAGACCACCATCTGGTTAAGGTCGGACTCACAGTCACTTCTCACCTTCACAGGGGCGAGGGACCTATTAGGATGATCCGCCCGAGAAGGTTATTGGATCCAATAGGATTTCAAGAAGCCTTGGAGGGATTTAGTGTTGGCTGTGCTGGTGATCCCGTTGATGCCTTGGTGGAGAATTGGAACAGCAAACTCACTGGGGCAGTAGATATGATTACTCCTAAGCGTCCTCTCCGACCTGCTTCAAAATTGGCCCCTTGGTATACAGAAGAACTACGGAGGCTGAAGTGGCAAGGTAGACGACTGAAGCGCAAGTGGAGAAAGACTCGGCTTGAATCTGACAGATTGCAACATAGAGCTCATTTGAAGACCTATGCTCAGGTCATACGTGCAGCAAGAAGCGATTCTTTTCTGCCCGTATTGCATCCACAAGTTCACGTCTGGCGGAGTTGTTCAGGGTTGTGAGAGAGTTAGTGAGTGCCCTTCCTCCCTTGAATCAGAATCTGGAACCATTGATTACCCGTTGTGATGTGTTTAATGAATTCTTTGTGGAAAAAATCTCTCGTATTCAGACCGACTTAGCCTCCATCTCCACAATTACCTCAGTGTCTGATGTGGAGGTGTCCAGCGACTCCTCTTGTGTGATTAGGTTGGATCGGTTCCAGTTTGTGACTCCTGAGGATGTGGACAAGCTGATTGGAATGGTGCAACCCTAACCTGTTCTCTTGACCCTTGTCCAACATGGCTTATATTATCTGGCAGGGAGGTTGTTGTAGAAGGCCTGGTAGAGATTATACATGCATCTCTGAGGGAAGGTAGGATGCCTCCTTGTCTTAAGGAAGCAATTATTAGACCGCTTCTGAAGAAGCCTACCCTGGATCCCTCAGACTTGAACAACTACAGGCCTGTCTCCAACCTCCCGTGGCTGGGCAAGGTAATTGAGAGGGTGTTGGCCTCCCAGCTCCAGACAGTCTTGGATGAAACTATCTTGACCCATTTCAAACTGGCTTTCGGGCTGGCTATGGGGTGGAGACTGCTTTGGTTGCCCTGATGGATGATCTCCAATTGGCAATTGACAGAGGAAGTGTGATTCTGTTGGTCTTTCTCGACCTCTCGGTGGCTTTCGATACTATCGACCATAGTATCCTTCTGGAGCGTCTGAGGGGGTTGGGAGTTGAAGGCACTGCTTTGCAGTGGTTCTGCTCCTACCTCCTAGGCAGGTTCCAGATGGTGTCCCTTGGAGACTGCTGTTCTTCAAAATCTGAACTTTTGTATGGTGTTCCCCAGGGCTCCATACTGTCTCCAATGTTGTTTAATATCTACATGAAACCGCTGGGAGAGATCATCAGGAGATTTGGTGCAGGGTGTTACCAGTATGCTGATGACACCCAAATCTATTTCTCCATGTCAGCATCATCGGGAGAGGGCATAATCTCCCTAAATGCCTGCCTGGAGTCACTGATGGGCTGGATGAGGGATAACAAAGTGAGACTGAATCCAGCTAAGACGGAGGTACTCATTGTCCGGGGTCGGAATTCAAGAGATTATTTTGATCTGCCTGTTCTGGATGGGGTCACACTTCCCCAGAAGGAACAGGTACGCAGTCTAGGGGTGCTTCTGGATCCGAGCCTCTCCCTGGTGTCCCAGGTTGAGGCGGTGGCCAGAAGTGCCTTCTATCAGCTTCGGCTGATACGCCAGCTGCGTCCGTTTCTTGAGGTGAATGACCTCAAAACAGTGGTACATCTGCTGGTAACCTCCAGACTGGATTACTGTAATGCGCTCTATGTGGGGCTGCCCTTGTATGTAGTCCGGAAACTAGAGCTGGTTCAGAATGCGGCAGCCAGGCTGGTCTCGGGGTCATCCAGGAGAGACCATATAACTCCTGTATTGAAGGAGCTACACTGGCTGCCGATATGTTTCTGGGCAAAATACAAGGTGCTGGTTATAACCTATAGAGCCCTAAACACTTTGGGCCATGGGTATTTAGGGGAACGCCTTCTTCAGCATGAAGCCCACCACCCACTGAGATCTGCTGGAGAGGTCCGTCTGCAGCTGCCACCGGCTCGTCTGGTGGCCACTCAGGGACGGGCCTTCTCCGCTGCTGCCCCGAGACTTTGGAATGCGCTCCCTAGTGAAATAAGAGCCTCCCCATCTCTGACAGCTTTTTAAAAGTCTTAAAACACATTTCTTAAAAGTCTTAAAACACATTTCTTCACCCAAGCTTTTAATTAATGTTGTTTTAATGGTTTTAATGCTGTTTTAAAATATTATTTTAAAATTTTTAAATTGTTGTAATATGTGTGTTCCCCCCGCCCCTTCCATTTTTGTCTTAACGAATGTTTTACTTTGTTTTTATTCTGTTGTAAACCACGCAGAGACGTAAGTTTTGGGCGGTATAAAATGTTTTAATAAATAAATAAATTAATAATAAAATAATAAAATAAAATAAAATAAAATAAGCTAACTGGCCTGTAATTTCCTGGATCGCCCCTGGATCCCTTTTTGAAAATCGGTGTTACATTTGCTACTTTCCAGTCGTCTGGTACAGAGCCTGATTGCAGGGATAAGTTATATATTTTAGCAAGGAGGTCAGCAATTTTACATTTGAGTTCTTTGAGGACTCTTGGATGGATGCCATCTGGGCCAGTGATTTGATAGTTTTCAGTTCTTCCAGACAGTTTAGAAAATCATCTCTTGTCACTTCTATCTGACTCAGTTCTTTAGCCTCCATCCCCAAAAAGCCTGGTTCAGGAACAGGTATATGCTCAGTATCCTCTGCCATGAAGATGGATGCAAAGAACTCATTGAGCTTCTCTGCAACCTCCATATCCTCCTTAATAATCCCTTTCACTCCCTCATTGTCTAATGGTCCAACTACCTCCCTGGCAGGTTTCCTACTTCGGATGTATTTAAAGAAGTTTTTGTTATTTCTCTTGATGCTTTTAGCTAAATGTTCCTCAAACTCTCTTTTCGCCTCCCTTATTGTCATCTTTCATTTCTTTTGCCAGAGTTTGTGTTCCTTTCTGTTCTCTTCATTTTGGACAGGCCTTCCAATTTTGGAAGGAAGTCTTCTTCCCTTTTATGGCTTCCTTGACATTACCTGTTAGCCATGCTGGCATCCTCCTGGACTTAGTGGCACCTTTCCTCCTTTTGGGTATACAATCTAACTGAGCTTCTAGTATTGTGGTTTTGAGTAAACTCCATGCACTCTGGAGCGAAGTGACTCCTGATTTCCCCTTTCAGTTTTCTTTTCACCATACTCCCCATTTTGGAGAAGTTTCCTCTTCTGAAATTCAAAATTTATGTGTTAGACTTGATGATTCTCTCCCCACATGTATGCTGAATTTGATCATACTATGGTCGCTGTTCCCTAAAGGGTCAATGACACTGACATCCCGCACCAGGTCCTGGGTGCCACTTCAACACTTGGTGTTGAACCTGTCATTGTCAGATAGGCTTAATTAACTAGAATGAGTCTTTCTATTTAAAAAAATTAGCTGTGGGGGCCCACTTATCTGGCCTAGGGATGTGGTGCATCATCAAGAGGGGGTAACACTACCGTTGCACTATTTTCATCCTGAAAATTACCTTCCAAAGTGGGGCAATTTCTTGCCACAAACATCTGCTTCAGGGGTAAATGATTGCTGCTTGGGGGAGGTGGTTTTCAGGGTGAAACTAGTGCAGGTGGGGCGTGGCAAGGTTGGAGTGGTGGGCCTTGGGGGGAAAAGCAAAGATGGGTCCCTGCTGCTCCCTACTTCTTCAGAGAGGTATGAGGGGAAGAGCAAAGAGCAAGCCAGCATTCAGCCTGTGGTGCCCCTCTCTCAGGGACCCAGGAACACACACCCCCCTATTGAATTGTAGCTATGCCCTTGACCTCAGGGGAAAGTGTTTACCCCGTCCTCATCATGCACCACATTTCAGGGTGATCAGGACCCCCGTGACTCATTTTTAAGATAAAAGGACCACTTTTGGTCCACTTCCACGTTAACCTCATCTTGTAAGGATGAGTTAATATCATATGTAGTTTGGCCCTTAGATTTGATTAAAATGGCTGCTACTAACTTTCCACTTTATAACAGTCAGAAGAGAAGACAGCCCCAATTACAAGCAAAATGATTGGTTGGAGAACAAGACTGTTCCATACAATCTGTCTGCAACATGGTACTTCAGCAAACAGTGGAACAAAAACCCCAGCCTATTACGCCACCCTATCCCATGCCATGCCATATCCTGCCATCTTGTCAAAGATCAACTAACTCAGCAGGTTTGTTTATTTAAAAAAATTAAACTGGAACTTTTTCTTCTTTGAGAGTCTGTTCCTTCCCTGCCTATCAGAAGAATCAGCCATTTCATTTCAGTGTTGAAAGATGGTGCCAAGGAAAGTGTCATTACTGACATTCTAACAGTGTTCATCACATTAAAACTTATGAAATAAGAGCTAGGTAAGAAAATGGTTTTATCAGCCTAATTTCTATTTGCTTCGATCGTATGACCTCACTATGCTAACATACAACACAAAATGAATGTATTGTGTTCAAACTGCATTGTAAACTCCTTGAGGGACTCAAGCTTTATTAAAGTTTCACTAAATAAAAAATTTAAAAACTGGGAAATGGCCAAGTTAAATAGAATATTGAAAAGAGACTGTCCTCATCTTTTATTGGTCAAGATGTGGAATATATTAAGTCTTCACATTTCTCTGCTATGCATCGTTTTATTAGAATGTTTAATGAGGTTGAAAAAGTCTTGTCTGAACTGAAAGTGCCCTTTCTACAGAAAAAAGGTGTTCACCTCCCTTTCAGAAGGGAGGTGAACTGCCCTATGGCTTCAAACTATGTCAGCTCAATTTCCCAAAAGGCAATATAAGAAGGTATCATGGGAGGAAAAATGTCTTCTATGTGTATACGGTATGGTGAGAACTGAAGATGTTGATCCCTGTTGTCCTGTTTATAATTTCCCAAGAAATTGCTTGAAGATTCAATAGCTCAGAGGTGATTATATTGGTAAAATTAAGTTCTTATTATCAGGCTGTAATACATGTGTTATTCACATTTAATTTCACAATTCACATTTATTCACTTATTTATTTAACACAGTTGTATACCACCTGTAACCAGGTCTCAAGGCGGTTTACAACTAATTAAAAATATCTATAAACATTAAAATCAACAGTTAAAACAGATAAATTAAAAATTAAAACCTTTTGTTCAGACTCAGAATTGTTCAGACTCAGAAACGAAGAAAAGAATATATGGGGGTTCGAGCGATTGATTAATTGCTGTCTGGCTGGTGTATGTTCTTTATTAGAATTTTCTGTTGTTAAGTTACTTTTTAATGTTTTATGTAAATAGTTAAAAGCCCCTTGGTTATCCCATAAACTGTACTGATGTAGAAAAATGCAGTGTTCAACTTATACAGAGCTCTTTATCACCCAAGTAACTTAAAAGCTTGCACACTCCCTTGCCAATACAAGTTGATCCAATATTTAAAACATTGTCTATTTTGTACAGCATGTTCTTTGGAACCATTGCATCAACAACTGCCTATGCTAAGTCTGAAAGATAAAACCAGCCTCTAGTCTACAGTACAAGAAACAAGAGACAGCTAAGAACCTACTTGGATGAGGGAGCAGTCATATATCCAGCAACATCAAAAATATTGTTTTGTTAACGTTTGTTGTAGATATGAGAGATTAATTCTTGCATAGCCTTAGAAAGCAACAAAGATTCCACAATAAATGGGGAAAGAAAGTGGAGATTTCTAGTGATTACTGTACTGTCAAGGCTTCAAGCTCTGTTTGAGGGGGGAACGAAGACGTTTTTTAAGACTCAGCAAATATATGAACTACTGACTCTGGCCACAAGGTGTCACTTTTACTCCCATAAAACGTATCAGGATGGCCCTTTGTAAGCAGTCCCCACTTATCGTGGAAGACTCCAAAAGTTAGAAGTTAACCCTTTAATTTGTCTTCATCAGCAGTCCCATGTGAAAGAGGCTTTACAATTCAGATCAGGGTTGAATTGTGTGGTGTTCATAAGTCTGGTGTTCATAAATCTCCTACTTAGTGAAAAAGTGGACTCTAATATCTCCACTCCTATTAAGAAAAACATCTCAAGTCCTGAAGGCTACAAGAACTTACTAGTTCTTTGGGTGTGTGTGTGCGTGTGTTTTCATGTTCCTTTTTATTTTAATGTTTATAATATGTAAAATGTGAGGCTATGATCAACAGGAACCTAGTTTCCATGTATTCTGTTGCTTTACACAAGGAAAAAAGTCTGGGACTGCTGGAAAGCAGGCATCATTCATAAGTCAATTATATGGTTCTGTTTTAGGTCATGGTCTACTCAGTTGTAGCCCAGGCTTATTCCCCTGTAAGGGTTTTTTATAATAATTATTAACTACCTATGCATATATACTGGAATTATATTTCATTGTTATATCCTGGTGAGAACTGGCCAATTTTGACATGTGCAAATAGAGGCAATAATTCTGAGACTGGAGAAACACTATTGGGTTACTCATGCTTAGGAACATAGGAAACTGCCATATACTGAGTCAGACCATTGGTCTATCTAGCTCAGTATTGTCTTCCCAGACTGGCAGCGGCTTCTCCAAGGTTGCAGGCAGGAATCTCTCTCAGCCCTATCTTGGAGAAGCCAGGGAGGGAACTTGAAACTTTCTGCTCTTCCCAGAGCGGCTTCATCCCCTGAGGGGAATATCTTGCAGTGCTCACACCTCAAGTCTCCCATTCATATGCAGCCAGGGCAGACCCTGCTTAGCTATGGGGTCAAGTCATGCTTGCTACCACAAGACCAGCTCTCCTCTCCGCTTAATTTGTATGGATTGTTCATATTTGGGGACTTCAGATCATAATGAGTAGAAATCCTACTATGACTAGCATTTGTCCATATGTTTTGTTCATGTTAAGTTAGTTCTCATAGCAATGAAATGGGATGAGGATCCACTACATGGAAGCAAAAGTATGTCTCTGAACAAACTTCATTTTGCCCTGCAGTTGGATTCAAAGGCTCCATAGGGTTACACTTGTTTGAAGGCAACAAGCCTTCTGAAAGCCGCTAGGAGCCACAGCCAGCAAAATTTACACACTCACACGCACGTGCATACACACACACAACCTAGTACGAATAAAGAGATAAGGGTTATTTTGTTTGTCATACCCCTTCTGAAAATAAAACTGCTGCCTAGGATGAAAAGGGTTCTTGAAACTATTGGGCATTAGTGCCCCATTTTCCAGTTATGCAACTGCCAGTGATTACAGCATCACAGTCAGATCCTTACAGTGTGATCTGGTGCATTGTTACTCAGAAGTAAATTCCATGGTAAGTGTGCACAGGATTGCAGCCTTAATATACTAATTTCACCCCATTAATGTGGGGAATAATGGGACTGCCCATTATGTGCCAGCTTAAAAACTGGTGTGATGGGAACTACAGTTAGCTCTTCCAAGAACAGCAGACTAAAGAATGACCTTCTCTGCCATTTCAGAACTCTGCTTTAAAGAATTAACTTGTTTGTGTTTCTTCCATTCTGGAAATATCTCCCATGTCTGAAGATGAGGGGCACTTCCAGACATGTTCCTTGTGGCACCTCTCCGTCCTTGCTTTTCTGCTTTGAAGTATAAGCCGAATGGCATGGTTATTTACACTCTGCGTATTTTTGTTTGCATTTTTAGTGCTCTCCCAAATGCCTATGGCCTGTTCAAAAAGGCAGAGCTGAGGCGCAAAGAACAGTCTGCATGTGTATCATTGTGCAACTGTAGTGCTGTTTTTATTAAAAAGTCAGAAAACCTCCATTAGTCAACGTGATTATTTAAGCTCAGGGAAAGCACAGATGAATGAGGACAGTGAGGCCGTTCTCACGCACAGTCTAACCCAAGCTAGGGATGACCAGCCTGGATTAGGCTGCACGTGAGAACCGCTGGGATTGGGCCTGATCCCAGCAGACCAGCACCGCCTAGCCCAGCTTTGTCGCCTGGCTGCTAGCCGAGGTTTAGGGTGCGAGTACTCCCTTAGCCCAGGCTACTTGCTCGTGTGTGATCTGGGCTGCTTCCAGTCCAGCTGCACACAGAGACAGGTGCTTAGAGCTCATGTCTCTTGGGGGAATCCTCCAGTGCATCGGTTGTGTTATGGGGTACATTGTGGGGTTCCCAGAGGCCGGGACGTGTCCCAGCCTTTGTTCACCCACACTGCCAAATTCATCCAAATTGCTCCCAGCAGTGCTACACATGTGGATGCAGGGCTTGCATGCCTTTGGGGCTGTGAGCGATCATCTGGAGGAAGGTGGTTGAAGCCTGCCTCCTCCACCCACCCACTCACCCATGCCCAACCATGGTCATGTGCATAGCCCCATTTTGTGACCCCCGCCCGCATAAAAAGTGAGTTTTTTGGGGAGGTAACCCCCACAACAAAGTGTGACAATCCTGGACGAAACTATCTGAAAGGGCTACATCTGTGACAAGGCCTCACCAAATAGCCCACCTCCCCTTTCCTTTTATAGTCTTCTATCTTCTATTCCTCCTCAGACATAGGGACATAGGAAGCTGCCATATACTGAGTCAGACCATTGGTCTATCTAGCTTATTGATTGATTGATTGATTGATTGGATTGGATTTGATTTATTTGATTTATATACCGCCCTTCCAAAATGGCTCAGGGCAGTTTATTGTCTTCATAGTCTGGCAGCGGCTGCTCTGAGGTTGCAGGCAGGAATCTCTCTCGGCCCTATCTTGGAGATGCCAGGGAGGGAACTTGGAACCTTCTGCTCTTCCCAGAGTGGCTCCATCCCCTGAGGGGAATCTCTTACAGTGCTCACACTTCTGGTCTCCCATTCATATGCAACCAGGGTAGATCCTCCTTAGCTAAGGGGACAAGACATGCTCGGTATTATTTTTTCCTAACAGAGGTTCTATGCATTTAAACGCTGTCCAATAGGAAGGTTCAACTTTTCCCAGTATGGTGGCGCAGTAAAAGCAACTGCTGCACCAGTTGGTTTTCTGCCTGTTAGGCATCTATTAAAAGCACATTGTCTTGGTCAGGAAAAAAGTGGCAATTTTGGGAAAGTTAGTTGTTGTCTCACATTTGACTGTGTATTATATTGCATTCATGACACATGCAGAGGTCCAGCCAGAGTGTACTCCCTTCTCACCTTATTTAAACAGGCTTACGCTGCAGCAATATTTCCTAAACTGTTGATACGTGGGCAGGGGGGCAAGGTTTTTGATGGACTAAAATGGGAAGTCCACTCTGTAAACAAAAAGGTACATTTGTAACTTCTTTATCATCTCCCAGAATGACAGGAAGGCATCCTCCTTGAAACTGCAGGGTACTGTCCTTTGCCCAGTTGGTCATTGTTCAGGGATGGAACTATCCTTTCTGGGCAAAGGTGTTGCTTTTCTTTGAGATTCCCTCCTACGACTGTCAGCTGTAGCACATGGAGGCTGTGTCCAGGAATCCTGGTGTATTCTTACTCCCTCCCACAGGATGATGTCACTGCTCATATATAGGCAGAAGTGGAGTGCAATCAGTAATGGATGGGGCCTCTTTGCCTCAGTCAACATAGAGGCTACATTCACACGTAACGTGGAACTGGAGTTTAAGGGGGCAGAGGTTTTCTTACCATGACATCTGAATGTGTGCAACTCCGGTTCTATGAGGCGACCAACCCAAGGTTTTGATTTTGAAACTCCAATCTGAACCCTGGGGTTGTAGTGAGTTTTGTTGCCCCAACCTGAGGTTCCATGCAGCCTGCGTTGTGTCTGAATTTGGAACTGCAGGCTGTGTTTCTTTCAAGTGGAGTTGAGTGAGGAAGATCTCATCATCATGTCAGAATGAAGCCCACACAGCCAGTTCCTTCTCTTTTCTGCAGTCTCACTGACTGCAGAGAGAGAACTCTGTATTATGTCCGATTTTGGACAGGAGAGAGGGGGTGGGGGTAGGTAGCGGAACTGCGAGTCCATTGGACCCACGGTTCTGCATTATGTGCAAATGTGGGCTGAGTGGCCCACTTCAGGCCTTTCCATGGCCCATCGGGGTGCTACAACACACCAATCAGGAATCAGTGACCTGCAGCCTCTCTCAGCCTACATCCAAGTCTCCCCTTCCTCTCTTATGCTCAGGTACAAACTGAAGCTAGGGTAATTCCATGGACTCCGTATGATCTAGTACAGTATGTGGGGAGAGCATTGAGGCCCATGAACAATGCCTTTCCCAGAGCTGGATTCATTTTTCCAAGACCCTCTAAATGGAAGATTTTAGGGCTGTCGCTATAGCTATGGAGATGTGTGCCGTTGGGGTTGCGGTAGAATCTGCCATTTACTGGGCCATGGCTTAGTGTTGCAATCTGCCTGGCCACTGAGGGCAGATGGCTGATGGTGAGGAGTGGTGGGAGAGTGGAGGTGGTTAGCCCAATAAATTTTTTTTCCTGGCCTCCTTCCTTCTTCTTCCCCCAGGCCCAGACATCCTGGGCTTTGTCCCCTGCTGGGAATCTCAGGCCTGAGTCAGTTACTTTCCAGGACAAGAGACTCCATGAGACAAAGGCGGACAACAGGAGGTGCCAACCCCCGCCCCTGTCCCAGGCTCACCCCTGGGGGTAAAGGATCCATGAGGTCATGAATCACCAACCTCCATGCTTTTCCCATCCCACAAGGGGCAATCAGGGCCTGGGAGAGAGGGGATCTGAGCAAGCAAGACAAGAATCAATGCATCCTCCCCTGCCCCACTTCACTCTCCAGTTCTCTCCAGCCTTCCTTTTATCCTTATGCTGTACAATGACTAATGTGTTTCACTAGGCTCCATTCCAGCCATGGGCTTCGCTTTATAGAGCTTTGCGGGGGTCCTGACCTGTCTTACTAACCAACGTCCACATCCCAAGCTATTGACTCAGAAAAAGAGGAATGCAATCAAGTGGTTTCGGGGGGAAATTACAGTTACCATTTCCAGTCCCCCCAACAGCATCGATGGGCCTCAGCCTCTGTGACTCCTTTGTAACTCAAGGCTTGAATCCTGTAGTATGCAGATCTTGCACAGCAGGGCTGCATGCCCTTTGGTTCCACCTTATCTATCTATCTATCTACCTACCACTTTTCTTCCCCACCGTAGGTGTTTAAACGGGCTTTCCAGGCAGTCACCCATCAATTTGTTAGGTGAGAGAGGAGATCATGGAAGACAGAGCAACTCTGATGGCTGGGAGAGTTACTCTGCCAGCCTCCATCCAACAAAGGCTATGGGCACAGAGAAGCTATGGCTGCAGCAGCGGGTCCTTGGGCAGTCTTCCAACCATGCTGACCCCTGATGTTGGCCCACATACCCACGTACCCAAGCCATACTTCATACTGGTGCATAGAAAGTCCAGCTATTTGGTGGGTAGAATACCAGCTTTCTTGCTTTCATACTCAATTTAACAAACTTGCTATTATATACGGATGATGACAGCATTTGGGAATTTGTATGTCACAGATGTACAGATCTGTGGAATCTAATTGTAACAGTATGTGCTCTTGATGGTAGAGAAACATACATTTTGAAGGGAAAGTCCCCCAGATTCTTTAGTGGGCATGTTTGCCACCAGCACCTATGAAACTGGGGTGTGTAGGCCACCAGTGGACTAAATAAGGGGGTGGGGGAGGTAGGGGGTTCTTAATTAAACCCGCAAGGCTCATTCCCTGGCTCCCTCCAATTTAATCTAAATCATGTCCCCCTAGGGGTGTGCATGGAACCAGATTTGCCAGTTTGGCTTGGTTTTGGCCCAGTCGAGCCAGACCCAGTTCAAGTTCGAATCGAGCAGGTTCAACTGGCCCAGAGCTCTACTGGTAAAGGGGAATCCAGTGATGATTCCCCATTACCAGTGCCAGCAGGAGCAGGGGGGCTTTCCTACTTATAGAGGGGGTGGGACAGGGGCGTAGCAAGGTTGGAGTGGGCCCAGAGACAAGATTTTAAAATGGGCCCCCCCCCAAAGTCCAGGGCCTCCGCACACCCCAGGCCCCCAAGGATTTAAGTCTGATATTCCAAAATAAGTATGCTGCCTGCAAATACATTTCACTGAATACACACACACGTCACAATATATAGTGATATACATTGAGTACTATACATTTGTATTACTTTTAATGCCTAGAACACACTAGAAAGATGAATGATTAAAATGGGCCCCTCGCTGCAGATTAGCAAAGGAGACTTTCAACCATGCAGGGTGAACCTATGTTTGTTTTCTCAGAATTCTGAACAAATTCAGTCAAGTTTGATTGCAGGAGGTTTTTCACAGGAGGCTTTTAAAGCCCTTTAAGACACATCTCATCTGGAATGGAGGTGCTGCATTCACATGTTGGCCAGATTGACCCTGAAGTCCCTGCAAGTTATTGGGGAGCAGTTCACACACAAGAAAAATAAAATAAAAGCACCACACATGCTTCACAGTTCTCACTCAGACCTTCTGGGTTGCAAAACAACTTGAACATAAGTGCATTTATAAATGAATGAATGAATAAATAAAATTAATAAAATACTGTTCCAGAAGTTTTTGCAATTTTCTGCCATGAAACAAGCCACTTATAGGACTTTTTAGATAGTTTTTTTAAGTCAGCAAATTTTCCAAGCTGTTTCAAAATAAATTTTCAGAGACTTCTCGGTCCCTCCCCACCCCCCTATCCAAGCCCTATGGCAAGCAGATCCCTATATATGGGGGGGGGGGGCGGGGGCGGGAAAGGTAACCACAAAAAGGAGTTCACACTCTACCTGGCAAATGCTGGTCTGGGTTAAGCAGGGCAGCAAGGGCTCTTCTGCTGCAGAGAACACTCTGGCTGCCTCCTCCTTCCTGGCTTGCTTGGGCCCTACTCGAGTTCAGGCTTCAATGCGGCCTACACGGAGGCCTCCGTGGAAGCCCCGCCCACCCGCCGATCAGCTGAGAGGCGGGAGAAAAGGAGCTCTTTGCCGCTTGCCTGCTGCTTCGATTGCGGGCCAGCAGAACAAGCAGGAGAGACGGCGAAGAGGGCAAGTGGCTGAGGGGCCTTGGGGCTGGGCAGGGGGCAATGGGGAGTCACATGAGGTGCCTCTGGGGTGCCCCTCCAGGCAGTGGGGCCCCCAGACAACTGTCTCCCCTTGCCCTATCATTGTTACGCGCCTGGGGTGGGAGGGGAGTAAAAATGGTTTCAAGTACGAGCTGTGGTGGGGGCCGTGGAGCAGGGGCGACTCCACACCCCATCCACCAGCCTGAGTAGCTCGGGCTCAGTTTGGGCCTCTGTGCAGATGTGGAGGTCACTACCTCCATGCTTGCGCAGAGGCCCGAACCAGCCTGGGTTACTCAAGGGGAGGCCAGCGGAGTTGGGGAGGAGCTGCCCCACCCCACTCCCCACAACTGCCACTGACATGGCTGCAGCTCGTACTTGTAAGCATATTTTATTCCTCTCCCACCCACTCTATATGCCCCCTGTGCCCCTTCCTGTACTGGTAAAGGGGAATCCTCACCGGATTCCCCCCTGCCAGAATAGCTCCTCTACCAGAATAGCTCCGAGCAAGCTTGATTCAAACCGGGCTCAGTTCAGCTCAGATCTGGACTGGCCGAGGCAGTTCTGGTTCGACGCCGAACCCATCAAGTCTGGCTCAGATCTAGCTGCCTCGCATACTCCTATGGCCTTCCTGTAGGCTTCTAAAAACAGTAGCCGAGGGGGCCATCCCAACATTTAAGGTGGCTGGTCCCATTCTTGCATTCCGGTAATTCGAACACTTGTTCACACCCCTTGTTCTCTCATCTTCTGTGAGGAACTACATGCTGGATCAGCTGCAAAATGTAAAGCACTTGTACTTAATTGTGTCTGACAAAATCAGAGGATGAACTTGAGCTGGGGTGTGCACGCTGCAATGGAACGGCATGTCTCTGTTCATTTTGTATTTGTTATGTTAAATCTTTCCTTACTTCCAGCTGTATGTAGCAGATCTGGGTCTAGCACTGAAGGAAATATTAGCACAGATGGGAAACGTGATTGCTTTCCTGAAGTTGTTACTGTTAAAACAGTACTGTTACTGTTAAATGTTAACATTTAAATACTGTTAAATGATAAAGATTTTTGTTTAAATGCAAAGTTTGCAGTCAGACTTACATTACAACCAATGCTAACTGAGCGAAGAGGTACCTTTTTAAAGTGGTGATTTTCTTTATTTAGCGGGGGAGAGCAACTGGCCCTATCCAACCCCAACACAGCATCCCTCCATTAGCTGTTGCTGGTGTCTATCTTATGTTTCTTTTATAGATTGTGAGCCCTTTGGGGACAGGGACCCCCCTTTTAAAAAAAAATCTATGTAAACTGCTTTGGGAACTTTCATTGAAAAGCAGTATGTAAGTATTCATCGTATTAATATTTCAAAAAGCTCAACTTTTTATAAATAAAATTGACAGTAGTCGGCAAAAGCTTGTGCTATAATACACTGGTTATTTTAAAGATACCACAAGACTCTAGTCACCACATCTAAAATTCTGGTCACCACAATTCCAGTCACCACATCTTAAAAAGGACATTGTCGAACTGGAAAAGGTGCAGAAGAGGGCAACCAAGATTATCAGGGGCCGAGACCACCTTCCTTATGAGGCAAGGCTACATCTGCGGCTATTTAGCATAGAAAAAATACGACTGTGGGGAGACATGATAGAGGTCTATAAAATCATGCATGGAGTGGAGAAAGTGGATAGAGAGAAATTCTTCTCCCTCTCACATAACACTAGAACCAGGGGTCATCCCATGAAATTGATTGCCACGAAATTTAGGATCAGCAAACGGAAAAACTTTTTCACACAACATATAATCCACTTGTGGAATTCTCTGCCACAAGATGTGGTGACAGCCAACAACCTGGATGGCTTTAAGAACGGTATGGATAACTTCATGGAGGAGAGGTCTATCAACAGCTACTAATCAGAGGGCTATAGGCCACCTCCAGCCTCAAAGGCAGGATGCTTCTGAGTAACAGTTGCAGGGGAGTAACAGCAGGAGAGAGGGCATGCCCTCAACTCCTGCCTGTGGCTTCCAGCGGCATCTGGTGGGCCACTGTGTGAAACAGGATGCTGGACTAGATGGGCCTTGGGCCTGATCCAGCAGGCTCATAGGCCCACAGGTTCTTATGGCTCATAGTTGTCCAGATCTCAGGTTACAAAGTTTGAGTTTCCAAGTGGTGGAACTTTTATTTCCAACTTTGAAAATAATGTGTTGTGCTAAAATGCAAGTTTTAAGAGGCAATTCCAATGTTACATTTTTGTCCAATTCTGGTTTTTAAGGTACAAATAGGCACATTCAAATTTTGGTTTGCAAATTAATTTCCATAATAGTTGGTCTGCCTTTGTGATATTATAATTGCTCGTTTATCCCCCCCACTCTCGATCTCATGTTTTGTAGAACTTCCTGAGATGTGGACTGACATGCACAAGCCCCTCCTGAAGGGCATGGGGTTTGCCCTCAAGTTCCTGGGCATGATGCTGGTGGAAAAGCCCAAGGTCGCAGAAATGGCATCTGGTGCCATCCACACAGGATCATTGCCATGGTGGGGGGTGCTCTTCTCTCCCCCACCCCTCTGTTTGTGCATTCCTGGGAGATGGCCTGGGTGAAGAGGCCCTTCAGGCAGTTGAGAGGAGAGCTGGTCTTATGGTTGCAAGCATGACTTGTCCCCTTAGCTAAACAGGGTTCACCCTGGTTGCATTTGAATGGGAGACTTGCACTGTAAGATATTCCCCTTAGGGGATGGAGCTGCTCTGGGAAGAGTAGAAGGTTCCAAGTTCCCTCTCTGACAACATCTCCAAGATAGTGGGGCTGAGAGAGATTCCTGCCCGCAACCTTGGAGAAGCTGCTGCCAGTCTGTGAAGACAATACTGAGCTAGATAGACCAATGGTCTGACTCAGTATATGGCAGCTTCCTATGTCCCTCTAGCTCCTACAGCAAGTGTTACCATGTTGGGGACAGGGAGATAAACAGGAGATAGTCTCTAGATGTAAACCCTATTCATTTGTTCCATATCCATGTACAGTTACAAATGCTGCCCAGCAAACCTCACCCCACAATGATTCATCCGGTAACTTGCCCGCCTTCCCTCGGTCACTAGGAGGACAGCATGTATCTTCAGAGACAAACCTTGTATTCAGGGAGAGATCCTTCCTTTGATGCAGGTTCTTCATCAGGGTGGGATTTCTCAATGCGTCATTGTGGGAACAGGGCTTGCCAGGTAGTGTTTGTAACCATGACCACTGTACGTGGTTATGGAGCAGCTGAACAGGGCTAGAATTATCGATGTCTGTATAAAATTATAAGTACCAAGTGCAGGATTACTGTCAGACAGGAAGTGGGTATATCACTATCCCTCCACATTATTCCCTCACCTCAGTGATCCAGGCCACATGTGATTATTCTTCAAAAGAACCTATTTATTTATAACAGATTTATATCCCACCTTTTCATTGTTGAAGTCTTCAAGGCAGCTTATAAGTATATTTAAACAAAGTTGTTGGCAGTCTGAGTCAATGCCAACTTCCATGTGTAGATTTTCCACTCTAGTAGCAAGGGTGAGGTTTCCTCCCGCATCTTACACCTGATGTCTCGGCCTCAGTGGTGGGCCAAAGAGCAATCCCTCTCCCCAAACCAAATCCAGAAGCAGAGCAAATGACAATGTCCAAATCAAGAATACTAAACTGCTCCTGCCACACAGTGCTTCTCACAGGCAGCTGGCTTGATGGCAGTTAGAATCTTCACAGGATGTCATTCATTCATTCATTCATTCGATTTCTATACCGCCCTTCCAAAAAATGGCTCAGGGCAGTTTACATAGAGAAATAATAAATAAATAAGATGGCTCCCTGTCCCCAAAGGGCTCACATTCTAAAAAGAAACATAAGACACCAGCAACAGTCACTGGAGGTACTGTGCTGGGGGTGGATAGTGCCAGTTGCTCTCCCCCTGCTAAATAAAGAGAATCACCACGTTAAAAAGTGCCTCTTTGCCAAGTTAGCAGGATTGATGGAGTTGCCCTCCCAGCTGTAATAAAGTGTAGCTGGGTATGATGGGAGTTGTAGTCCAACAGCACTTCTGATTGGCCACCACTGCACTATTGTAATAAATCAATAATACATGCTTAAACCTAGCCCCACTGCACTGAAATCTCTTTGCATGCACACCCACGCATACATGCTAAAATGTGCCCTGAACATGTGCCTCATGTTCTGTACAATAATACATATTTAATATAAGAAGCAGCTTGATGGTATTCCTGTAATATGAAGTCACATGTATCTCCCATTGTCATATTCAGGGGTAGCTTGGTTGCATAGATAGAATATAAAAATGCAAATGAAGAGAAATTAAATTTGTTTAGATGAGTACATTCCCAGTGAGAAAGAGCGGTTGATGTCCTGATTAAATCAATCAACAGAAGTTCCTTTGAAATTAATAGGACAAATTAGTCATAACTAACTTGTCCTATTAATTTTAATGGGACTTCTGTTGAGTAATTTACTCAGGATGCCAGCCATAATATTTAAGCCAAAACTGAATATGCAAAAAAATTTAAATCTCAAGTTAGGAATTCCTCTAACTCTTAATCTTAATTTAGGATTTCTCTAGGGGCCCATCTGCAAGTGGCTATTTAAGGGATGAGTTGTGATCATTTAGTACTATCCTAACTCTAGAACGTGGAGTCATCCAACAAAGTTGAATGGCAGTACATTCCAGACAGAAATAGAAAGTACTTTTTCACACAGTGCATAATTATTGTTGCAGAATTTACTGCCACTACTTGTATTTAGAAATGTTCTCTATTTCTCACTGACTTATAAGCCCCTTTCCCCCAGTGTACCTATGGGTCTCTTCTTTTATTACTACCACCACACTTCTGGCTATACCGTCCTGATCAGAAAAACTGGGAAGGGATAAGATCATTGTGACTGGTTAGTTTGCAGACCAATAGAAAAAAGCATTCAAATAAACCTTTTGAAGTGAACTGAAGATCAATCATTAGGGTTCCCAATGCCTGAAATAAAAACATCCTGCTGTCAGGGTGGAACCAGCTACTTTGACTGCCATACATGGGGGGTGTGTGTGTGCGCGTGCGTGCACGCGCATAGCAATAGGAGAGTGGCCAGAAGTTCAGGCTTCATTATCTCCTTGTTTAACACTTTAGTGATCTCACCACAGCTGGAAAGGGTCAAAGCAGTCAACCTGGATGCTAAGGCCCCCTAATTATCTCTCTCCAGGGACTAAGGCTGGCTTTTCACTGTTGAACATAAGAGGTGAGGTATGGGAGGCCTGCTTGTTACAGCATGGATGGGGGGCTTGGAGTCAAGATCCCTAGACTGTATTCCCAGCTCAGCTCTGGGATGGAAATTAGGTCTAATGGTTGAGAGCAAGTGGGATGAGGCCGGGAAGTGGAACGTGTGCAATCTGTTCCATCCATAGCTGTTGTTCTGGTTTGGTTTGGTTTAAGTCTAACTGCCAAGTTTGTTTCTTTCCCTTCATATGGACTCTAGATTTCATGCTTTTCAAGAGACTCGGGAGAACCTAGCTCCCTTCTGAAAGGTATAGTCATATAAGAAGTTCTCTCATCCATAGCATCATTCTTTGCAGAACAGCTGGAGGAAAGAGGTCCAAGGTTGAAGATGGCACAGGTAACAAAAAATCCAGAGGAGTTGAATAACTGCATGCTTTTTGACTGAAGTCTCCTTGATGACAGGTCAGTAAGGAAAAATCCCATGAACAGATATATGCACATGCAAATAGATCTATTACTGAGTATCACGGGGATCTGCCCAGAATGTGCTCTGCAGAGAGAGATGTAAGGCCAGTGCAACTCCTGAAGAAAGCCTTTTATTTGTTAATACAAGAATAGAAATTCTTCAATAAATACAATCTAATAAATAACATCTGAAAATAAATAAATATTAATACAGACAAACTGAGAATAACACGACCTGACAGTGGGGAGGAGGAGGGGTTGGGCAGAAAGGGGAGGGGAGAGAACCAAGGATGGGGCCACATTGGGGGATCTCCCTGCTTCCCTCCCCTTGCTGGTGACAGTGTAAACCACACAGCCTCACCAGGCCCGCCTGCCACAGTGTGGAGGGAGAGGTACAGGCAGGCGGCGATCACTGTTGGGGCTGGTTAGGATGATGGCCCCGCTCGTTTTCTGTTATAACTCTCAGCTTTGATTAATGTGGCATGAACAAATGATTGGAAGGGGAAGTGTTAATGGCCATTGCAAGAAAAGAAAAGGAAAGGAAAGGAAAGGAAAGAAAAAGGGCCGAATACCCACCAGTCTGCACTGAATCATGTCCCTTGTAGTTTGTGTCTTGTGTCACCTCCTGTTCAGAGCCCCATTTGCCCTTTCTGAGATTACCCCTAGAATTCATGGCCTGGAGGAAGGGCCAGGCCAGCGGTCATCCTGAACAAGCTAGCTTGGGAGACACTTCCCTCAGAATTGTGTGCTGATCTGGCCAATGTGAAGCCCCTTTTGCTAGCTCCTAATTGGCATTTTAAAAAAGGAAGGAAGGAAGGAAGGAAGGAAGGAAGGAAGGAAGGAAGGAAGGAAGGAAGGAAGGAAGGAAGGAATGCAAGAACCCAGGCTCCAAGGGGAGCTCAATGAATGGAAAGTGGAGTGTAAGAGTTGGAAGCTGCTGAATGCTTCCTGCCCTACAGCCACGGCTTTATTGCTTGTCACAAGGAACAAAGGGAAGGAGCAAAGTTCTTCCCCTCCTGCTGGAAAATTAATAGGAGAGGAGAGCCGGTCTTGTGGTAGCAAGAATGACTTGTCCCCTTAGCTAAGTGGGGTCTGCCCTGGTTGCATATGAATGGGAGACTTGATGTGTGAGCACTGCAAGATATTCACCTCAGGGGATGAAGCCGCTCTGGGAAGAGCAGAAGGTTTCAAGTTCCCTCCCTGGCTTCTCCAAGATAGGGCTGAGAGAGATTCCTGCCTGCAACCTTGGAGAAGCCGCTGCCAGTCTGGGAAGACAATACTGAGCTAGATAGACCAATGGTCTGTGGTAGCTTCCCATGTTCCTAACAGCCCTCTGGGAAGAATAAGAGAACTAGAGAACACTCTGAAGGAGGAAGGAAAGGAATGGATAGGTATGAGTTTGCTCACCTAGAGGCACAGCTTCATAAGAGCAGTGCAGAACCATGAAAGTGTAGGAGCAGGGGGACACTTTTGAGGTGGTTTGGGAGGGGGCTGTGGATTCAGAGGCTTCGGAAAGCCCTGGGCCTTGAAGGGCAGGTATGACATCCGTGGATGAGGTGAAGACAGACTGGTGAAAAGCAGGGGTCAGAAGTCCCTGGTCTCGAAGTGCAGCATAACAGCAGAAGGCGGCACCCTCTTGCGCAACCTGTTGAAGTCCTTGGCAGAGCGCCATAGCCAGGTCTGCAGCTCTTTAAGCAGCCAGAAGTCATCCATCTTGCGCAGGAAGTGGCTGTGAGGAGTAGGTGTACCACTGGGCACTGGAGGCGGAAGTGGGTAGCCCAGGGAAGCCATGATGCCAGCAATAGAGCCCAGCAGCCCTTGCAGACTGGCACGGAAGTGGGCTAGGCTATGGCGCAAAGTTGGCATGGCAGCCGGGGCTGCTCCATCCATGGTCCGCAGGTAGCACAGCAGGTGGCTGTAAGCCCGGTAATTGGCTGCTAGCCGCGCATTGTCATTCAGGCTGCGCCACAGCTCAAAGTCCACAGTGGCACTGGGCACAGCCTCTGCCCCAATTATCCGGGGAGGGTCAAAGTCTGGCTCATTGAAAGGTGGCCCCAGGTAGTTGAGCTGAAGGGAGAAGACAAGAGGGTATTAAACTCACTTGAAATAGTAACACAGTTCCACCTATGTTCCCTCCATCCCCTTTGCAGCCTTATTCCCATTGACTGGGGCAGTGACCTATGACACTATGGGAGTATGCAGTTTTAATTCTTCAGGGATACAAAGCACTTTAGGCTTGAATGCTACCGTTCTTGATACATTTGAATAGCTGGTTTGTACCTATCACAAGTGTGCTGTGGAACCGAGATTGAAGCATACACCTGCCAACATGCCCATGCATCTGCTTGTGCAGACATATCGGTGTGCATACAAATATTCTGTGTGCAAGCAAATAATATCCGGAATATCTGCATATTTGACATTCCCAACATGTTTACATTTTAATTTCTCCTCTTTACCGGGTGACATCCTTTGCACCCACACACTGGAACTGCAGCTCGTCCCCACATCCAAAGGCAGAAAAAAGACATAATCTGAGCTCAGTGCTTCCCCCTGCACATTCTCGGAGAGACACACACACACCACTTATTAACACCCGCCTGCCCTGCTGAGCTGCGTTCCTGGGATTCCCCACCCCCCTCCCAGCACGGGTGCCCTGCGGGGCAGCAGGATTGCCCAGGCAGTGGGGTGAGCGGGTGGGGTGAATGAAGCACAGAACGGAAGGGAGGTGTGTCCAGGCCTGCGGGTGTGTGAACAATCTGACAAGCTCAGGAGACAAATTAATTTCCTCTGTGTCGCCTGAGGGCAAGTAGAGACGGTTCTCTCCAAACAACAACGCGCCAGCAGAAACCAACTAGCAGGGCAGGCTGGGACGTGGCCAATACCATGAGACCAGCCGGGGAAGAGGCAACAGAGAGGGAACAGTCTCTCATACTGAAGGGCACAGACTTTGGAGGGCAGGAGCAGCCCTGGAGTTGGGTGAAGGGATATGGAGCAGTGGTGTGGGCCTCCACTAGCACCTAGGCTAGATCCACCAAAGGCTTCCCTCTCCCCATTTAGGCTTTTTCATGGGGCTTTTCCCAAACAGTGCACTTAAGTGTCCTCATGCAAGCCAGACTAAGGGCCCTGACAGGAATGCTGGAATACTCTGTTTCTGCTGGGAGCTATCTGGGAGCTACAGCCATATATTTCCCCTAAATGTTCAAAAATGATGAGTCAGCCACTCCATTACCCGATCATTATATTTTGGTTCTCGTCCTTAGCTTTTGAAATTCTGAGTCTTCAAATGCAGCCTGGAATCAAACTTCCCTCTGCACTCACCAGTTCAATATAGACAAAAGAGGGAGGGAGGACAGTTCCCAATCCCTTGGTGTTAGTAAGTGTGACTTTTAAAGAAAAGAACAATAAAGGTCACAACATCCTTGCAATGGGAAGAGTCCGCCCGCCCTCAAACTTCCCTGAGCATCAGTATTGCAAGCTAAAAGTGGATTAAGTGGTAATTCCTGGCCGGGGAGGAACTGAGAACAAAGCTGATGGCATAGATGGGAACAAGCAGATGAGAGTGTGGGAGAAGAAAGTCAAGCAGTAAATAGAATGGCTCTGGACAGTACGGCAGAGGCATCCAATGGGCTGTGTGTTAATGTCATCTTCTTGACCCTGGATGTTTACACATTGTTACAGTAGGCAGAACTGTGCGTGTATGCTCTGTGCTAAAAAAGAAAGGAAAGGAAAGGGAAGGGAAGGGAAGGAAAAGAAAAATCAAAATTCTATGCCAAGATGATCCAGTTTTCATGCCAAGAAATGCTGAGGTCTCTGACCTGTATAACTTATGAAATTACCATGTTTGATTGTTTTTGCATCATTTATTCTGCTTCAGCTGGTCATGGGAAGGGTCAAAAAGCTATGCAGAGCATCCTAGCCCTACACAATCTAATTATAGGCATTTCTTATGGAGCAAAGGGATGTCATATATCAGGAGGATAGGAAATGTCCTAGGAAAAGGCAGATACCTTTTGCTCCATGAACACGCCTATGCTCACTAAATTGTGCTTGTATCCTCTGTGCTAATCCAGAAATTATCTCCATCAGCCAAGTGGACTAGCAAAGGAGGACTGTTGCAGGCTGAAGCACCCTCGACCTTAATACTGCAAAGATTCAATGCACTTAAAACAGCACATCTAATCTCCTAAGTAAGGCACTTGTGGATGTGACCCTAGATGTCAATATGTTTTATTTCATTTTTCCTGGCTGTTTGAATAGGCTTCTCTACCCTCCGCTTACATTGCCACATATGGGAGCAACTTTGCTTCAACAGAAATCCCTTGGCAGAAATCTCACAACATCCCTCAAGGAACAGCCAACAAGGCAGCAGAATCAACTGCTCTCCTGTAAGATAAAGAAACCCCATGGTCATGAGGCAATGCACATGCGTACACATGTGTGTGTATTTCCCCTCCTGCTGAAACACTCAGTTGCCAATCACTAAGCATCGGCAAATGCTAACCTACTGGGGAGTGGCGGGGGGGGAGCAGTGGGTAAGGAGACAATTCTCAGGAGACACATATATTATAGATCAAGGGACTCATAACAAATCATAACACCTGCACACACTATTATGGAGGGTTTGTGCAGTGCTAAATGTTAAGGCGAGAGGGTGGGACTCTGTCATAATAGGGAAGATTTTGTTCTCACTGGAAAAAACTTCCACAAAACACCCAGTGGCAGCCTCTGCAGTCCTCCATGTGCTGAACAATAGCCTGCTTCAGCAACCAAGATTATCCACTTTGTCATCAACCCAATTCTCTGGATGCCATCACTACTAAGCTGCCTATCTCTATAACTCCTAGCATGCTCCAAAGAGAGGTGATTTGTTAGCAGAATTCAGGTAAACTTCTTGTTTCCAAAGATGGGCTGAAAGAGAGAGCCCTTCTCCACACCCAACCTCCCAACTCACAAGTTTCAAGACAATGGGCAGCATTCAGACCGACCCTGCCATCACGTTAGAACACTTCACACGCACAATTGTTTGGGGTAATCTGCCCTTCCCTCGATTGCCAGTGTATGTCCCCGAGGGTCCCTCAGCAATGAGGGCAGCAGAGGGAAGGAGGCACTGGCAAAATTGGTTGCGGATACAAAATGGTCCAATATGACGGCAGCGTCAGCCTGGATGCTGCCCATTTGTGTTTCCTTTTACTTTGTGAATTCTGAGCATTTAGGCACATGATGATGGCGAACAGAGAACTAGTCCCTTTCTAGCCCCTGTTCTTTCACTTGTGTTTTTACATGCCCAGTTTTCATATTCTTCTTCAAACCATTATTATGCCCTCCCTCAACTTCCTTTGGCTTGTCATGAGTCTTCTCCTGGTGTTAATCTGCATTGATCTTAAATGCAGTTCTTAAACCCTAGCCCTTCAGGCTTCTCTCCCTCTTTGAGACCTGGCTGAAGGCTGAGACAGCCCAGTGATGACGAAATGGGCTCCTAAAGAGCATAATACCAAGGCATGAAGCTGCACAATCCAGCAGAGCCTCAAATCTTGCAGAATATCATAACTCCATAGTACCACATGAGAACTGAGGCTACTTCCATAGGACTTCACCCTGCTTAGCCTTGTAATGTCACGTTTTAGGTGTGACCGAGATGTTTCAAAAGTATTTTTGCTGCTCTGAAAGCACACACAGATTTTTCTGTCCTGAAACAAGCTTTTGCAAATATTCTGTGGGTTTCCAGAATGTTTGGGGATAAGCTGTGGTAAGCATCCATGGGCTAGCACCATGGCATCACTAACACCCCTCCCTCAACTCCAGTTCCCAGAGAATAACACAATGTTTTTTGATAATGTTCATGTGTGCATTAATACATATATGTCACTCTGATATTTGTTTTAAAAGGTGAACAACCCACTTAAAGCATGGACAGAGAGTTGATTCAGTGTTTCACTTGGATACATATACATATGTAAAGCTCAAACTGCAGCTGAAGAATTGTAATGCAAAAGTAATTGCATGCACTCCATTTGTACACTGTTATATGTTTTGAATGCACTCATATCTGTTAACACTGCATGAATGTGGATGGGAACTCATCACTAACTGGAGTTCCCACTGTAAATACCTACAGTGAAATACAAATGTGTGCGTTCATTATATGTGGCAATGTATACGTAGGCATATGCATACTGCTGAGTTCATATCACAGGACAAGCCTTTGTAGGCTTTTGCCATTCTACACTAATCAGTAGCCAAACAGTAAACATCAGTTATCAAAGAATCAGCATTTGTTTGGGATAATCCAATCAATGAACAATATGCAAATATAATCCCAGTTACGTTGCCACAATGTCGCTTTTCAGCCCCTTGCTTCAATATTTTAAAGCAGAAAAGTAAGAGACAGACAGACAGACAGACAGGGACCGCAATCCTGCCCCTAAGATCACCCCTGCCCCTTTCTGGTGAGAGACTAGTACAGGCTGAATACTGACATAATAAAGTCATTCTCATGACAAGTCCTACCTGAGTAGGACAGGGCAAGCCCAGTTAGAGCTGGTTGTGAGAAGCCCCAGGATCATTCCTGACCCCGCCACCTCTCCCCCGAGTAGCCCTGATTCTAAAGCCAGACTTATAGTGAGGAAGGAGGACAAGTGCACACCTCCAGCCTCACTCACCAGTTGTGTGGATTGTTGCTGCCTACCAGCAGCAGCAACAAGGCTGCCGGGAGCCATCTTTATCATAGAGGTGGGAGAGAAGGAACAGCCCACCAGCAGTGAACTTTCCCAATGCACCGCACTACTCACACTGTGCATTGTGGGATACCTGGCAGTCTGGCTTCCCTCCCCACCCCTCCCAATTACCACCCAGCTCTCCACAGTGCTGCTCATGTGGGTGCATGGATGGTAGAGCCATGGTCGGGCTCTGGTCATCTGTGGGAAGGCAAGTAGGCTCCTGCCTTCACACCAGCCCAGCCCCCTGTGGTCATATGAACAACCTCAGTGTATTCCACATCTTGGATGTGCATTTTGCTTCCATGAAGATGCATCATATATTACTTCTGGGCTGGTTTGCACAATACTTATCCAGTCCACATGACTGAAAGGGGGACACACTAAGTGTGTGCCTTTCATGGCATGTTTTGCAATGTCCTCCTGATGACCTACCAATGTGTCTTTTTATCGTGTGGAGGGCTGCTTGTCCAAATGGCCACCCTACACACACTCAAAATACTACATCTGGAATGTGTGTAGATCTGCAATTCAGATTAACAGTCCCCCCCACCACCCATGATAAAGGGACGTGTTGGGAGGTCATCAGGATGTCACAAACCATGGTAGGACAAGCATACATTCAGTGTATCCCCTTTTTAATCAAGTGGGCTGGTGTGGAGAAGTATCATTCAAACCAGCTGTCTGATGACCTAGTACAAGTGTTGACTGAGAAGGTTGCATATTTCAATGGCAGACTCTATACTTAGTAAGTGCATACAGCCATGGACATAGCTTGTTGTAGAATGGCCCAGTTCTTGGTTTTTCAAGAGGATCTGGGCTTAACAAACATTTTTAAAAAGAAGTTTCTAGAACCAAGATATGCTGGAAAATATGAGCTGCAACATTTCCGAGTGCCAAAACCAAACGTATCTTCTATATTCATTCTTGCTATTGCTCTTAGTAGTCAGTGCCAGGAAGGAACCCTGCCAAGGGGCAGGGTTAAGAATGCCAGGTAGGCCAGGGAGCAGGGGATACCATGCAGATTGATGAGGGGCTGCCCCAGTCTCTGCTCTCCATACAGCTGGGCGTCTCCCTGGCGAGTTCTGACAGACGAGGCCTCACCTCACCCCAGCAAGAGATGCACAACAGATTGTAAACAGGGAGACTCCACCGGTGCCTGAAGGCAGGGAGGGGGGAAGCATGTCAGATACTTTGCCAAGCAAGGGCCATAGCTGTGGAAAGAGCAGTATTTTAGCTATTCACCATGCAGAAGGGAAATTTCAGGTGGCAGGGTGTGTGTAGTGCAGATGGTGTTGTCAGAGGGTGCTGCAGGCAGTTCAAAGTCTTAGGATGTCTCCTGCACCTCCATGACGCCTTTCCCCAAATACTGAGTAGAGGCAGATCCTGTCACCTTCTAATACTGTCATTTCCTACACTGGGCTTCCAGGATTCAAGCTACAGTATGTCTGAGATTCATTCAGCCCTCAACCCAGAGTCAGAGAAACACAGCCTGACCTCACCTTGCTGCAGAGACAACAAAGCTTAGAGAGGAAATGGGGCATGGCTTGAGTGAGGATTAGAGGCTGAGAAGAAGTGGAAGAGTAGATGGCATGAAAGAAAGGAGGAGGAGGAGGGGTTTCTACTAGGTTACTCAACTCAGTAGTCTCCAACTCTCTCAAAGCTTCTGCACTCACATAAGTGGCCGCAAGCGTGTGCAGCTGGTGTTCCAGATAGCGAGTAAGGTCGTACGTCTGCTGGATGGACTGTCTGGTAGTCACTTGGTCCGTGCTGTTCAGGGCAGGCACCACAGGCAGGTTCCAGAGCGTGGCACACAGGAAGGCAAGGATCCCCCACGAATCTCCTGCAGGGAGCACACTTGTAAGGAGCTGTGGGCAAAGGGAGTACTGTGACAGGAGGAGCAAAGCCTGCATTACCCAGCCCCACCCCATCATTCCTAGGAGAAGTCACAGGAATAAAATGCCCAAAGCTGTTCCTAAAGTGTTGTCCCATTGTATCCCCCCCCCCCTCACACACACACCACAAACTCTATGATATAATTCTGATCTTGAGATAGGGCCTGTTTTGATGATGCCTTACTGGCCCACACAATTAAGAAGGGGATGCATCAAGACTGTGTCTGCTGTGATGTCTTCTGTAGATGCGCTAATGCCCTCCTGGCACATCCCTTTATCACATGGGGGGCAGGGCTGTCCTTAGATCAGGGCAAGCAGGGCCGACTACCTGGGCCCCATTCTTGTTGCGGCCATTCAAATGAACTGGAAGGGGCCTCCACCCTGGCTAATTTGTCCCAGGCCCCACACCGTGCCAGGGATCTCTAAGGATACCCCTGGTGTGGGGTGTCTGTTCATCTGAATGGCTGCTCGGCATGCACTCCAAATACTTGTTTAAACAGCCCCCACACACAATGAAGGAATGTGCTGGGAGGGCATTGGGATGTCCGTGGAGGATGTCACAACAGACACACACTTGGCACATCCCCTTATTAATAGTAAGAGAGAGAAAATATCATCAGAACCAGCACATTGTGTAGCTGATACCCAGGGACAGACACAAGTCACTGTGATCCAGGGTATGGTTGCCAGATCAGATGCATACAAAAATCTGAGATTTCTGAGGTGGGACTTGGTGATCTCACAAAACTGCCAATCCTTGAAAAACTGAACTGGGGCAGAGCCCAGCAGTAAAGTGGCAGAATCCAGCAGTGACCAAAAATAGTCTGAGACTAATTTTTGCCACCCATCCACCTGAGGGGGGGGAATAGAAGCGGGGTAATTTTTGGCAGACTGGCAACCCGAGGGCGGACCTGTGAGTCACAGAGAGGGACCCAACAAAAAGTTACCTTACCAAGCAGTCATCACCACCACCTAGCCTAAAAGAACCGAGCAGACTCATTCTCTTCATGCAGGAAACATGGCTGCCCTCCCATCCTTATAATTTCTGCAGGATCTATGCTCACTGATGCTACTCATGCATGTAGTCATAAACAAACAACCAAAACCAAGATGCAATGGAAACTGGAGGCAAAGGCCATCTGTTAAGATGGCCCCAGAAATGAAGGCCTCTCACTTGAAGCCTTTGTCCTCAGTTCCCCTCCCCATTCTGCACTGCTACTGGCAGGTTGTACAGGTCCCTGAGGGCTATGTGTGTGTGGGGGGGTCTCTCTGGGAAGGAATTCAAACCAGATCGACAGGACACATTTAGAGAAAGGGCAAATGCTGTCTTTTCAGACAAAACATGGCTTCAAGCTGTTTAATGCTTTCTGTAGATGGAAAAGATCAGATCAGTGGGAGGTGTTTGTTTTTGTTTTGCATAAGGGTGGTGGTTCTGCCTCATTGCTCTGCACTTGCTCTCTAACTGTACCTATTCCACATTACCTCATTATGTGAATAGGTTGTTGGAGTGTATTCATTGCGTATCCAGTACTGGAGTTCCTCTGGCAAACTTTAACTTTTTATATTGAAACAATGCTATCAGACAGCCAAAGCAACTATATTTTGTAAGCTTACTACTATATCTTAAATGTTAGTATTTTGAGAGTGAAATATTGGATTACAGTAGAAAAGGGTATATATGTTATCGGTTACAAATAAAATACATATTTAGAAACGAATATAACAGGAGCAATGCAAAAGTAGCTTCTTACTTTGGCTTGCTTCATACATCAATTTTCCTCTGTTAAATGTTGAACGGTATGTGTATGTCTTCTGATTTCAGCAGGCCAGGACTGGGAATATGGTCATGCCTGTGTAGCCACCACAGAAACCTACCCCGTTACTCATGCCAGTGCCTCCCACTTGTGTGATGAATCACCCATGAAACACGCAGCCTGGCTCTGGCCACTTGCGCTTCATTAAAGACTATCCCGCGGCATTTTCCTGTTCGCACCACGCCCAGGCCCAGCCCAGATGATTCCATCCTGCTTCAGTGCTTCCGCTGTTCTCCCCACTAGGGACAGGGCCTACCCATCCCCTCTCCTACACACTTTCCACAATTTAATGTTTTTCTTTCTTACAGATTTCTATGCAGATTTTAAGGGAAAATTAAAAATAGGAACCTAAAGGGCCTATGTGTTCCCTCCCAACCAGCAAGAGGATCCAGAGAATGGTTCCACTTCCTGCTGGGTGTCTTGTAAAAGGGGGGGGGGAGCAGATGTCTTATGCCAGATCATAGCCATGTTTATCAAAGGGAACGAGAGAGGAATATGAGGGGAGTGCTCTGAAAGGTGAGAACATCTATATCCTTCCCTCAGGAAATCAGTCGTACAGTGGAGAGAGTACCCCTTGAGCCCCTCTGTCTCACCACCACAACATCTCAGCTGGTTTTCTGTCTAGATTAATTATGGTTTAGTAACATGTTTAATGTATTTGCAAGGCAAATTTTAACATTTTTGTTCCTGTTTTCATGTACAGTACAAAATGATAGGCATTATGTACAGCACACAGTTCCTGTCAAGATACCATAAGATTTGATTGTGTGGTGGGCCGCAGAATTTATTGTATTCAAGGTCCAAAGAGCTGCTAATCCAACCATGTTAAAGTCAAGGGAATCCATTATGATGCCCTGTTATATCCTCAACATGATTAAGAAAGATGCAACCATTAGCTGAGCTGCTGCAGATTAATTAGAAAGAGCCATGCAACTTTGTTTCAATTATTCACACAGTCTACTCCAACCCTATATAAGCTATTGTATTCCTAAAGTCTCCACTTTCATTTGTTAAGGATCTGTGTTATTTTCTACTCTAGTCTAGATAGGCCTAGTTCTAGCACGAATCCTCTGTGATTATTCTGTTAAACTTCTTGTCTGCTGGGATTACACAAGCATTAGAAATCTTCTCCCATCAGACATAATAGTTAATGCACTAATCCCAAAATATATTTGTTGACTGGAAAAGACTGGTACATTATTTTAAAAAGAGAAAAGAAAATAGCCTGTCTGTTGTCAAAGAACATTTTAATGTTTTTATTAAATCTTCATGAGAATTGGACAAGATTTATAGGGAACTGACGTGCTATCTGCCAGAACTGGAAAAGGAATGGAACTTCTACAGTTAGTGAGCGATCCTAAACATTTGAAAAGTACTAGAAAATGAAAACGCTGACCCATCAAGTCTAATGCCCAGATGAGTAAAAGAAGAAAATGCCACCTATTTCAAGTCTTGGTAGAAATGTTGGGAAGAGTCTGCCAAATATTTTATCTTCTTCCACCACATCAGAACAATGGCCAACATCCTGACTAATGAAGTGTTGGTGCACTGTGAGATGCATTGGTGGTGGTGCTGAATGCTGATTTCCTGACTAACACAGTAGCAGTGTGTGAGGAGGGGTGGGTGGGATGGGATGGATTTCAATGATTTCACCTTACCATGGGAGCCCTCTGTGCTACCTGAAAATATGTCCCTGAGGGCTGCATGACCCTCAGAGACACATTTTGGGGTGGCACAGAGTACTTCCAGAGGAAGGGGAGGTTGGCGAAATTCCTCTGCACACAAGTGCCAGTGCTACATTAGTCAAACCTATCAGCAGCACTGTCGCATCTTACATAGCCCCACCATTTCTTCAGTGAGGATGATTTTTTAAAAAATATCAAATAGTACAATTTGGGTCTCATAAGTGCAAGTTGGATGTGTTTTAAAATATTTTGATACAGCAGGTTGGAATTGTTAATTAAGAGATAGGTGTATTGTTTTGTTTTTAAAAATCAATTTTCCATTATCCCATATAGCATATGACCAAGGGATATTTTAAAATTCCTGGGCATAAAATAAGACCACTGTAAATTCTCACAATGAAACATGCCATCAAAGCATTCTTAACAGTCAAAGAATCATAGAAGGCTAGAGTTGGAAGGGACTTTGAAGGTTTTCAAGTCCAACCTCCTGTGCAGTTCTTGTAGCTCTTGTAACATTTTCCAATATATTTTGAAATGGGGAATTGCTTTAAGACATAGCATTCTTAATAGTCTCACCTATTCGTACTTGCAAAGAGGAAGCAGCACTTCCCTACTTCCTGCTTCTTGGTTTACACAGCCAAGAATCACATTAGTCTTATTAGACTCAGGATACCATTAGAAGCTCACTGTGAATTGAAGTTGGTTGCCTAACTTAGCTTTACAAACATGCTTTTAGGTTTATAGCTTTCCAGGTTATTGCTTCCCATCATCTAAAGATACTTCCAGCACAAAGTGTTGGCATGTGTCAGGTATGCTGAATACCTGAGACCTGGAAACTACATAAGGGCTGTGCTGATCACCAGATTGCTGCTAGACTCTACAGCAGGCCAGAGACTAGCAGGCTCCAACAAAAAGAGACCACATCACAAGATGCTTATAAATATGTGAGAATGTTTTATTGGAAGCTAGTGAAGGGTATTTTTACCAGAGTTCTCTTGTAAGGTTTTTAAAGTAATATAGTTGCCCCTGAAGATGGCCCTTTTGGCTGAAACGCTTTGGGCTTCCAATAAAGATTCTCACTTATTTATAGGCATCTTGAGATATGGTATCTTTTTGTTGGCTCTTTGTTAGATTCTTCCTGGGCTTTTTTGTATTTTCAGAGACTAACAGGATCAACATGTGTGATGCAGTGTAGCACAAAATCTCCTCCTCTTCCTTTCCCCCACTTCTGGCCTGCTTACAGCACTAAATCAGTTGTGGTGAAAGCTGCCATCTGGTCACAGTCTAAGAATGTGACCTACAGTCTTCACTTCTAGACAAATGATCTTATTTATTTACTACATTTTTATACCGCCTTTCTACCTTGACAAAGGCACCCAAAGCGGTTTACAATATTAATCTTATATCAGACCTTCTTGTTCAAATGACCCCCATTTTACCAGTTGATCTTTGGCACCATGTATAACTGACCTGGCTTGTCACTACATTTATCATCAACATCATCATCATCATGTTATTGTTACTTCACATTTCTGCTTGTATTATTTTCCAAACTATTTGGAGGTCAGATGCTGTGATCACAATTGCCCTTTAAATCTTAGAATACTTCAGGGTAATAATACTATGTAGTACCCTCGTGACAAATAGGCCTAAGATGATTGACTTAAATTCTGGTTTCTATATTAAGTTGTAGTGAACATGACCTAATGGGTGAACTGAATGTCAAACATTGTGAAATGGTATTTCTGTAATGCAAGGTCACATACTGAAACATTTCACAGGCATCATCAGATTCAGAGAGACTCTGAATTCCTAAAAATATAATGGAGACACTATTTTTTTTTTAAAAAGAATTCATTAGCAAATTGGCACTGTATCTCACTATTTAAATAAAGATTATGGGTAGTTCTCTCACTGCAAAAAGCGATTGCACCCTATTTGATGTTACAGCAATAGTTTAATATAAGGATCAGCAGCTGGAAGACCCTGGGCCAAATCCAGTCCCCTGAGTACTACCAGCTGGCCTTACAATCCAGAGGCAAGAGAGTGTCTGAAGGAATGGTGACTGTGAAAATGGAACCTTTTGGTAACCCCCCTTGGGGAAGATCATGGTTTGGGGCTCATTAGCATCCATCCCATTTCACAGTGAAGCACATGTTTTGGTTACAGATGGTTTCAGGTTCAATTCCTGGCATCTCCAGTTCAAAGGATATTTGGGTAGCAGCAAGACTGGGAAAGCCCTGCCCTGAGTGATGGGAGGGTTGCTGCCAATCAGAAGAGACAATACTGTGTTTGAGCGACCAATGGTCTGAAGCTTCATATGTACATAAAGTGATCCTATAGTAAAACTAGATTTTGACCAGGAGTTCAGTTATTTTTGCTTTGGTGCTCCAGAAGTTACAACTTCTTTTCAGATTAGGTATTATTATATTTGTATTTCACACCCTACCAGTAAATTATTTGCATTTTTGTTATTTAGATCTTAGCTTGGGTTTTTTAAAAACTCCATTGTAGCCTAATCCATGTTTATAGATTCCCAACACTTCCTTTTCTGCCCTGTGCATCTGATAAAGCAGACTATTGCCTATGAAAACTCATGCCACAATAAGCAGGCTAGCCTTTAAAATCCGACTGCATATTTTTACAAAATATAGACAATGTGAAGAAAATCAAATGAATGAATTTCTAATTTAGCATACATTTGACCAGTAAGAAGGCACAAGTAGTCAAATATTATAAGGTCAATCCACTATAACTGAACAAATCAAGGTTTTACTAGGTGGGGAGATCTGGCAGAAAGCAACAGCTCAATAGTTTGGAAACATTTAAATCAGGTTAGTCTTGTTCAGAAAGAAAATAGATTTACTCCATAAACCAGAGTTTTACAGAGTGCCTTAAGATTCACAATGGAGGTGGTCTGTGAAAAATAGGAGGTTGCTCCTCTGATCCTGAGCACCAATCATTCAACAATACCATAATGTGCAACAGGCACACTAAGGGTGAAGACACACATTGCATTTTTAAAGCAGTAGGCTGCCCTGGAAGCACCCTCACAGCATTCAATCCAAAGACACTTTTCCTTTCAAGGAACAAGATCTAGGCACTTTCCAGACTAGACCCTACAATGGGGTCAGGACATATCTTGGAAGTGTGCTTCCACACTTCCTGCATCATGACACCGCAGTCCCTATGCAGACAGCAGGGTGCCGTTCACATTTCCAACACCTTGTTGTGAATTTAATCACTGCGATATAGAGCTAAGACGTCGTATATACGGCGTGGAAAAGTTGCTGGTTTGGGGGGTTGTTAGTTGCTGCGAGACTGCTCCCCCTGCTGTTTACATTTCAAATGCAACTTGCTCAAATGGAAGCATTTTGCTGCTGATGAGCAGCTAGTCTGGAAAGAGCCTGAAGAAGAAGAAGAAGAAAACCCTACAAGTTCGAAGCAAAAGTCAGCTGTGTAACGAGCTGTTTGACTGGTATCCATGATGCATCAAAAATTTGACACACACATACACACAGGAGCATAGGAAGCTGATGTATACTGAGTCAGACCACTGGTCTAGCTCAGTATTGTCTACACAGACTGGCAGCAGCTTCTCCAAGGTTACAGGCAGGAATCTCTTTCAGCCCTATCTTGGAGAAGCCAACTTGAAACCTTCTGCTCTTCCCAGAGCGGCTCCATTTCCTGAGAGGAATATCTTACTGTGCTCACACTTCTAGTCTCCCATTCATATGCAACCAGGGTGGGCCCTGCTTAGCTAGGGGAACAGGTCATGCTTGCCACCACAAGACTGGCCCTCCTCTCATACGTTCCTGGAGCAGTTTTAAAAAAGAATTCAATTTTTCTGATTCGCAAGACAAAAAGGAAATTAATGCATGGATGTTCATGTAGTGCTTTTTAATTTTTCTATTCGGGCACCTGCCTGAAGCATGTGAGGAAGGACAGGCTGACAGCCAAGTTCACATGTGTATATGTCTATTATTTCAGTTGTGAAGCTTGGAGAAAAGCAGGTTCAACCAAGATGCACTGTGAGTTCTCTTTTTATATTAAGTCTGTCTTCACCCTAAGCCAGACTCAATATAAAAAGGGGACTCACAGAACACACACAACTTTCATCTCATGGACTAATCAAAACACAAGGAGAGGGGTCAGGGAAGAACATACACCTCCCAAAGCAGCTGTGCAGTGTGCCTCAGATTTTGAGAATTGTTGCTTAAACGGCCAGCAAATTTGAAATTTTCGATTGGGAACAGGCTAGCAGCAGTTCTAATAACAGGTTTTTTCTCTTTTTACAAGCTTATATAGAAGGCAGAAACACAGTACGTCTCTATATACTACAAAAAAAAAAGTATGACCCTAATAAACAAAAAATAAATATCAATAAAACTACACACAAACAAAACCTCAAAGCCCTCATTTTAGCTACTTGCTACCAATCCTACAGTTCTAAATATCTTTATTCTTGAAAGATATTTGCCCTGGGTTTCAGTATAATCTAGGCAAATATACTATTTCTATTGGACAGGGTGAGCACAATGACCCCTCCCCACCCCCAACATAACAGAATTTTTTTTTTAATTGATCGGTTTTCTGCATTATGATTGAGGATTTCCACATAGCTATGTTTGTTAAATAATTCATGTGTAAACGCCAAGATATTTCACTTATATTTTTAAACTACATTTGTCAAAACATACAGTTTAAAAACTGCCAAGTTGGGCTGCACATTGTATACAGCAGCTGACATGGAGACTAAATTACTCAGTACTACTACTCAGAAGTTATCCTAAAGTAGTGCTAAATTCTAATGGGACTTCCTCTAGTCAAGTTAGTGAGGATGTCAGCCAGTGACCTTTTTTCATTGATAATTATTCGCTTTCCCCCCTCCTCATTGCTTTTATCTTGTGTATTCACTGGTAATGATTGTAAGACTCTTGATATTCCTACAATTTTATTTAGAAAAGGAAGGAAAGATTGTGCCATCGAGTTGACGTCGACTCCTAGCAATCACATTCCATGTAATTTTCTTGGTAGAATACAGGAGTGGTTTACCAGTGCCTCCTCCCGTGCAGTATGAGATGATACCTTTCAGCACCTTCCTATATCGCTGCTGCCCAATATAGACAACTACAAATGTATTTACTAGGCACAATCTGGGAAGCACACTGGCGGGGATTTGAACTAACAGCCACTCACTCTCGCTCTAAAAATGGCCTCTAAGTACAAGTCCATGTGCTAATGATATGTCCTAACCCTTTTTTTGCATGACAGTTGCAATTAGTTTGTGAACATTTGCACCTAGGCAACTATCAATATTTAGTTCCAAGGTCATCTTTAGCCATCCAAAGGAAATCTAATATAGATTATTTCGGAGCACAGCAACATTTAATATGAGTCTTAAGTATGCTAAACTTTTCCCTTCCCAAGCTATAACAAGTCAGGAAGTAGAGAGGTCAGGCTCCATGCTGATGTTGTCATACATTTGGCAAACTTATGTGGTATGCTACACTGCTACCTGTATTCATTAGCCAGCCCAACTCTATTCTAGACACAGATTCCAACATCAAATTAAAAAAAGAGGAAAAGGGAAGGCAGATTTGACTCAGCCTACAAACACCATTGCAGTAAATGCATGTCAATACAAGACAGTGAGAATGAAATGAAATTAGTGCACGAAGAACTCTGTATACTGAACTTCTGGGCTGAGTTAAATCTGCTTTGTCTTTCTACTTCTCTTCACCATGGTTTTCCTTTGTGTCTTCTTGGGTTTCAGAATGTATCTTGATGGTGGAGGTGGGAATGATTAGCGATAAAGGGTAGTAGGTCTTGCTTCAGAATTCCATATAACTGTGTGCCAGATGTAAGACAACATGAGCATGAACCTCAACCGCAGATTTCCTGTCTTGTTCTACATCGGCAAAGGACAGATGCGGGAGACAGAAATCGTAACTCATGTTCAGTGTATTTTGCAAGGATGGATGTGCGCTTCATTTTTCTGGCACTTTTATGCTGCTGACAAAGGAAGAGAGTGCATGTGGCTTTTCCACAAGCATCACATCCTTTTGCAAGCACACTGTAAAAGAGAAAACTGTTTTCTGAAATATGCTGACAGTCTCTTGGGAAAGCCACGGCAGCAGAATACCATCATCTCAGTAACAAGGCAGGAAAGGTGTGCTTTGCTTTGCAAACCACCAAGCACTGCTGCTTTGCAACTATCAGCAGGGCTTGTTGGGGAATCCCTCACAAAGCCCTGGTGAAATCAACAGCACTTGCAAAGCACCAAAGCGCAGGGGCTTCACATTGTCATTCAATTGCATCTGCTACCACTGTAATTGAAAGCTACATCCACAGAGCTGTATAGCACCTTTGCAGCGGACGTTGTTCGCATCTATGCTGAATAATGGGCCCTTGTAGCTTTTTCTTAAGTGGAACCTAAAATGCCATTTGAAAGGTACGTTGCACCTTCTTTGCATTCTGGTGTCAGGATTTTATAGACGTAAGGCAGCTCTGTGGGATTATACAGGATCAAGATTTTAATAGTAACAACAGCAACAACAATTCCAAATCATGCATTAGGAAGGCAAGAGAAGGTTAGAAGGGATGTTATGGTGCCAAATACAAGGAAGGCTTATAGTTTTATTCATTTTTCTTTATGTATCTCTTTTGTATCCCGTGTTTCTTCCAAGGAACTCAGCGCTTCCTACATAGGAATATGCCATTCTATACTAACAGCAGCCCTATAGGTAGAACGTGGGCACTAGATGTGCTTCTTGTAGCACCAGACAGTTGTTGCTTTTCCACTTGCAGTCACATGCAGAATAGCAATGTTCCTTCACACAGCAATGGACAGAGCAAGTTTTGGGGACAAAATAGACCAACACTCCCCCTTTTACCCTCCCTGGTTCTGTTGTGGTCTGTTGCATCTAAGTACACACCTCTCAACAATAGATGGAACAGCAGCACTGGCAACAGTCCACACAGGTGATCATGGTGCTGCTGTACCACTGTTCTCAAAATGGCAGATTTTCTCTTTTAATAAATGTACCTATTAAGTGCTTGTAAAATATAAGTGGACATTTGGTAGATGAAGACATCATCTGTACCTCATTCACACACACACACACACACACACACACACACACACACACACACACACACAACCACACCCTGTATAGTGTTTTCCCTTTTAACAAACAACGATGGATATTTGTACACTACTTTTCAACAAAGGTTCCCAAAGTGGTTTACATAGAGAAATAAAAATAAAGGTTGATCCCTGTCCCCAAAGGACTCACAATCTAAAAAGAAACATAAGACAGACCCCAGCAACAGCCACTGGAGAGATGCTGTGCTGGGGCTGGATAGGACCAGTTGCTCTCCTCCTCCTGAATAAAGAGAATCACTACTTTTAAAAGGTGCCTCTCTGCTCAGTTAGCAGGGGTCACACATTTATCTTCCCTGAGATAGGAATGCAAATGACGTTAGATCCAGAATTTAGCTAGCTAACTAGCTTGGAAGAGAGACAGACATACTGACAGACAGTATGCTTTTATGATGTAAGCTGCCTTGTTAGCTTCGTTTAGAGTGGAAAGGTGGCACAGGAATCCTGAAATAAATAAAAAGTCAACATTTAAGTTACAGCTAAATTTCACTATTGCAAAGGAGTTCCTACCATGTTTCTGCATCAGTATCTGTAAAATGTAGAGACCATTGGCCACAACCAGCTTGCAAGGGATGTGTGAATATCTGTAAGAATTAAAACTATAGCAGGGGTGCACAGCTCAAATCACTGAGTGACACTTTTAAAATTTTACAAAGCTGGAGAGGGTTGTATATCGCTACATTCATCAATGGAAATTGTCTTGTGCACGTTCTAACTTAAAACAAGCGCAAAAGATTTCCCATAGATTAAAGCAATACAACCCTGTCAACTTAGTAAAATTAAATCACTGCAGTTTGTATGACCCATTCTCTACCACAGGCCTCTGCATCTAGGGAGAGAAAGAAAAATACAGATATAGTGTGATGTAGGCACTCTTCACTTTAGCTGCTGGCAGCAGATCTGGATATTTTTACAGATTATAATGTAAGAAAAGAAGGGTGTGGGGGGGTCTATTTTCTACATCAAGAGGAGTGCATCGAAACACTCCTCCTGCCCTCTGCTTATCTCTCTGCAGCAGCCCCTCCCTCCAAACACTTTTGCCCAAGCTGAGCACACTTCCGATATTGGAGCTCAACGAAAAAGATGTGGCTGGGGTAGATGGTGAAGAGGAAAGCAGCAGATAGAAGGAAGGTTCTACAGTTCTTACCTGTGTGACCCTTCTGTTATTAAAAATAGACTCCCACACACCCTCTTTCTTGTGACTGGCGCAGACCCATGTTTAACCACAAGGATCTGCCACCATCACATCTAGTTGGCCCTTAGATGTTCCCACAAAGAGGTAGGAAAGAGCCACAAGCAATAGGTATTTGGAATTACTCTTGAGCAGGGTTTCTTAACCTTGGGCCCCCCAGATGTTTTTGGACTACAACTCCCACCATCCTCAGCCACAAAGGCCATATCTGGGGATGATGGGAGTTGTAGTCCAACAACATCTGTGGGCCCAAGGTTAAGAAACCCTGCTCGAGAGGGCTGCAAATGGTGAAGAGGTCATCAGTCCATTGTGTGTGGAGACCTGAACTACACCAAGTGAAAAAAGGTAAACAAACAAATCCACAGGATTTAACTCACACCACAACAGGGCAGGACCCTCTTTTTCTTTTCATGTGTCTCTCATTTTGAATGACTTATTTGGACAAAAGCTTGTCTTAAAGAGGCCCAGTTGTTCTAATCAGTGGCATCTTTGACATGAACTCAAATTTGAAAGTTGCCCAACAACCAGTTATGCATTGCAATGACCACAATTCTCAGCATGCAATCCTGTTGTTTATTACTCAGCTTCTTAATGCACCAAGTGATTCGCAACCACCTAGAGACATGGATTGAGGCAGTATATAAATCCATAAAATAAATAAATTTGTCCCTATGTTCTTCAAATTCCAATCTAGCTTTCAATCCACCACCACACTGACCTCATTCTGAATGTGCCTGTAACTAACTTTAGGTCAGATTAGACATGCACCTCAATGCATTGTCAAGCGGCATGTGGTATTTCCAATCAAAAGCAACTTTTTGCATTTTTTTAAAAGCCCAACCCATCTACATAGACATCATTCTGACATCCATCAAACTGAATCCATTTACCAGGAACCATGCAAAGAAAGTCACCTTAAGTGGCACAGCGGGGAAGTGCTTCACTAACAAGCAGAAGGTTGCCAGTTTGAATCCCCACTAGTATGTTTCCCAGATTATGGGAAACTCCTATATTGGGCAGCAGTGATATAGGAAGGTTCTGAAAGGCAACATCTCATACTACGCGGGAGGAGGCAATGGTAAACCCCTCCTGTATTCTACCAAAGACAACCACAGGGCTCTCTGGTCGCCAGGAGCTGACACCAACTCAACAGCACACTTTACTTTCTGCAAAGAAAACTCTTTTGTCATCCTTCATAGCACGCATGAATGTGCTAACAAACTGGGAAGATAACATAGCCTGGAGGCTTTACACACAGGGCTTCTACCCCAGATCTCCTTCGGAAGAGTGTGTGCATTCACACACCAGCCAAACTTACTCCAAAGTTTGTATTCTTGGACCCACTCCACACACAAATCAGGCTTTCTGATGCAAATTCTAGCTTATCTCGACTATTTCTGGATTTTTAAAATGCTCATTTTAAGCTACTTTTTATGAAAATAGCACTGACATAAAATCATTAGCACAATAAGAGGGATGCTCTCTTTAGAAATGCAGATATCGCTCTTTAGAAAGCTTTCTTTCTCTCCCCACCACCCCCATTGGCTAGACGGAAAACACGGACGCATGCCATGTGAACTTGTTTCAAAACAAAACCCGAGAGCAGAGGGGCAGGGATGCTTCCCTCAATGCCACGAGTGTGATTCCAAGTGACTTTGCTCAACATTTAACCCAAAGCATGAAGCCATGTGCGAATAACTCCCTGGGTAAAATAGGATTGACTACGATAGATTGCATCAAGTGGCACATCATATTAGAAAGTGAGGGCAGCTGAGGCTATCAGGTTGGATGAAAAGTGGTTTCCGGTCTTTGCACAGAAGTCTGTAAGCGTCAACAAAAATAGATACCCAAACAAGAACCCCAGTATCTTACTTTAAGCATCTCAACTGTCCATCAGAGGCAGTTAGAGGAAAGGATCCTTATTGTAATAACAAGATGTCCTTTTCCTCTAAGACGTGCCTGAACTGTATCAGTATGGGAAGTGACTTCTATGTATATGTTAATGAAATCATGAACATCTGGAACCTATCATGGTAGCAGCCGTGATCAAACTCAATCTCTCTCGCTTCTAAAACTCAGGCCCCTGCCTCTGAGCTACAGAAGAAATCCTAGCAGTGGTTGGAAGTGAGAAGCATGCGATACATAGGGCAGCAACTGTAGGCATATAAACAAACATACAACTCTGCTCAGTGCTACATGAACATGATTTTGCCAGTGGCAGATTAAATAGCCCTCACATCTGAAAAATGATCCAGGACTCTTTTTTCCCATTGTTCCGTGAGTTCCAAATTCACAAACTGTAATTCCCACTTGGTTTGCACTTTCTAGCTGAGTTCCCCCCACCCCAATCTTTTCACTCAGTAAGCAGGCAGGAACAGACAAGTATGGAGTACCAGTAGAATGTTATGAAGTTCCAGGAGAACATTTCCACATTCATCATAGAGTTCAGTATAATATTATGGGCAATTTTAAATTTGATATGAATTCATATATGCAAATGATCCATGGGTTTGCTGTCTTCCCCTCCAGGAGAGAAGAACTGAGTCACAGGAAACTTGAATCTGAAGCCCTTATGCCTCAGGGGCAAGACCTGGTGCAATTGCATGAGCTTGCTTGATGATCTTAATAATTAGCCCCATTTTTAATATAATGGGGCTCTCAAGTGCCTGAGCCCATTTGAACATGTTCAGTGATGACTGGGTAATGGAGATCACTACCCCATTTTGCAGGGGTTGCAATATGCTTCAAGACTGAGTAAGCAGCTGGTTATTTCCCCCCATTACACCCACATGCACTTCTTGCTGAGAGCATAGCTATACTTTGGTGTAAACTGATTTATCTGTTCTACCCTGGCACTATCTAGTTTAATAAAGGCTGTGTTCTTACATTCACACTGATCCTGGTTAAAGAGTTAACCAGGACTGCTGAGCCCTGTGGAGCTGGTTGCGAGAATGCAGATTTCCTGGGCAATCCTATTCAAACTGCTGTGAATAAATAGCATTTAATCAGGATAGATAACATCCTGGTCACCCAGCCTGATTAAATGCGGCTTAAAGGTAGAGGTCATTCACACAATCAAAAACTATGTTCTACCCAGGTTTGGGAGCAGTGTGTACTCCCAATTTTCGGTTGTGTGGAAGCAAGGTAAGAGGAAAACCCGGGTAGAAGTGATTGTGTGGAAGCAAGGTAGGAAGAAATTTGTATAGAAGCTATTCACACATGTGTGCAAAATCGGGCTAAGGGAGCCCAGCCCGGTTTTGCATGCATGTGTGAACAGCCAGAATCTGGCCCAATTCTAGTGGCCCTACAGCAGCAAACCCGCCTATGGAGCCACCCTTCAAAACAAGATTAAGAGAGGGAGTGCTCCCTTAACCTTGTTTTTTTGCTCGTGTGTCAGCTGCGACTGCTGGAAGATTCAGGGAGGGGAGGAGGGATCCCCATAATGCACCCCACACTCATGCAATGTATTATTGGAGCTTGGGGGTGTGGGGGGGGCATCCCGGCACCCCGACCCTCAGGGCTGCCGGCAGCAGCCAGTGCTTGTGTGGGTGGGCGATCCACCCAACCAGGGATGGCGGAATGCTTGTCTGCGGGGAGGTAAGCTCTTTTGGGCTTCCTCCCCGCAAACCTGGTAGCACTTTCTCACTGCTCGTGAGAAAGGGCTCATTGTGTTATGACCTGGATTACCCAGAAAATCTGCATTCTCACAACCAGTTCTGTGGAGCTCAGCAATCCTGATTTAACTCTTTACACAGCCTCAAGTCTGCAGCCTTAAGACTGCATAATACATCTCCCATTCCATCTTCAACAATTAGAAAACACGGGCTTTTCCCATCATGCTCAGCACATGTTTTTCTCTCCACCACCTCCTTTTGGGTTTTGTTTTTGCCTAACACCCAGCCTGAAATAGAGTTGTGATGAACACAAAAGCTGACTCACTGCTTTCTGGTGTTTGTTTTGCTTGGTCCTAATAAAGGTATTGCCCTACTATTTGGGGACTTTCCACTGACAGATAAGGGCGGCTACCTGCAATTTTCTTCTTGACCATTATACTGTGCAGTTGTCATGACTCCTACCAGTGCCAGGGGAGGGGGGAGTTCACTGAGTTGAATTGTTGTCTGTAAAGGATTCACAGTAGGCTGCCACCATCCTCTTTATTTTAATGTGGGACAAACCACTCTTTCCACTTAAGATTCCTGGGGAAGGTTAAAGTGGAAAAACCCTCCCCCCAAAAGGCTGAGCAGTCATAGGCCTTCAAAGGCGTGTGACTAAGGCAGACCCAAAATGAAGAGTAGCACACGTCACCAGCAAGAATTTATTATTAGGTTTAAAGAAAGAGGTATTCAATAAGAACAACTGTCTTTTCATACAACAGATCATCAGACAGTGAGGCTATTCCCACGATCAGGCGGAATCGGGCTAGGGCAGCAGGGCATGTTGGAGCTTCCAGGGGCCGCACGGTCCCCGATCCTCCCAGCCTCCGCCCGCTCTGAAACGGAGCTGGCAGTTGTGTGGGAGGCCGCTTTGGCAGCTTGAAGCAGACTGCCTGCTCGTGTGTGGGGAGAGCGGGCTAAGCCCGCTCTCCCTGCAAACCCCATCCAGGCTCTTCTCACTGATCGTGAGAAGAGCCTCAGTGTTTTCATTAAATTAGGCAACTCAGATTCCAAGCAATACTGAAAAGAAAAACAACTTTCCTTGTGCATCTAACTGTACTGGTCCTGATTACTCACAGGCTGGGGCCTTCCTATGTGCCCAGCAGCTCAGCCCACTGCATCCTTGGGGCCTCTTGGGACAGACTAACAAGCCAAAATGGTGCCTGAGCCAGAAATCCCCACCCAGTCCTCTAGATTGGTCCCTTTACTTTGAACTTCCTGGGCTTTTTTTTCCTTTTTAGGAAAGGCCTACCCTCCCAGCAGTTTCTCTAAGTGAGGCCTAGACCTCCCTGCAAACCTTACTATCACCACAGCAGTGTTATCTAAAGAGAAGTTGGCGTGAGTACTGAGACACTGATGCAAGCAAGTTGGAGGAGGAACCTAGCAAAGACTTTTGCTTTTAAAATAAGCTTGTTGCAGAGAATCTGTTGTGGTTATTCACTCTTTGGAGTATTTAAAATAATTATCAAATACACAATAAAATAGGTTGTGTATTTGCACCAACTTTCTGTTCACAAAGAAATGATCAGGGAGCTCAGTGGTACAGTAGGTGTGTTGCATGCAGAAGGTCCCAGGTTAATTCCACAGCATATCCAGGTTGGATGGTGGAGAGACCCTGGGGAGCAGGGGGGTAGCTATAATTGAGTGGATGGGTTCAAAGAACCCGAGGGCCCCAGCTCCACCCCTCCCTATTTCCTTCATTATCTTCCTCACTCCAAGGGGCCGCCAGGGAGAGGGGTGAGCATGGGCCCCTTCTCCACTAGCTACGCCCCTGCTGGGGAGCCTGTCAGTCACTGTAGAGACAATACAGGAGACCCTCGTTATCCACAGTTTCACAGATCGTTGTTTCGTGTATCTGTGGATGGATCTTAGAGACCCAGCTTCTTTATCCATGGCATGAAAAATAGGCGATTTTCACCTATTCGTGGTTCCTGAGTGGCCAGAAATGACTTCTGATGTCATTTCCAGCTGCCATTTTGAAGCGCAGAACCATCTGTGGCTCTTTTTGCTAACAAACATTAACAAAAAATAAATTAAAAAGGGATATTCCCGGAGAACAAGATACTCTTCTTTTCTACCCTTATTTCTGCTCCTGCCCGTTTTTTTAAACAGTTTTTTTAAGTTCAAGAAATCTAACCCCCCCAATCCCCATAGCATTAAGGTCTCTATTTGCGGTTTTGTTATCCATGGAAATTGGTGGGAACAGAACCCCCGCAAATAATGAGGGCCACCTGTACTGAACTAAATGAATCCATGGTCTGACAGCAAGTGGACATATAATTGACAGCATGTCTGGGTGTATATAAGTTTCTGTGCAAACCTGGCTGTAATACAAGTTCCAAATAAATAAAGTTACAAAAAGAAGTTCAAAGTGTGCTTCCACAAAAACAGCACTTTATATCAGGAGAGTTGCCTTTTGGGGCGAGTTTGCTGCCTTTACTCTATAGTCCCTACTTCTATACCTTTATACACAGAAAATTTAGGCACACTGAAAATTGTAGGAGGAAAAGCTGTTCCTATGTTAATCTCTATGCCAGGCAAAACTTCTGCTTAATGTATGTGTCAGACTAATGCAAACAGCCCTGAGGCAGTTGTGTTTTTTTTTCTAACCGTGGCACAACCCCATCCCAAGCCAACCTGTCTGACACAAGGAAGCACACAGGTTCTCTTTGCATCAAGATGCTCTTATGTTGATATAGGAATTCCTGTAGAAGCAACTGACTTGTATCTGTTAAAGCTCAGCAGACGTGCAGTGCCACAGGGGTTTATGGACCATGACTGAGGTGTTGAGAGGATCCCATAAGTCTTCAGTCAGGAGGTCAAAGCTAGATCTGTGTGGCATTGAAGACTACCTTACTGAGGATGCAATTGTATGCTTATCTACTTGAGACTTTACTGCCAAGTAAACATTCATTAGACTGCATGAGAAAAATAACTCACAGGCCTGGAACCCCTTGTGTTCAAATCAGTGCTTAGCTTTGGACATACAGTACTGGAAACCATTCTCTCTCTCTCTCTAGTTTTCAAACAAGTCTACAAAAATTACCAGCCCACATCAGGAGGCTTATGGTACATTCACATGACAAATCTAAAGCATTTGAAACTAGTTTGACAGCAAGGACTCCCCACTGAGACCTCTGGGAACTGTAGCTTTGTTGAGATGTGAAGAATTTCTTGTCAGAGATCCCTGGCCCTTCAGTAGAACTATAATTCTCAGGGTTCCTTGTTAGACATGTGACAGCTGAAACACTCTTGAAAGCTGTTTAATGTGGATGTACAAAACTTTAAAGCACCTAGTGCACTGAAGGGTGCAAACCTATGCAGAGGATTTTCACATTTTTCAATGGCTTGGGTGCACTTAATGCAGGGCAGGTAAGCTCAGCAGGCTGCATAGCAACAATCCTAAATATATTTACTAGGGAATAAGTCCCATTGAAATCAGTGGGACTTGTTTCTGGAGAAGTTTGCTCAGAAATATTGCATAAAATAATGAATCAAGATTCTATTTTAGATCTGAAATTTCTAATTTTTTGTAAACCTCTGTCATCTTAAAAGCCTAGTAGTTTGTGATATATGTCGCACTTATATTTTACTGTGGCTCATAAGTTAGCTTAGATTCAATCCTTCAAATTCAGACTTATGACATTCATTACTACAAGGGATGGCTACTAGCTTAGATGACATTTATTTATTTAAAACCTTTTAATACTGCCCTTCAACTGATACCTCCCAAGGCAGTTTACAACAAAAGATAAAAGCAGTGTTTAAGTTATTGGCGGGGAAGTGAAAGCCCTTAATGATATCTAGAAGCCAACCCCTCAGTTTTAATAAAATTATGCCCCCCTTCTAAAAACTAATGGGGCTGGCAAAAAAAACAACACAACCTAATCGCTGCTTTGCATAATTGTGTGTTGGAGTAATTCTTCTGAATTGTCCCTCACACATGATTTAAATTCTACCTTATGAATTATTTAAATTGCAGAGGTGGGTCAGACTAACCACCCCTCCATCCAGACTGGCTTTAACGTCACCTTACCATTTATATATGTATATTTTATTTATGTAAACATTTCTATACACATATCCCGCCCCCCAATAAAGTCGATTAGTACTGTGGCCTAATGCGATGGTGCTGCTGCCGCCGCCCATCCTACACTCTATTATTTGAAAAGGTGAGACTTTTTGGCCACTGACCTTGCTTCTCCATTTAGCCAGTAGGTAGGATTGCAATTTGCAAATACACGACGGCGCTTTTTGGCGCCGATTGGCTTAAAATGCTCTGTCACCAACCCCATTCGGTAATTAAGAGTATGGGGTGGCTCACTGTACTGGGAGAAACAGCGGCAGGGCTGGAAGGAGGCAAAGAAGAGGAGCTTTCCTCCGCCTCTTTGCATAGCTCACTTGCCCTGCCAGCGCCTAATGGAAAGAGCGTGTGCAGCTGGCAGGGTTGCATCGAGAGAAAGAGAGAAGGATCGGGGCGGTGGGCTTCGTTGTAGCCCTTTCCTCCGCTGCTGACTCTCCCTCGTCCCATTTCATTCCCTTTCCCTTCCCACCGCCTCTTCTTTCTATGCACTCATCCCCTCCACCACCGCTGTGGCTCTCCTGTCTCCGTTCCTCTGCCTCCCCCTGCGGTGAGCCTTCTGGTGACCCCTCCCTGCTGGCTTGGCCGGGGGCCGGAGTGGAGCTGGCCCTGGTTCAGCGGAGGAAGCCGGCAGCCCATTAAAGCAGGTGTCACATGTTCCTTCACCTGGGTCACTTGGCATGTGTAGACGCCACGATTTCCCTTTAAGAGCCCAGCCTGGAGAGGCGAGGGGGACCCTGGGGGCAGGATCCAAGGAATGGAGAGCTACGGTTCCCATTGCAATCCTCGACCTTTGCGCGCGCGCGCACACACACATCGCATCACATGTGTGGGCCTAATCAACCCTCGTATGCGATATTCATAATCCCACCCGTCTATTTTCTTCCACTACAAAGCACTAGAATAGCCAAATACGATCATATATAAAAGCAATTATCAAAATCGTATACATATGCAAATCCTAAATACACTGTTCCCCGAGGCACACACCTCCTGACCTGCAAATCACACAAGGAAAACTGAAACGGGCTGAAAATGCCAAGCCAACAACAAAAAGATGAGTCATTGCAATGAGCAAATCAAATCTCCAGCTAGGATGGGCTGCTGTAGATGGATACCTACTTGGAATAGTTGTTTAGGCCATGGTGATTCCCAAATTCTGGGTCAAAGGGAGTGGTGGGATCTTCCAGTGGTCATCAGACTGCCAGAATGGACAGTGTAGCATAAGAGTTTGGAATCAATATTAGAGCTGTGTGAACAAAGACCAGATTTTGTTGGTGTCCCTCCCCCTAACATTTGGTAAGCAGCAGGGTGCCTGACCTCACTGCAGCAAAACTAATCAAGCTGTAGTCCTAAACCCACTTACTAGGGAACAAGCTTCACTGTCAACGTGTTTAAGATTGCACTGCCCTGCAGTCTGAGAGTGTAGAAGAGCAGTAAGTAGCCATGAACTAGAAATGGGAAGGATGAACCACAGAGACAGTCCAGAGCTTGCAGGAGGAACTGTGCAGCCAAAGTGAGAAAGTCATATCAGTACTGTCTGGAATTTGTATATCTATAAATGCCTCTCTTCTTTTTACCCCTTATTTACAAAATTTAGAAGTGACACATTCCAAACTAGAGGTTCTCTTAGTGTCACTTGTTACAATACAATTAAATGGGGAGATAATTTCCATTTCTAATGCCTCAATGTGGCAAGTGGCAAGATCCTGAACAAAACTCATTATTTTTGCTATATAAGCCACTTTGCTAACTTCTTTAATTGAAAAGTGGTTTAGGAGTATTTCTGTTGCTACTATTAATCTCTAGATCACAGAACTTCAGAGTTATGGTTGCAGAGTGCACTCCAGTGTCAGAGAGGACCTTTGTTTCCTGCTGCATATCTTTCCTGTATTAGGTTTGAAGGAAGCTGATAATGTTCCGTAGCATCCTCTAAGCAGGGTCAAGATGCTGTATTTCCTCTCCACTACAATTTTGGGGCATTTCCAGACTCTTGTAAAACCAGCCAGTCATTGCTTTAGCACCACCCCAGGAAGCATGTACCAAAATACCAACAAGGAGAAACCACATTTCAAGATGTTGTGGGTGTATTTTATTAAAGGCTGACACATTTCAGCCAAAAATACCTTCTTCAGGGACAATTATACTACAGAAACTTAGAGAATGCTGTTAAAAAATTACTCCCCACTAGCCTGAATCAAACTCATTGCAGTAAGAGAATATATGTCTTTGAGTCTCCTATTAATAACAACAACATTTTATATCCCACTGTTCCTCCAAGGAGCCCAGAGCAGTGTACTACATATTTAAGAGCCCCTGGTGGTGCAGTGGTAAAACTGCCGCCCTGTAACCAGAAGGTTACAAGTTCGATCTTGACCAGGGGCTCAAGGTTGACTCAGCCTTCCATCCTTCCGAGGTCGGTAAAATGAGTACCCCGAATGTTGGGGGCAATATGCTACATCATTGTAAACCGCTTAGAGAGCTCCAGCTATAAAGTGGTATATAAATGTAAGTGCTATTGCTATTGCTATTAAGTTTCTCCTCACAACAACTCTGTGAAGTAGGTTAGGCTGAGAGAGAAGTGACTGGTCCAGAGTCACCCAGCTAGTCTCATGGCTGAATAGGGAGCTGAACTTGGGTCTCCCTGGTCCTAGTCCAGCACTCTAACCACTACAATGAAAAAAGCAGCCAATTCTTGGGTATATAGAGAAAAGGGGTTTTTTTACAAGGCAAATATTGTAAATAATTTCAAACAGTGGTTTTGGTTTTATTTACAAATAATTTAAGATGCAGACAGAATGCAATGAATGACTGTTAACCCATGCAACAAAAATGTTACCTAACCTTCCATTCTGTCTGATACATAGTTCTGTGTAACTAAGAAAAATTCAGCAACAGAGGTTAGTTTGATAAGCACTGCTACCTGGTTTGAATTTCTTGTTCTTGGGAACAACATGGTTTATTGCCCTCTGCACTAAAGGAGAGCATGAAACAAAATCGGGTGGGGATGATAAAGTAGGAGGCAATGAAAAAGGAAGGCCAGGGGGAAAGCATCATATGCTGCCAGGTCGAAAGATCTTCTAAGGGACAGCTTAGGTCTGGAAGGGAATATTAGTCATTCAGTTAAGGGAAGTAGTAGAGGGGAACTCAGATGGGAGAAACAATGAAAAGTGTGAGAGATGATGAGCAGAAGAGAGATGAACATAGTATTGGGTTGGTAAGTGGAAATAAATATCTAAGATGATGGAAGCTTCCCCCTACCCCCAAGGTATGTGGGGGTGGGGAGATTAGACTGGGATCCATAGTGGGAGACTTAAAGCCCCTCTACCCTATACTATAGTCCCAATCTGGATCAGGGTCCCTGAGCTTGCTATTTAAACAAGACAAAGTAAGCATGCCAGAGCCAATGTCATGATTAGAGACATATCCAGTTTGATCCTGAGAGGGAATACACGGTTATATGTGAACACCGCTGCTTATCCTCTTAGCTTTAGGAGGCTGTCATTTTACTGCTTTTGATATTCTGGAAGGATATGAGTAAACCCCAGGTAAACATAACTTTAATATAATTTCCATGCTATGATTTCACTCTGTGTGCAGTATTTTTTAACCCTGCTCCCTAACAAGAGGCCTTCTATCCAAAATGGTATGCAAGATAAAGGCATAAACAACTTGGCACAAAAATGCTATAGATAATTAACAACAGTAGTAAAAGCAGGGAGCCTTATCAGGGAGACATTCACTCTGCATCCCCAGAAGAATAAGTAATCCAGCTGTTGCTGGAGAGACTCGGTTATTGTTCCTGGCTTTTGACAAGCATCTACAGGTCTCCTCTGTACGATGAAAGACTCTGAGCCCCAAAGTGCATGCACGTGCTCAATTCTTTCTCCCCACAGATAGGGAAAGGTCTTTGGAACCGAGCTCAGTAACTGTCCGGCCATTCAGCTTCACTGAGTTTTTAGAGCTGCTCTGAGATTCACTAACTGATTCTCTGGCATCCCATCCTTTGGGCTGCACCTCCCTTTGCTCTGTCTGCCAGTTCTGTACTGTGCTGGGCTTCATTCCCCAGCACAGCAGGCACTGTGACCTGACCCTGCTGGGTGATTCGAATCTCAGTCCAGAACAGCTTTCCCCTACTCTGTAGCAAGTTGGGAAACAATCCTTTATATGGTCTGTGAGCTGCTAGCTCACTGGACACCACAAGGGATATTTGGCTGCTTGAAGTCATTGACTATTAATGTTTTAGGAAAATGGGCTGTCTCTTTCGTCCAGCATTGTGCACAGCTCCTGCCCACACTCCCCGTCGCTGCCTCACCCCAACTAGCTGACCAACTTCTATTACAGATCAGGGCTCCCCATAAAAATAGTTCTGACTCCATTCTGTGATTCCACCCTCATCCTGCTATTCTAGTCATCACCTCCCTGTAAATAGCTCCACTTATGCCCCATGATTCCTGCAAATCTGTCCCTGGGATCACAGATGCGAATAGTTCCAGTTAGCCCCCACAATTCTCAGCCACAGGCCAGCCCCCAACCATGTCATCTCCATTGATCCTAGAAATGGTTCTGCCCACAGTTCCAGTGTTTTAGCAACAGCAAACCTGTTGACTCTAGAACAAGGCTGTATAGCTTATTATCCACTAATCCAAATGCAGGGGAGGGATCATAGCTCAGTGAACAGACACCTGCTTTGCATACAGGAGGTTCCAGGTTCAATCCCCGGCATCTCCAAGTAGAGCTGGGAAAGGCCCACCTGGAACCCTGGATTGCTGTTGCCCCTAGACAGTATTGAGCTAGACAGACTAATAATCTGATTCAGGATCAGGCAGCTTCATATCTAGTCACCAGCCATGTACGGTGGCGTCCCCGGTGCTCCATGCACACATCTTTTTACAGAAGCAAGCAGGTAATGAAAACAGGATGCTCAATTAGCTCTATAAAGGCACTGTGTGATATGTCTGGTAGGCCACATTTGGCTTGGAGGGTCATAAATCACATAGGCCTGCCCTAGTTTTGTCAATATCTTTTCAACATAACCTGGAGCTTATCATTTCTTTCCAATTTTAATTACTGCAAATGAGCAGGATAACATTCTTCACACAATCAATTGCTTTTTCTGTTCCAGTTTTAAGGATGCCACTGCTTTATTTTTAAAGTAAGAGGTGTAGGAACTCAAGCCTGCCTGAAAGGCCTGCCTTCTGCATAGAAACCCTTCCCCACAAACCCTGTGCTGTGTGTTGCAATTAACTCACTAGTGAAGGAAAAGTCAAGAACTATGCACCCTGCATATCTTCAAATTCCTTTATTCCACTAAGCTATGCCATTGCAAACAGAATATGAGACTAAGCCTCATAATTCTACCATTACAAAACAGCTTGTGTGTGTCTCCAGTAGTACCTGTCTGGTTCCTAACCGTGCCTGCTGTTTTTGATAGCATTTAACACAAGTTTGCTAATGCTTATCTATTTTTTAAAATTAGTATTTAGGAAAGAAAGTTGATGAAACATAATGAAGACTGTGCCAGTGATTTGTGGTATCTAAATATAAACATCTGTGTTGTAGGTTGCAGGAAATTGCATATTTCGTAGTTACAAAGTAGGTAAGGCGATATCTTTTTCTGCCAGAGTAAGAGTTCGCTAGCTTTCGAGTTACACAGAACTTGCCATTAGGCGGAACAGAAAGGTAGTGTCTGTGCCAAGATATTCTGCAGCCAACACTTCAAAAACCTAAAGTGGGGGGGGGGGGGGCATGCCTCATTCACTCAATGGCTTTGATTGCTCATTACCACACCATGAGTCACTGGCTCACGTAACAAGAGTATACTTATGGTCCTGTTTCAGTTGCTGGAGGGTACATGGATGTCTTCTCCCACAACCTGAAAAAGGAACAGAAGGGAAGAAGCTTGCACCCAGTTTCCTCTGAGAGGCTCCTGAGAGAACGGATCCCTGTAACTCCTTGTCCTGCCACATGCACCATGCTTGGATAAGGGAGGGAGGAAACAGGAGAGAGGAGTGGGGGAGGGGGCAAAGGAAGCGGTGCCTGGCAAGGGATAGATTGACCCTGACAGATGTTTACAGTGGTGCTGAAGAAGGGGGGTTATTATAGAGCCGCAGACTAAACAGACCTTGATGCAGGGAGGGGCTGATATCACTGCCCCCCAGCCCCAAAGAATCTCAGTTCTAAACGGGGGCGGGCTCCAGGAGAAGCCCCATGGTGGAGCAACCTGAGAGAAAGGGAGTGTGTGTGGCACCCTGTCCTTGCCACTGAATCTTGCCCTAGTTTTTAAACCCAGGCTGCCACTGAAGAATAATCAGTGGGATTGAGACATGGTGAGATGAGGAAGAGGGTATGCAGGAGAGGCAGAAGTGACTCAGGGGAGAGGCTGGTATTTGGAGAGAATTCCTTGTGGGGGAGAGAGAGGGAGTCTGGACAGAACAATACAGTGACCTTTCTGGCCTTGCGAGAAACCACTGAGGCTCCTGACGTCAGAGCTGTGTTACAAAATTGCCTGTTCCCAAATCAGGGAAAGGTCATGTCTGGTTCTAACATATTTCCATACAATTGACATCTCTCTTGGCATGAAGTGGTATGGATGCGTGTGTATGTAATGGAAGAGGATGGGGGGTGGGAATCCCATCACTTCCCAGAACTGGAAACTGCAGTCATGGTTCTGCCAGCAACTATCCATCATCCTGACTTGCATCTCGCAGCTATTCCAGCTCTGGTGAGAGAATTTCATTCTCTGCTCCATGATACCCTTCTGTTTCAGCCTGCCACTCAAGTCCACCTCTGCACTAACACTAGCATGCATGACCACACACATTCATGATGTGGCGTGGAAGAGGTTCAGTCAGTACAACTCAACGCACATAAGAGGGCAGAAAACAAGTTCACACCCATTTTGCAATGAATCCGCTATGTCTTTGGGTAGTGGGGCGGGAACCCACCATTTTATTTCTAAATGTACACCATACCCTACTTTTAAGTTCCCTGTGGGCCCTCAACAGTATGAGAAGAAATTCCCTACATCCAGGCAGTCTCCCCACTGGGAGTTTCCACAGTTCATTTATTTTGATGTAATATCTGCATGCCAGTTGCTGAGAAGGCACACAGTGGTGTCCTACTTGAAGCTTCCCAGAGGCATCTGTCTGGCCACTGTTGGGAATGGGATGCTGATCGAGATGACCTTTGAGCTGATATAGCAGGCTTCTTACAGAGGCAAGAAGTGGGGTCCTCCAGGGATCTGTACTCAGACCAGTGCTTTTAAATCGATTCATAAGTGATCTAGAAGTTGGGATAAGCAGTGAGGTGGCCAAATTTGCAGATGATAACAAACTATTTAGAGTAGTGAAATCCAAAACAGATTGTGAGGAGCTCCAAAAGGATCACACCAAACTGGGTGAGTTGGCGACAAAATGGCAAATGCAGTTCAGTGTTGGCAAGTGTAAAGTGATGCATATTGGGATTTTAAAAAACCCATCTTCAAGTATACGCTGATGGGATCTGAGCTGTTGGTGACTGACCTGGAGAGGGATCTTGGGGTTGTGGAGGACAGCTTGTTGAAAATGTTGACTCAATATGCGTCAGCTGTGAAAAAGGCCAATTCCATGCTAGGGATCATTAGGAAAGGGATTGAAAATAAAACTGCTAATATTATAATGCCCTTATACAAAATTATGGTGCAGCCACACTCGGAATACTTTGTACAATTCTGGTCACCACATCTAAAGAAGGACATTGTAGAACTGGAAAAGGTGCAGAAGAGGGCAACCAAGATGATCAGGGGCCTAGAACACCTTTCTTATGAGGGAAGGCTACAACACCTGGGGCTTTTTAGTTTAGAAAAATGCTGACTGCAGGGAGACATGATAGAGGTCTATAAAATCATGCATAGTGTGGAGAAAGTGGATAACACTCGAACCAGAGGTCGTCCCATGAAATTGATTGCCAGGAAATTTAGGACCAACAAATGGAAGTACCTTTTCACACAATGCATAATCAACTTGTGGAATTATCTGCCACAAGATGTGGTGACAACCAACAACCTGGATGGCTTTAAGAGGGGTTTTGATTACTTCTTGGAGTAAAGGTCTATCAACGGCTCCTAGTTGGAGGGCTATAGGCCACCTCCAGCCTCAGAGGCAGGATGCCTCTGAATACCAGTTGCAGGGGAGTAATCAGGAGAGAGGGAATGCCCTCAGCTCCTGCCTATACGCTTCCAGTGGCATCTGGTAGGCCACTGTGTGACACAGGATGCTGGACTAGATGGGTCTTGGGCCTGATCCAGCAGGGCTGTCTCCTTAACGGTTTTAATCCTAAACAAACAAGCATGCTGAAAAGAGTGTACAGTCTTTATACCAAGAGCAAAGCTGAAGATCTGTAGCTCAGTGGCAGAGCATCTGCTTTGCGTGCAGAATGTCCCAGTTGGCATTTCTAGGTAGGACTTGGGAAAGGTCCCTTTCTGAAACCTTGGAGAGTTACTGCTGGTCAGTGTAGGATATACTGAACTAGATGGACCAATGGTCCAACTCAGTTATAAACATAACAAAGTACATTACCTATGAAGCTAAGGCTTTTCCTGCTCTAGGTATCTCCAAAAAGAAAGAAAGAAAGAAAGAAAGAAAGAAAGAAAGAAAGAAAGAAAGAAAGAAAGAGGAAAGATCAGAAAACGTCTCCCAGTTATCAGAGACTGTACATAAATTCCCATCAGAAAATGGCAGGCGGGGGGGACGGGGACCCTTGAGTTTGAAAGAAAAGTCAACACAGAGATATAGCATGGGACTGCTACTAGATCAGGTATGGACAGCCAGAAAAAATGGACAAAAAGGACTTTAGACATCATGAAAATGTGTGGGCAGGACACCTGGTCCTCATTTTCTTGCTCCATAGCAGATTCTCCCTTCAGAATCTGGCTTCTTCATGTACTTTGGCAATACATGCCATACTCATAAAAGCATCTCTGCCTTGAATAGTAATTGAGTGTTGTGTTCCAGAACTTGAGATTTCTAACCACTAAATTCTACAAGAAGAGAAGCAAACTGCCCAGCACACAAAGCAGGATTAAAATGTCTGAACTATACCAAAACCACCAGCAAAGTCACTTAGAAGGACAAAATCGACACCACTCATTCACATCATGTTCAGCCCTTTATGTATCCTGAAGCACAACCCTTTTCAGTTTTACGGACAAGTCCTACTGAGTTCAATGGATGCTGATCCTTGAGGGCAAGAATGCCTTGATTTTATATGTCCCATGCTTTTCGGTGCTTCAGCTGTCCTAATTGCATGCCATTGCGCTGAGCTAACTTCTTTGCCACTGAATACAGAATCACCAACTGTATGACACTAAAAGCACCTTTGAGACTCTCTTTGTGTGCATGTATGAATGTTGTTAATGCAAGTTAGAATGGAGGAGAGAACCATATTTTAATAAAAATGTCTGTGTACCAGCCAGAATAAGCTTTACATTCACATTACATAATTGTTGGGGTTTGGTGGTTTTGTTTTGTTTTTGCTTTCCCTGTATCCATAATATGAACTTGTTTTCTCAGAAGTAAGTCCCACTGTGTTCAGTGGAGCTTGCACCCTAGTATGTGAGCATAATGTATTAGATAACACTCTTAAAATGGGAACAGGGAGTCCAAAACCCCCAAGAAAAGTACTGTGATGTCAAAGGGGAAAACTATGTTGAAAAAGATAGTAATTTTATGCTCTCTTTTGCTAAATGTCCACCTAAGTCCAGGCGCCAGTGCCCTCATATCACAATCACAAGAGCAGTGTTCCCTCTAATCCTTTTCATCTGTGTGCAGAATTGGTTTGGTTCTGGGCAGAAGTATCAAGGCAGTGTGTGCGCGCATGTGCCTTCCTGAGTCAACTTGTGTGGGAACTAAAATTAACCAAGAGGACATAAAAAAACTTGTGAGCCGGCACACATGTGCATGTTAGAGCAGGGATGCTTAACTTCGAACCTCCAGCTGTTTTTTGAATACAACTCCCATAATCCCTGGGCACAGTGACCAATAGTTGGGGATTATGGGAGTGGTAGGCCAACATCTGCAGGAGGGACAAAGCTGAGCAGCCCTGTTTTAGAGGGAACACTGCACAAGAGCCCTATTCATCTTTATGTTCAACGTATGTCCAATCTCTGTGTACAGTTCGCTCACATGCAGATCTGTACACAGGTACAGTTAATCACACATGTTGAATATATGTACAGTAGAACGCTTCCTATCTATGCTCTGCATGTGAGGGAGCCTCTACCCAGGATCACTTTTTAAATGATACATGTGTACAGACACCTGTACACATAATGTTTGAACAGAGCAAAAATATAATGCACAATGTAACAAAGTCTGAACTGAGCAAAAATATTTTTTTAAATAAAATAAAAATAAAACAAAAAAGGTCCAACTTCCAAAAGATAGCATTGTAGAAAATGCTGTCACCAAACATTAGGAAAGCACAAGAAGAGACACAAGAGATTAACCCACTGAGACTGACCCTGTTACGAGTGGGTTATACTTCCCTAACATAGGCCAAAGAGCTCTGTAATTTGGAGAGGGAGAGTGCAGCAGAGAGGGATAGCTGACTTGTGACTCACTCCCCCTGCTGTTTGAGTTGGCTTAGCCCTGTGGTGCTGCGGGTCCCCCACACAGTGTTTTACAGTTGAGCCCCACATGTTCTTGTGTGAGGGCCGGGGATGGGGGTGTCAAGTTTCCAGAGCTGCAAGCAGTATTGCTGCCAAAATAATCAACAGAGCTGGCCATAGGCTGAAGGGGGGGGGCAGATTGCAGGGCTTGTCCCAAAAGCCTGGATCCCATTGTGGGACTGTAGTGAGGAAGGCAGTGGCTAGATGGGTACTAGTGGGGAAGGCAGTGGCTAAGCTGGGTTTCTCCAGGTATTTTCTCTGTAGACTAGGCCAGTATATGGCAAGGGTGGGCTGTTTCGTTTTGAAGTCCATCAGGTTTCTTCCATGGAGAGGGATACCTCTCTGGCCATGTGATGAGGGAATTTCTTGCTCCTGAGTGAAACTTTCTTAAACAGCAGTTGCAACAATTGCAAGTCATGTGACTGGGTCTTCCTAAGCCGAGGATATCATTTCCTGTCCTTAGGATCTCTAGAACTGGAAGGGCATTGGGTAGGAATGGCTGACTGCCCTTCCACTGAACAGGAGAAAGGTTTCATCTAGGAAGCTGCCATATACTGAGTCAGACCATTGGTCTATCTAGCTCAGTACTGTCTTCATAGATTAGCAGTGGCTTCTCCCAGGTTTCAGGCAGGAATCACTCTCAGCCCTATCTTGGAGATGCCAGGGAGGGAACTTGGAACCTTCTGCTCTTCCCAGAGCGGCTCCATCCCCTGAGGGGAATATCTTACAGTGCACTCACACTTCTAGTCTCCCATTCATTTGCAACCAGGGTGGATCCTGCTTAGCTAAGGGGACAAGACATGTTTGCTACCACAAGACCAGCTCTCAAAAGAGCAGAGTATACAAGAAGAGAACAATTTTCACCCTGCAAGCATGCAAAAGGGTTTTTTAAGGAAACATTTTATACTATGGACATGGGGAGCTCCCTCCTCCCCTCCCCCAATGCGGGAGAATAACTAGAGTGGTAGGGGAAATTAGAGTGCAACTGAAGGATAGGGGGTTGAGAAGAAAAAGAGGCAAAGTTGGGGGCAAGGGGAAATAAGTTAATACAAGCTGACCTGGCACAGAGCATCTGCGCTCCTAGTTTTCCCACGGCTGGCCGGGCAGTGGCCACGTCCCCTTGGCCAGCCCAGTAGCCACCGCGTCCCCTCGGCTGGCTGGCCACTCGTCCGCGTTGCTAATTCCTAGATTGCTCGTGAACTCTTGCAAGAGCTTTCACACATGGGATTAGCGATGGGTACGTTTATGAGAATTATATCTATATAGATATTGGACAAAGGCATGTTAGTATAGAACAGGGCTTCCGAGCCTTGGGTCCCCATATGTTGCTGGACTACAATTCCTATCATCCCATGGTCAAAGGCTGAGGATGATGGGATCTGTAGTATAAGAACTTCTGAGGACCCAAGGTTAGGAACTCCTGGTGTAGAGCTGGGACTGCAGGAGAAGCAGAAGTATGTTTTTGGAAGAACTTACATTATGTAGGGCACATACTCAAGATAATTTGAAATGGACTACTTAACACCCTTTAACCATCCTTCTGTACAAAATCAAAGTGGTTAAGGAAAAGTAAATGTATTCTCTCTCCCCGCCAAAACAATTTTCAGTGTGCTCTAATGGTGAGGGCCATTAGTGATACTCAGGCTTGAGGGAGGACTAGGCCTCAATTAGAGTAACTGTTTGGAGAGTGGGCTTCTCCAAATAAGGAAGAAAGCCCAGGAAAATAAAATCCCTGTGACCAACCCAGAGTGAGGGGCAGGGTTTGCTGGACAACAGCCTATAGAGGAGTAGGGGAGGTTTGTGTTAGACTTCGGTTCTTCCCAGGTGGCCTCTGAGGCCACCTGGAGGCTAAGTCCAGGTGAGAAGGATCCTACACAAGAGGGATTGGAGCCCTGGGTGCAAGCCACCTACAGTCCACATCCAGACGCTTCTTCTCAATCTCATGAAAAGAAAGCAGCAAAGGTTGTGGGGACTAGTAAAATGGTTTAATGTAAGGAACGGCTATGGCTTCATCAACAGAAATGACACCAAGGGAGATGTGTTTGTCCCTCAGACCACTATAAAGAAAAGTAAGCCTAGGAAGTGCCTTTACAGTGTAAGAGAGAGACTGTGGAGTTTGTCGTGGTGGAAGGAGAAAAGGGAGCAGCGGCAGCCAACGTTACAGGTCTTGGTGGCATTCCAGTGAAAGGCAGTAAATATGCAGCAGACCGTAACCAGGACAGGCAATATCTGTGGCACAGAAGCCTCCCACGGAACTGCTAGAGCAATGAGAGTGGGGAGTTGAACAGGGCTCAGCAAGCTTGCTGGAAGGCCAGTCCTAGCAGTGCCGCCCTTACCTCGAGGTGATAACCTTACTACATGTACTGGCCATATGGCCACTGACCACAGTTTTTCAATGCCCCTGTTTAAGGAGAGATAATCCAGGGGGCCGTCAACCAAGAAGCTACACCATCACTTATGGAAGCAGGGATTGACGCTTCTTGCAGCCCAACACACACACACAAAGACGTCTGTGCACTGGAGTTTTATGCTTCAAGAGTTTGATTTTATGCTTCAAGAGTTTGACAAGAGCCCCTGGTGGCGCAGTGGTAAAACTGCTGCTCTGTAACCAGAAGGTTGCAAGATCGATCCTGACCAGGGGCTCAAGGTTGACTCAGCCTTCCATCCTTCCGAGGTCGGTAAAATGAGTACCCAGAAATGTTGGGGGCAATATGCTAAATCATTGTAAACCGCTTAGAGAGCTTCCAGCTATAGAGCGGTATATAAATGTAAGTGCTATTGCTATTGCTATTTTGAAGATAGAACCTAAGAGGCAGCAAAATTGTACCCAACGCGAAAAACAATTACCATTGCAGCGTTGCATAGTTGATTCAGTGAGCTTGAGCTATAATATTTAATTGTACTTAACCATTTTTTTCTTTAGATTGCACCTGAGCACATAAGTAGGCTGAATTATATCCAGTTAAAGGCATTAGGTCAACCTGTGGAAATTTGTCACCCTGACTCGACGACGCAGATGGTGAACACCTCTCACTCCCTGGGTCTCGTTTTAAGCAGCGGGATGTAGTGATAGTCAGGTTTGAGGGAAGACAAGGCCTCAATTAGAGTAACTGCTTGGAGGGTGGGCTTCTCCAAATAAGGAAGCCCGGGAGAATCAAATCCCTGTGGCCCAATCCAGAGTAAGGGACAGAGTTTACTGGATAACAGCCTACAGAGAAGTAGGGGAAGTGTGTGTTTAAAGTTCAGTTCTTCCCTGGAGGCCTCTGAAGGACGTCTGATCAGCAACTACTATAGGACAAAGGAAGTATAACAGCCTTGAGCTGGGAATCAACTGGGAGTTCCTTACCTGGAAGTAAGTAGAAAGGATAGGGAGCAGTTTAGCAGGGAATTTATTTTTGTTTAAGTGCTTGGATGGATCTGACTGCATGGTTCTTGTAGTTCCTGGGGAAGGGTTTTACTTGAATGGAAGCAGCGATTGTTGATGCCTTTATAGCTTTCCTGGCCATCCAATTATTAATAAATCCTTGTTGTTGTTAAAGGGTGTCACTCCTTATTGGGTCCTGCTCTAGTCACACGCTCCTGAAGGCCTAAGACTGCTCAAGCCTTTCTGTGAGGAGGGGTTTTTCACTTTACTCTCCCAGAATATTCCCTTGGAAGGGTGAATCTGCTCATATAAAAATGTGGATGGTAGCAGCGTACCCGGGACTCCTCACAGCTAGAGGATGGATTTTGTATTTTCTATGACTTAACATGCCCTTTAGATTGTTACCTTGAGATGAGGGAGAGAGGGTACTGTCTGGAGGTTTTGTTTTGACTTTTTTGCTTTACCATAGATGCTCTGTGTGATCTTAGGTGAGTATTGTGGTACTAACTTATAAACGTTTAGCATCAGAAAACACTTGATCTGTGGCTTCTCTGAAGCTAGCGCCTTATTTTCTCTGCTTGATCTAAAACATGTTTTTAATATACTGTGGTTGCAAAGAAACCTCAAAAGTATGTGTGTTTGTGCAGAATGTGGTGCAAGGATGTCTACAAGAGTCGGCAGTGAGCCTGAAAGTGAGAACTTCCCACTCTGCTTTAGCTAAAGGGTGAATGGTTCTGTCTCGGACATCTAAAAGTAGATCTCAATGTTAACTTTCTCCTGCCTCCTGTGGAAGGGATCAAGTGGATAGGCCGTGCCTCAATATACCCTTACGTATCATTACAATCTGGTGCAGTAACTGAAGGCATTTGGGAGATGCTTGCACTTAACATTTCAGTTAGGAAGCTATGGCCACAGATCTGTGATAGCTGTATCAAGGAAAAGACCAAGAATACACTATATTCTAGTGTAGCTGGCCATGGATAACTTGGCATCTCGCTTTGGTGTGTGGAGCTTGGCAGAGCCCCCCTTTAGAGACCCTTATAATTCTTTCATCTCTTACTTTCCAAACAACCTAGGGAGTTGCCATTATTATCCCATTTCACAGAACGAAGGTTGAGAGACAGTATATTGTTCAGAATTATCGCATGACTCTGGCTGACTGGGGACTATAACTCAGGAGGTCCCATGGCTTCAGTAAGTAGGTGTGGTGGGTGAGCTGAAGTGATGGTGGGGATGGGGTCATACCTCAATGTCAGAGCATCTGCTTTATGTGCAGAAGGTCCGAGCTAGCTTCAATTCCTGGCATCTCCAGGAGGAGCTGGGAAAGACTCCTGCTGGAAGCCTTGGAGAGCTGCTGCCAGTCAGTGTAAACACTACTGAGCTAGATGGACCAAAGGTTTGACTCAGTATAAAGCAGCTTCTTATGTTCCTATGGCATTGTTATTTGGGATGTTGGATGCATATCCTGCTCATCCTTACATCTGTTTGTTTCCTTAGACACGCTTCTGGCTGAGCAAACAGAGGAGTCTGGTGATGACACTGGGGAGCCCTGAACAGCGGCAAACTTGTTTGCATCAATAATGACAGAGTCAAGGACGTGCAAAAAAAGCAGACAATGAAATTAACCAGACAGTGGCTGTAAGATTTTTCCATTCTGAGGTAAGCTGCATTGCTCCAGAAGGCAGCAGTGTAGGGGTGAAGTAGGAACCGACAGGGAACAAAAAGAGTGTGAAACTGAATGACGCACAGAAGGAGATTCCTAGATGGATGGAAGATTCTCCCTCGGTTATGTGGCCTACGGAGGAACTTCCAGCTGTTTACAAGCAGAGTCACAACTGAGCATATGGTCGAATGCTGCTATAAATAAGAAACTCTTTACTGGGCCTCCTGACACATTTTTAATGATTCCTTGTATTATATAATCACATTTAGTTGGAACAAAGGCCGTTCATCCTATGCACATTTACTTGGGAATGAGTCCAATTGAAATAACTGATTGAAATACACACACACTCAAATGCATGTTTACTCCCAAGTGGTCACTTAAGTTTACATGCAATTTAAGTGGTCACTTAAGTTAGTCACGTCAGTGGTCACTTAAGTTTACATGCAACAGCAATGAACTGTAAACCAGTGCGAAATGAGGAATTATGGGAAAGATGCAGATACAGATGAAGTCAGAGTGAATGGGAAATAGCTGAAAGGATAGAATTGTAAGCTTTAGTGCTTGCAAAGCTGAGGAATCCAATACAAGAGGCGTAATACAGAGGTTAGGTACATAAGTTCCACTGAAATAACTTAGCTGTGTGTTCAGCTTCCATTGATTTGCCTACAGAGTAGCATGCAAAAGACATTGGCAGAACATTTGATGGGCTGTTTAGTGAACTGGGATCCACTAAGGCTATAAAAAAACACTCTAAATATTGTTCCCAGCATGCCACAGAAAATGTGTATGCTACATAAAGCCTCCTTGACAGTGAGAGAGAGAGAAGTGGCACCAGACCAGATGGGAAAATGAGATGCTTTTGTGATAGGAGCCTGGTCTCTATAATAAAAACCGAACAAGGTGAATGTTTGCCTAGGCCCAAAAGTTGTGAGCAGGGCCACCGAGTGTGCATAAAGCCCCTGGAGGACAGTTGAAGAGATCGTGTCTAGACTGCACAATGCAAAAATAATTTCAGATTTGGGTGCAAGCCAAAGGTTTTGGCAGTTCCAACTCAATGCAGAAAGTGCCAAACTCTGCACCTTTCAGTCCCCTTCTAGAGCGATGCTAAAAAGATTTCTGTTTGGGATAATAAATACCTGAGAGTATCACATCATCACTGACTGGATCTCTCAGAACATGTGAAATGGTAGCCTGTGCTTACTTCCCGAGATCTGGAAAGGAAATGTGCTTTGCAGTCCAATCCTATTGTGTGTTAACTCAGAAGGAAGACCCACAGAGTTGTGTGAAACTTACTTTCACTTCTGTGTGTTTAGGACTGCCGCTTGACAAGAGGTGTCCTGCAATGTGAGAAGGATGGATCTTCACTATAGAGAAACAACTGCATGAGTACAAAGACCTCAGACACAAAGAGAACAAGGGAAATGTTGAAATGCTGCAAGGAAATGGCTTATTTCAATTGCTGCATGTGGTAAGGTGTTAGTTGGCACCAGATTTTGTGGTGGAGTTCCTTAAGAGTGACAGATTGACTGGGGAAACTGACTGATAGCAAAGAATAGACTGTTTCAGGGATAGGTTCAGTAAGGGGATAGCTAGCTTCTAAGGCTATGTTTCTTTGAAGCATTCTGAGATTGCAGCCTTAACGCACAATCATATGCACATTTACTTAGAAGTAAGTCTCACTGAATTCTGTTGGGCTTACTCCCTGGAAAGTGTGCACAAGATTGCAACCTGAGGCTTCATTAGAAGTTACATAAGTGTAAGCTCCATTGAACAAGACTTTCTTCTGAGTAAACATACAATAAGTTTGGACTGTGTGACCTCAAAACCATGCCCCAGACTTGTAAGATATGGGTGACTGTGTGTTTAGTTAGCAGCAGAGAGTTTTGTACAGAGAGGATCTTTAGGTGTGTCCCCTACAGTTAGATTCAGGAGCAAGTGGCGCTGAAATAAACATTGAGTTGAGCTCTGCTGAAACTAAATCTGAGCAGCTTAGTTTGAAACCACAGGGTGACATGAGCTTACAAGAGTGTCAAGGCTGGAAGGCGGGCAACAGGAAAAGCCCATGCTTCTTAAAACTGAGGCAGTGCAGGGGGACTCAAGGGGAATCATATTGAGAGGAAATAGTTGTATTCAGTGGGATCCTGTACAAAACCCATCATCTATTAATACAACTTGGAATGGAGATTAGCAACACTAAGCATAATTCCTAATGCCAATCTGGTTATTGAGACATGTAAGAACAGAGTCCTCTATGTCCTATCCTGGCCAGGCATGAATAGCACTTAACCATGTTTGAGTATCCAGCTGTGAAATTTGCAGCCAGCCCAAGGAACAGAAGCCAAAACCTCTGGAAGAGTTCACAGAGGGATGCGGCGCATTCTCTGTCACTAAAACGCAGTGGTGCCTTCTGGCTTTTCACAACTGTGGAATGCTCCAAGCCTGCAGGCCACCTATCCTGTGAGGGTAAAGAAGGCGGCCCATTTACTTTTGAGAGCTTTGAGGCGGTTCTCATGAGCAGCCAAGACCAGGCTAGGGCAGCTAAACCTGGGCTGGGCTACCATGGGGACCACTAGGAGCCTACCGGCTCCCTGCGGCACCTCGGCAGCACACCTGTCGAAGAAGCGAGGCTCTTAAATGAGGTAAAGGGAGTGAGCACTCCCTTAATTGGCCATGTGTCAGCACTGGCTGCTTTAAGCACTGATGGGCACCCACCTGTCACCCCACACCCGGCTTGTCTGCAGGGAAGGCGAGCATCTGCTGCCTTCCCTACTGCCCACCCTCAAGCCCTCTCACAGTGTCATGAGAAAGGACTCTTTTTTTCCCCATTCCAGTGTCCTTTGGGGAAAAAAATCAGTGGGAGTAAGTGACAGTAAGTGACATTCCTTTGGAATGTCAAAGCACCCATGACAGAAAGTAGCCTAGCAATTTGTGAGCCCTTTGTTAGAACCATGATCTGGGAAGAGTTCAGGAGTGGGCAGGAGATCTGGTGTTCCTGGGTGTTGCACACCCAAGCTAATTGGTTCAAGCAGGGACTCGCCAAGTAGCACTGGAACTGCAGGAGGGGTTCCCTAGGTTTGGAGGCAGAAGAAGTTCTGGGAGCTGAGGGCCAAAAGGCCAGGTCCTAAGCCACAAGTCAAGTTGCTGAGGAGGCTGTAACATCCCAGAGGGTCAGGAGCACATAGGAAAGCATTGGATGTTTGGAATCAGGCTGGACTTGACACAGCCAAATTGAGAAGGGTGCTCAGTAAGAGCTGTTGTCTCCAGCCCAGGGCTTGTTTCAGGAAACTGCTTATAAAGGCCTGGAGAGAGCCACACCAATTCCTGTCTGCTGACAGCCATTCCAGCCTTGCTTCTGAGTAAACTGGTTGGCTGCTTAGTCCTCCTCCTGAGTTGCCCCATTGCTTGTCAGGTGCCTGGCAGCAAGGCATGCACTTCTACTTTTGGTCTGTAGTATTTCTCTCAGTTTGTGGTGCCTGTCTGACTGGGGACTGGGAGGGGAGCCCACAGGGTTTGGGAGCCTCTGGTCCATTTTCAGGATGCCTCCTTCTCAGAGCTTGTCATTGAGGAAAGTGCTGAAGTGAGTTCTGTGGGTTCTGCCAGTTCTGGGGTCTCTAAGGTGGAATCTGAGGGAGGTCCCTCTCTCTCCTCATAGGCCCCCTCTTGATAGAGATTGTCTGGTGTCTCTTGTGTTGGTTCTAGGACAGGGGTCTCCACCCTGGCATCCCCAGGGTCAATCCCTGCTGTCACCTCAAATTGCTGTTCCTCATCTGAGGAGATTTTGGTGTCATCCAGTTGGTACCCACATGGGTTGGTGCTGGCTCCTGGACAGGCTTTGACACTGGGGCTGTTATTGGGGAGAGAGTGCTAGATTCCTGAAACAACTCCTACGACTATGACTATGACTATTTATATACCACTTTTCAGCAAAAGTTTTCGAAGTGGTTTTCACAGAAAAGCAAATGATAAATGACTGCCCTAAAGAGTCATGTGGGCAAAAAACCCAACATTTAAGCAGTGTATTAAGCTAAAGACCACTGTCCTAAGGAGCTGTGTGCCAGAGCACAAAATTCACTTGGATCCTACTTCTGTTGAGCATATTAGTAGGTAAACAAGGTCGTCATAGTCGGCATGGAAAATTTCCACACCAAGAGACTTAACAGTCATTGGGTTAACCATGAGGAGACTGAAAAAGGGGCTGAGGCCCAGTATCATGAGACAGTGAATAGTTCTTGCAGGAAGGATCTAGAGGCTGTAGATAAAATTTCCCCAAGAAAATGAGCTTCTGGGAAGCTCAGCCTAGTTTAATGTGGTCAGTGGCCTCTGCTACTGTCTTGAGGACTCTGCTGCCTTATTTATCATCCTTACCTCACACTTCTGCTCTGCTCCCCACACAGAACTACTTCAGCACTGACTCAGTTCACCTTCCCTTCTCTTGCTCTATCTTCATTCAGACTACAAACCCTACTTAGTATATTTTTCTTCAGTGCATTCCAGGGCTTCCCCAAAACAGCTGATTTAACACTTTCAAGCTCCTCTTCTTGGACTTAACTCAGAAACAACACTCTTCCCTTGTCTCCCTATCACTCTCTCAGTTCTCCCTTCCTTGAACTTCAGCTGTCACTCTTGCTCCATCCCTTCATCTGTCAGATCATTCCTTCAGAACTACGTGGTGGTGTAATGTCTTCCCTTTTTGTTTTGGGTGAAAGATGTTACAAAACTCCATCTTTCACACACACACACACCACTCTGTGTTCCAGCACTGGAGGATCATGCCACTAATTTGTAGTTGGATTTACATCTTACAATAAGCCTGTCCTCATGAGTAGCCTGAAATTTAGTGTGGTCAGAATGGAGCTTGATTTTCCCATATATAGCCAGGGTACCATGATGCCTTTTGCTCAGCCTTCTCTCAAGTCCTCAAGTATCCGTCTGTGACTAAGTTCTAGTGCTTTTTTCTCCACAGCATCTGGGCTGGTATCCAAAGCTCTTGCCATGGTCCAGATTATTACAGTCTTGCTTTTCCTACCTGTAATGTATTCCTCTTGCCATCTCTCCATCCCCAATCCTTGCCTGCATGCAGGTATTGAATGTGCTGACCCAAGGCCCATTGTTCTGACTTCCTTGCCTTCCTTTGATGGATCTACTTCTCTTCCACATTGATGTCTGTCAGTCTAGCCTTGTTCTTATCCAGAGGCTGATCCTGTTCCTACCATTTGCCCATTTCTTCCTAGGCTGCACACTAGCTCTCCTATGCCCAGTTTTCTCCTGAAAACACTCCTTTTTTTCTGGGGAAACCAGTTCACTGACCATCTGTTATCAGCTGCCCCTATCACAAGCAATTTTTACAACTGTGTGTACATATCCTTTGTCCATGCACCTGGTCTTCACCCAGCCCAGCAACCAGTACCTGAGGTTTCAGAGGTAGGTATCTAAAGAAGGAACAGACTTTCCCCTTCTTTGCAATCCTGGAAAAATGATCATAATGATTCTCCACTATTTGCTTACTTCTGTGACTTTGCTGCCACAAGAGAGGTGGCAGAAAATTCAAGAAGCAATGCTGCTGGCCATCAGGTTTCCCTGTCATCATCAGAGGGTACCTCTATACAAAGGCTTTTCATTCCTATTTGTGATGGATAGGGCTTGTAGAGTGTCTCAAACAGCAGGAAAGCTTCTATCCAGCCTTGACCTTAATAAATAGAAGCAACTCTGAAAACAGAGTTGCTTGTTGGAAAGGGATGTGCATGCTTGGACTCAGATCTCGGTCACTGCCTTGAGAAAGGGAGCTTGAAGTTTTTCTAAGGTTAGCTTTGAATTTGAGCTTCCATCAGTTTACATAGTATAAGGATACCTCTGGGTTTTTCAAATTAGGGGGTGAGTATGCTCTTTTCCAGGGGTGCAAACAGAGGGAAAACCTGAAGAGCATCTCCTCACTTAACTATTTTATTTTATTTTGAGGTGAGAGAAACTTGGGTGTGGGAGGAGAAAATATGTTTGGGAGATTGAAGCTATGGATTATTAGGTTTGATGGGGAGGAATTCAGTAAAATAAGGGCAAAACTCTTCAAATGCTTAAGACTCCTGCAGTTTTCCTATATGTAATTCCCAGACTATGGGAAACACCTATATCGGGCAGCAGTGATATAGGAAGATGCTGAAAGGCATCATCTCATACTGTATGGGGGATGGCAATGGTAAACTCTTCCTCTATTCTACCAAAATAAAACCACAGGGCTGTGTGGGTGCCAGGAGTCGAAATTGGCTTGACAGCACACCTTACCTTTAATTCCCACCACAGCAGTTCCGCCTATGTTGGTCACCTGCTGATCTCCAGTATTGACAGGAACAGAATGGGACCAGTGCAGGGTTGAAAGCTGAGGGAGGGAGAAGGTATTGGGCTTTTCTGGCACTGGCCAGTTGCCAGTACAGTGTGCAAGTACTGGCAGGGGCAACTAGCATGCTGATCCCAGTTGCATACCAGACCTGGCCTGTGAAAACTGTTTTATCTGACCCCCAGCCAGATAAAACCAAATTTTAATCATGTGGTAAACATTTTGCCCACTCTTTCATGTGCAAGGAAAGAAAATTTGTTTTCAAATGCTATGAGATATAAGAGTTACTCCCTACTTTAATGTTCTTTCTCTCCTTGGGTTTTATATGTCATGCCCCGGCCAATAGCTATTCAGGGACTTAATTATAGAGCCTGGCCAGAAGACTAGGTTATACCTCAAAGTACACTTCCAGTTTCCAGGCCATAGCCTAGAGAGTGATGCCCAAGAATGCAGTACTGCAGTACTGGAGTGCGAGAAATTGCTGCCAGTACCTGCCCCCAAACGGACGCCTCTATCAAACCTTCCTGCATGCTCCTCATTTATGTTGCTTTCCTTATACAAGTGCAATACTGTCTTGTCTCAACAGCACAGAACCTTCAAATTATTCCTATAACTTTTCCCTTTCCCCTCTTTAATTTCCTGGCTGCAGGCTTAGGATCAGCAAAACTAAACCAGCAGCAAACTTAATGAGGAGCATCTGTAGGGAAAGGGCATTCACGTGGAAGTGTGTGTGTGTGTGTGTGTGTGTGTGTGTGTGTGTGTGTGTGTGTGTGAGAGAGAGAGAGAGAGAGAGAGAGAGAGAGAGAGAGAATTGGTGTGTGTGCGCGCGTGCACAAAGATGTGTCTGAACACAAGAGTCTGAACAGCAGGAGGTCTACTGAGGGACTGAGGGAATTGAACATAACTTGTTGTGGATGGGGAAAGCCAGTGATATGGTTAACATTTAGAAAAACTGTTGTAAGCTGCTCTGAGCCCATGGGATAGAGTCGGATATAAATCAAATAAATAAATATAAGGCAGGATGCGAATCAAACTGAGATGGTGACAATTCTCTCTCTTTTGCCCTATTATTGGGCGGTTGTGCTATGCAACACAGGACCTGAAGTCAGAGTTTGGTTTCCACAAAGTGGCCATTTCTCCAGGATGGATATTAGGTGTGGGGCCAAGGCTGCAACTTCCATGCAAGTTAGAGACCGGGCACCTCTTGTTTTAGATATTAAGCAATGTGTGTGTCAGGCTGTATGTTTCTTGGTAGAACTATAGATATATGTCAGTGTACAACTGTGCGTGTGTATGAGTGCAGGCACTGGGTAGACACTATGAATTAGTGCCTATCCTGTTGCTTACCTGCCCATCCTCATACCGATTGTTTACATTTTGTCTCCTTGCTAGTTATAAATAGCCACAGGGAGGTTGTACAGAGAGGGAGAGATGCCACTGTGCCAAGAAGGGTCTGATCTTACTCAGATTTCCACCATACTGTGAATTAGTGGCCATCCTATTGCACTCCTGCTGCCCATCCTCTTGCTGGCTGTTTACATTCTGTCTCTTTGCTGGTTATAAATAGAATTAATTCCTCTCCCCACTTCTGTTCTGAGTAAGCTCAGACCTCACCCAGATGCAAACATTCTTAAGAAAGGGACTTCCTCATACATACACACACACACACTCACACACTTGTGCATTTTCAAAGACACCTATGCCATGGCACCCTACCAAGCTATGAGACAGGTACAATAGAAAGACTCTGGTCCCCAAGAAGAGGAGGACAAGAGGAATTGGCATCTCCCTGCCCAAGTCATAATAATTCTCTCTCACTGTCTCTCTGTGCATCAATATCAGGAACAAAACCCACGTAAACAGACCGACTTGGGCCTTGCTACATCTTTGCCATTTTGGTGGTGGGATAAACAAAATGAGAAATATTGAGACATGAGAAATAAACTAACAGGAAAGGTTCACCACCCCATCACCTCTGAGCAACAGACTTAATGAAGAGCATCTGTAGGGGAAAAAGATGTGCAAGGGCATGTGCGAGCACATACACAGGTACATGGCTACATTGAGCAGGGAATATGAATGTTCCTGTCCTCAGCTGCTGTATGCCAAAATGCATGTGGTTAAGTAACATCTCTCTTGTACACGGAGGCCATGTTGCCTGGTGCTTGTCACCTGTGTCGGAACTGACAAACTGAGACAAATTATGTGCCAAAGGCCGAACATGTCATCTTCCACATAGGACCTCACATAGGTGCCCCCGTAGGAGTTATCTTGTTTGCTTGCTTGCATGGCTGTGTGTACATGTGTGTGGAGGTGCGTGCACTAGTAACTAGTTTGTGTACCTGCAGGTAAAGGAAGGGTGCAGTTGGCGGAAATCTTACTGTAGTTTCCCACCACCTCTTTCTACCTGCATCCTCTCAGGAGCCTCTCCACAGCCCACACAGCAACTCCTGCACAAAAACAGCATCCTTTCGTTGCCCTTCTACCACAATCGTACTCAGAGTCAGGCTTTCTGGTTTAAAGCCGAAGTAGCCCACATGCAGCACACCAGTGGCCAACTCCCCCACCCCACATGTGGCCAGTGGAGAATTTCTTTCCTCCGGGCTGCCCTGGAGAACAGCCCTGAAAAATGCAGAGTCCTCCAAGCTGCCAGCTCCAGCTGCTGGATGGAGGTTCAGCAGAAGTGAACCCGTTTCTGATGCTTCCGATCGTTTCTTAAAATCCCTCTCACTTTCTCCCAGCACTTCAGCCAAGGAACAGAACTTTCTGGCTCTGGAACAGACCCCAACAGACAGAGCATCTTTCCCCCACCAGACTGAGCAAGGAGAATTTGGGCTCTTGTTCTTTGGAGACATGAAAGAGCAAGTTCTGCCTATGCCTGTCTGCTCCTAGAGGGATGAAGAGAGGGCTGGTTTTCCCTGGCCTCATGTTTTCCGGCCGTATCCCCCTCCACTTTCCCTGCTCTGCCTTCTCCAGCATCCAGAGTGAAAAATCCCATAGATTTTTGTTTTGTTTTGTTTGCTCTCTTTTTAAATAGCTGACTCTGTGGGAGCAAGAGACTCCCCTCTTCCCAAACGGCCTGATTGTCAAAAGAGCCAGTCCAGGAAACAAACCACTTTTGACCTTTTAAGGCTTGTTTTTACATTTTTATTTTATTTTAAACACAAGCCCTCGCCCAGAAAGCCTGGGGTGTTGTCTGCAAAACACAAAACCCCCATTGCTTATAAAAATTACACCCTGCAGGAAAAAGCACTCTCACTCCAAGTAATCGCTCCCCCCCCCCTCAAAGTAGCAGCAAGAAAGATTTTGCTAACCCGGCTGCAAATGTTAAAACTCCAAGGATTAACAAACACCCCTTGCATTATTTAGGACGGCTTGGACACTTCCTAGGGTCTTGTTCTCCCCCGACTTCCATCCGCTCCAGCATAGGACATTTCCTCATTTTGGCAAAAAAATCTTGTTTCAGGGTGGGTTTCTCCCCCCCCCTTCTCCTGCTCTTTGTTTAAAAAAAAAGAAAAGAAAACCCCCGTCCTTTTATTTTAGTAACCAAACACACTTTCCCTGTTTGCTGGGACAGCACTTAACTCAAGCCATGGGGGGGGGTAGAGAAACCCCCTTTTTAGCCCTTGTCTAAAATGCTGGTGACTTTGATTTTCCTCTGTCAGTTTGGGATGTTATTCCTTTGCTAAGCAGAGCCTCTTCCCCCCCCCCTCCAGTAATCACAAACATGCATGAAAAAGAGGGAAGGGGGGACAGAGCAGGGAAAGCCTTAAATCAGTCCCAAAGCCAGACAGACGTTTTAATCAAATCAAATTAGACTCAGCAGCGGTTTGGAAAGGGGGGGGGAAGAGGAAAAAAGCAGAGGCGCACGGCAAGCCCCCCCCTCCCCCGCTCCGAAGTGAATGAGATGCGAGCCCTTACCTGAACCCCCCCCAGCAACACATAGCATAGTAGACTCAGAGTGTGGGCTGGGGGCGACCCTGCGGGCGAGGAGACAAACGGTTTTGTTCCGAAGGATCGCTGCAGCAGCTCCTCGGCGCGGAGTGAAAGTTTGCCTGCCTCCCCGGCCGCCTCTGCCCCGGGTGCCGTGCCGTGCCTTGCCTTTTTCTTTTCTTTCTTTCTTTCTCCCTCCCCCCCCCCCTTCTTTCCCTATTTGTTTTGGTTTGTGTTTGCTGGGTGTTAGGTGGGAAAAGCTCTCTGAACTTTTTTTTTTTTTTAAATGTGCGCAAAAGTTTTCACCACTCTCTCTCCCCCTCTCCTCTCTTCCACCTCCCGCGATTTGCTCTTTTGATTGGTGTCCAGGAATGTAAGAATATTTTTTTTAAAAGAAAAGAAAAGAAGGAAAGAAAGAAAAGGAAAAGTGCATACACCCTCTCTCGACGCGGCTGCCTTTTTTTTTTTTGGTCATTCCTTCTAAATTCAAGTGTTAAGCAGAACCAGGTTGCTTTCAAGAATGGGTTTGATGCAATTGTATACAAGCGCAGGCTCATTCATTTCTCCCTTCTCCCCCCACGCTCAGTTCGTCCCCCCTCCAACATACTACTCCACTTCAGCTCTTCAAACGGGGGGGGGCGAGAAAGTAAGAGCAAGGTAAGGGAGCTAGCAACAGGCTTTCCTTCAAGTCCCAGGAGGAGGAGAAGGGGGCAGAGAAAGGGGGCTAGTTTGTCTTTGGCGGGGGGGGGGAGAGAGAACCATCCAGAGGAAATGCCAGCCCACCCCCGCCCCAGACCCCTGGATGTTGCCAAGCTTTGCTGGTGGCATTTCTTGGAAAGCCCAGGCAAAGGCAAAAGCCCAAGAGCTCCCAGCGCAAGCTGGAGAAAGCCCCTGAGTGAAGAGGCGAGGTGGGCTGGCTTCCCTCGGGAGGAGGGGAGGCAGCAGGAGCAAGGTACCCGGCGGGGCTCCTACCTGCTCCTCTGAACTCCATCTGCTTAGAGCCCCAGTCCGGTGCAGCCCGGGAAGGTAGGTGTGTGGCGGAGCGCTTCCTTTCGCCGAGGGGTCTGCATGGAGTCTGCTGCTGCCTCCTTTATTCTGGGCCAGGATTAATAATCCCATTTGCCAATCCCACTCACTTAGGGTTTGGTTTTTGGTTGTGGGTTTGGTTTTGTGTGTGTGTGGTGGGGTTTTTGCTTTTGCTTTTTTGCTTTGGGTGTGTGTGTGTGTGTGTGTGTTGTTTTTTAATTTGGTGAGAGAGATCCGCGAAGCCTGCTTCTCTCCTAGCCCCCCCCCCTCGTTTCTGACGTGTAAAGCTTTAACCACAAAGCAGAGCCCAGTCCCACAGGGTGGGAGTGTGTGTGGGGGGCAGCGTGGGGGAGGAGGGGAAGCACCGCCGCTTGGCTCCACTCGCCTACAAAGAGGCAAGGCGAGGTGAGTGTGTGAAACCACCCTGCACCGGACTGAAATGCCAGATTTGGAAAGGGAGGGGGGTGGGGGGGAGAGAAGGGGGTGGGGATAGAGAGAGATGAAACTGACCCATTCTCTTTCTCCCCTTCTTTCGCCTGCCTGCCTTCCTTATGCCTTTCCTCATGCTTTCCGTGGTGTCTCTAATCTTTCCCTCTCTCAGTCCAGCCCTCTGGCCTGGACCGCCGAGGGCTCCCACATTGCACGCCAGCCCCAGTGCCAGGCGCTTGGAGTGCCTCTGCCACCACCCCGCTGCCCTTTGGCCGGAAACAAAACACAATAGCTTGCTGGTGGGCTGTTGTCAGATGCTGCTTGCTTGCCCCTTTCTCACAATCGGAGTGTGGCCTTTAGTCATCGGCAGGTGACTAACCCTCCAGGCGACAGATGTCATGGGAGCCCGATGTGGGAGTGAGTGCCGATACTCAGCAGGCAGCCAAGGCCATCGGTGTGGGGGTTCTCTTTGTCTCTTCCTCCTTCCCCAGCTCATTTGTTTCATTCATCCCTGTGTTCTTCCTTCCTTCTGTCCTTTGTGCCAGTGTGTGTGTATTTGGATTGGGATTATAAATCATTAATCAGCAAAAGATCTCCCAAGTCCTATTTCAATAAGTCTGGTGACTCAGCACTCTGCTTCCCGGCGTCAGGGGCAACCTCCCCCAAACTGGATGGACTCATTGAAAAGGGACTCTGTTGAGAAAACCTGGGAGGCTGCAAAAGAGCTGTGGGGTGGGTGGGGGGGCAATAAGGTTTGGCACTGAGGAAAGATTCCCTCAAAGAAAACCGTTTTGCCTTGCAAGAATATTTTGTATGGGAGAGCAAATATCAGTGTTGAGGTGATACTGAAGCATGCATTTTACTGAAAGTCAAGTATTGTACTATATCATTCATATAATTGTTGTTATAGCATGGCTTTCTCTCCTTCATCATTAGTCTGAATTCGTTTGGATGGGCATATTTGTCCCCTTAAGTGTACATTTGTGATGCAAATATGCAGCCCATTGAATTCACCAGGATTTGCACATGTATAAATAAATGTATGCAGGACTGCAGTCAATTTTGGTACAGGCCTTAGTTCAATATCTTCATGCATTATCCCCATTAGTAAACTTTCAGTAGAGGCAGGCAGTTCTGACCCGTAAGCCTCCATTGCAACAAGGTTTGCTTTAGTTCTGATGTCCATTTTCCCTCCCTGCCACTACCCCAATAAATTACTTTTGAAGAGTTGAGCTTTTAGATCTGTATAGAAGTTCCTTTCTGTTGGGTTTGAAGCACCGCCTAAATGTTTTCTTAAAAAACTGTGTTGTTTAAAAGGGTATCTGACAAAAATACTCTCTTTGTATTTCAATAGCTAAGAAATTGTTTGTTTTCAATTACTCTCCTTTGATTAGGACCGACTTTGCTGATGGGAGTCTAACTAGATGAGGACTTTGGAAATAAACTTCACATTTAAAATAAACTCTCAAATGTTATTAGAGCTGGCATGTTGAGTATATGGCAAAAGTGGGGGGGGGAGGTCCCTGTTTATTCACATTACTAAATATTTACATACTTTGCAAACGAGAAAAGCAAGAAAGAGAGGGGTTTTGTGCTGTACAAGGAAATCCAATCACTTCATCCAAAATTAATTGCATTTGTGAATAATTTTTTTCGTTGTTAAAACCTGACTCGTTATTTACATGGAAAAACTATTATGAGGCTTTGAACTTTAGAGAGGAAGGGAAAAAGCCCTATTCCATTTTCCCCCTCTTGCAGGCTTTCGGTAATGCTTTGTGTAAAAACAAAGGCGCTCACAGACACAACTAATTTTAGCTTTTTTTCTCTCTTTCTCAAAAAAAGCATTCAATGCCTCCAAAAGGTAAAATTCAGAATTCATCTCAAATGCAGTTTGAATTTAAGCCACTCTTCCTGATTTCTTATAGAATGTTAAGCCCTTTTGGTTAGAAGTCACCACAAACTCTACTTTCCATTTTTTATTTAAAATAATTTTTTATTACTTGTTAGTAAATAATTACCATGTATATGTAATAATAAATGAAGATTTATGTATCAGATTTGGCTGAAGTGAGCTTTCATTTGTGTACAGAATCACTCCAAGGTGAGCAGTAGAAGCTCAATTATATATTTACACGAGACCGAATCTGCCACAACGAGTTGTGTTTCTTTATTGTCTAGACACAAATTTATGTGTTCATAAAATGCGCCGAGGTTTTCAGACATATTGCTTTCTAGCTTTTGTACCATGTATGTTTCTGAGTATGCTGCAAGGTTATGCTAAATTAGTTAATATGGGGGTTTTAGGAGGTTGAATCAGTGGGGTCATGTTTTGGAATCCAGAAGGCATATCCTGAGTTGTGAGCTTTGATTCTTGATCTAAAGAGGAGATGCTTGTATTTGAAAACATATCAGGCTTGGTTTTCCCACAGGGAAGCACTGAAGCTAGTGCTGCCAGATTTAAATGTTCAAAAAGAGACACTTAGGAAGTTCTGAATATTAAAAACAAAACAACAACAAAAGCATGTTCTATGGAAGTGTGAAGAACGTGTGACATCTGTTTTGTCCTCTGAGATGGCAAATATTCTAGCGTAAGAGACAACTCTAGCAATAAGGAATATTCCATAAGATAAATGGCTGCCAATGCCATCATGAATGCGATCCTGAACAAAGAGTTGGGCCAAGATTAGAGATATGCTGTGGACTGTGAATCAGAAATTGAAAGAGCGGCAATTGTGCCAAGCAACCTTTTTGCAATACTCATACACACTGTGTGCCTCCTTTGGGTCATATGGGTGGTGTTGTGTGAGTCATATCTGGTATGTCTCAATATGTTGGAGCCTGGGGCAGAGCCATTCTGGATAGAGAACAGGGCATGTGTGTCAAGAGGTTTACATTCCAGAGGAACAGCCATGCTGTTCTGTAACTGCCAGAGACATGTCATTTTGTCTTAAAAGACTAATTCATTTGTCTTTTAGGTACCAGTTTCAGCCACTGTAGAGTTGGGCTCTGGAACCCAAGAGGCTCTTGTCCTCTCCAAGGTATTGTTTGCCAACAGGAAACTTCCTTCTTGAGGCCTAAGTTAACATTTCCTCCTCTGCCACCATCCCAAATATACAGCCTTGGATATACAGTATTTTGTATTTCACCTGTATTGGCAAACTGTTCCTTCTAAAGCATAGGATTTGCAGCAAGGCTGCCATTGCACTCATAATTCTAAGAAGCCATACTCCAGGGATTTACATAAGAACAGCCCTGCTATGTCAGGCCCAAGGCCCATCTAGTCCAGCATCCTGTTTCACACAGTGGCCCACCAGATGCTGCTGGGAAGCCCACAGGCAGGAGTTGAGGGCATGCCCTCTCTCCTGCTGTTACTCCCCTGAAACTGGTACTCAGAAGCATCCTGCCTTTGAGGCTGGAGGTGGCCTATAGTCCTCCGACTAGTAGCCATTGATAGTACTCTCCTCCATGAAGTTACCCGAACCCTTCTTAAAGCCATCCAGGTTGTTGGCTGTCACATCTTGTAGCAGAGAATTCCACAAGTTGATTATGCTTTGTGTGAAAAAATACTTCCATTTTCTGGTCCTAAATTTCCTGGCAATCAATTTCATGGGATGACCCCTGGTTCTAGTGCTATGTGCGAGGGAGAAGAATTTCTCTCTATCCACTTTCTCCACACCATGCATGATTTTATAGACCTCTATCATGTCTCCCCACAGTCGTCTTTTTTCTAAACTAAAAAGCCCCAGGTGTTGTAGCCTTCCCTCATAAGAAAGGTGCTCTAGGCCCCTGATCATCTTGATTGCCCTCTTCTGCACCTTTTCCAGTTCTACAATGTCCTTTTTTAGATGTGGTGATCAGAATTGTATGCACAATTCCAGGTGTGGCTGCACAATAGTTTTGTATAAGGGCATTATAATATTAGCAGATTTATTTTCAATCCCCTTCCTAATGATCCCTAGCACGGAATTGGCCATTTTCACAGCTGCCACATATTGAGTTGACACTTTTATCAAGCTGTCCACCATATCCCCAAGGTCCCTCTCCTGGTCAGTTACCGACAGCTCAGATCCCATCAACGTATACTTGAAGCTGGGGTTTTTCGTCCCAATGTGTATCACTTGAAACTTGCCAACATTGAACCACATTTGCCATTTTGTCACCCACTCACCCAGTTTGCCATGAATGATCCTTTTGTAGCTCCTCACAATCCATTTTGGATTTCGCTACCCAAAAGAGTTTGGTCTCATCTGCAAACTTGGCCACCTCACTGCTTACCCCTATTCCTAGATCATTTATGAATCAATTAAAAAGCACCAGTCCCAGTACAGATCTCTGGGGGACCCCACTTCTTACTTCCCTCCATTGTGAAAACTCTCCATTTATCCCTACCCTCTGTTTCCTGTCCTTCAACAAGTTAGCAATCCACACATGTACTTGTCCCCTTATCCCATGACTGCTAAGTTTCCTCAGGAGTCTTTGATGAGGAACTTTGTCGAAAGCTTTCTGGAAGTCCAGGTATACTATGTCAACTGGATCTCCTTGATCCACACACTTGTTGACACTCTCAAAGAACTCTAAAAGGTTTGTGAGGCAAGATTTACCTTCACAGAAGCCATGCTGGTTCTTTCCCAGCAGGGCCTGCCTCTTGTTCTATGTGCTTTACAATTTCTCGTATCCCTCCCTTTTTTTTTTGCTAGCAAAATAATCTCACAAGATGCAGTGTCATTTCCAGGAATACTTTTTCACCTGTCCCATTCTTCCTGACCCCTGTTTTTTAATCTATGTGCTTTGTTATTGAGGGAAGGGCCACCTGCTAGAGAGGGTCTATATTTTGGTCCCCTGTTGCAACCTCCATTGTTTCTTTCTTGGGCCAGCGGACTGTGCTGCAGTTCAGAGTGGGTTGGAAAGTTCATGTCCCAGGAGACTGAAAACAACAATTGGAGCTCTGACAAATACCTAAGCTTTTCATATACAGAGGTATCTCATAAATGCTCTGTGATGTAGAAAGCACTGCCTGTGTTCCAGGGACACACTTGCAAGATGCAGGGATAGAAAGACAGAGATTGTTGTTCATTTTGAACTGGAAACCAAACTTCTGCAATGAGGAAAATCAAAATGATGTGAGTAGAAAATGTCATGCTAACCATGCACGGACTAGCAGTGGTCCTGCTGATCTGTGGGATACTTCCAGTATCTGGCATCATCACGGTAGAGCAGGGGAAAGATTGTGCATACCACCCAGCTCTCCTGTTGTATCATAGGACCCAAGCCGCCATGCATTATAGAAACTCGGGGAGACACAAATTTCTCTGTGATCTTTCAGAATGATGAATGATAGTAGGCTAGTGCCAAAAAGATTTATATTCAAGTACATTAGGAAAACTGTACATTAAGGGAACTCTTCAACCTTTTGGCTAGAAAATCCATATTGGTAGATTTAGAATGAATTCTGTGATCTATACCTTGTGAACTTTATTCTGGTTGGCTTTCTTTTTCAGAATGACTGGTTGGGTGGGGGGGCATATGGGACACAATGGGATTGGAGGACTATTGACTGGAGTCTGAGAAGACACACAGAATTATGTACATCCTGTCCAACACCCAGATTAAAAGTAAAGTGTGCTGTCGAGTCGGTGTCAACTCCTGGCGACCAGAACCCTGTGGTTTTTCTTTGGTAGAATACAGGAGGGGTTTACCATTGCCATCTCCCGTGCAGTATGATGCCTTTCAGCACCTTCCTATATCACTGCTGCCCAATATAGGTGTTTTCCATGTTAACGTGGCTTTAAAGCACAGTGGACACTGCCTTCACCTTTTAAAGCTCTCTCTGTGGTCATGGGATCTGGAAACATGATTTTTTTAAAGGGTTCTGGTGGGCACAGGTTCTACATTGAGGTCAGTAATTTGTAGTCATAGAGTGGTTTCAGATGCGATGAAACTATGGAGATGAACAGGCAGGAAACACAAGATTTCTGCATTTCCTGTCCCTAAACTTCTCTGTATAATCTGAAATAGAATTTACACATCTCACCAGTGGTAAGAGGCAAATACTCCCCCAAGGTGGGAACAGCTTGTGCATATCACTACAACAAAAAATTGTGTAAGAATTCTATTTTTTTATAACATGGAGAAGCACAGTGGAGGCATAAGGCAGTTATCCCTCATATTATAACATCACAACTTTAGTTGTGCAAATTGCCAAGGCAGCTAACTTTGTCAGTTGCCTACTCCTGCAGTATTCTCCATCCATTGTAGTAATAATAATACTAAAGCGTCGAAAACACCAGTTACTATACTTGAGATGTGCTCTCAGTTGAATTAATTTGGAGTAAGTACCATCCCCTGATCTCTGTTAGTATAGTCACAACATGGCACATTCTCAGGATAACTGAAGGTAGAAACTGAACAGACTTGAAAAACATGCTTGAATCAGATAAAAGTGTTTTAAGGTGTAACCTGTCTGTATGAAGTGATCTTGTGAATATCTGCCTAAATCTACTGAGTTGCTCCATCTGGGTCTTGGACTTGACAACCAGATGTAAATCCGGTTCCCAGTGTTCCTTTCCCTCAGGCTTTGTTCCATCTCCTCTATTTCTTTGAGACCGTGTTCACGTGAACAGTTACTTCAGTTTAACAAGAAAACCTTATGTTCTTAATGCTCTCGAACTCCTGCACTGCTCACTCTAAGAAAGGAGTTAAAATTAGGAAGAATAAAGAGTACAGACACCACTTTAATGTCATAATTCTTGTTCTGTGCATTTGTGTAAATATTACAGAGACATAGTCCACTTTCCCCATTCACACTGTTCCCCTGTCAACTTCAGAAATAATGTCTTAATTGCACTCTAGGACATAGAATTAGTAGGAATTCTGGGATACTGCTACATGAAGTAGCAGAAGTTAGCCTCTGCTAACTTGGCAAAGAGGCACCTCTTAACGTGGTGATTCTCTTTATTGAGCAGGGGGAGAGCAACTGGCTCTATCCACCCCCAGCACAGTACCTCCAGTGACTGTTGCTGGTGTCTATCTTATGTTTCTTTTTAGATTGTGAGCCCTTTGGGGACAGGGAGCCATCTTATTTATTTATTATTTTTCTGTGTAAACCGCCCTGAGCCATTTTTGGAAAGGTGGTATAGAAATTGAATTAATAATAATAATAAATTGAATTATTAATAATAATGACATCACTGAATGACATTTTCGGCAAGGGGGGAATAACATTTATGTACTCTAGTTCTTAAACCATATGTGAACCGTACTGAAGTAAGGTACAGCCTGCTAGAATGCTGCTTTGCTTTGTTCATGTGAATGCTGCTCAGATTAAGGAAGGGACTGTTTTGAGTTTCTCTCTTTGCAGCAAAGAACTGTAATCAGTTCCATTTGCATGCCCAAACACTCCTTTCCGATGAGGAGGGTCACAGCGGCCTTTCTGGTGATTGGTCAGAGATCAGAGAATGGCTTCCTTCTCTGTCAGGATCCATAAATCCAACATTCTGCTGTCATCTTGCAACAATCCTAGGGCTGGTTCCAGATCAAACTCTTGACAGCACTCTCTTGAACTCTTTTCTACCCATAGCCTATTTTATTTCTCTTCAGCCACTTTCGTGAACAGTATTGATAGTCCATGTCCATGGCACATATTGTTACGATAACTTTAGTGTATTTGTCCTCACAAGACACTTACATTATCTCCATGTCTTACTCTTTTATACGGAGCCAAATTTGCCCAAGTTCACAGGAAATATGTGTCAGAGCAAAGATCTGAAACCATTTCTTCCAAATGCTTGGCAAGTGCTGAAATGCCCTTCTTGCAACAGAGCAGCAGAGACCTTCTGCCCCCCACAGCTGACTGTCTGGGTCCTTCTGGTTGGCAGAAGATTCTTGTATGGAATATCACTGTTTTCAGGAAGAGTGTCTCTGAAACAGCTGCTTCGAGGTCGGACTGCATGAGTCGTGCCCCTGCTTGACTCTCATCACAGTAGCATCCCTGGCTTAAGGCTGAGCCATTCCACCCATGGCTGCATAGGGCACCACCTGACCTGCATAGACGTGGCAGGCTGCCCACTCTGCCATCCCCTGCCCCGCCTGTCTCACTCCCCCCACCCTCCCCTCCATCACAGGAAGCACTGTGGGCAGCTGAGCTCACCAGAGGGGGTGAGTCGCTCCCTCATCCTCCAGCGGCCCCAGCCAAACCTCCCACTGCTGACCTTTGATTGGACTCCCTCCCAACTCCGTCTCTCCCTATAGCTATTGTATGCCTTGGGTGGTGGGGGGAGGGGGTCAGAAGCTTAAATAAGGGCAGTGGGCCAGGGGAACAGTATAAGGTCTGGCTCATCATTCCGTCTGTAGTGATATCACTAGGAAGCTCCCATAGGCATGATACATAATACAGCGCAATGATAACTAATGGTAGATGGTTGCTCACTCTGATCCAGTTGCCAAGGGCTTTCGCAGAAATAGTTCTTGTGGGGGAGCAAAGTCCAGTGGTGGCTAGTGGCTGCTAGAGTTGGTGGTGCTGTAGTGGGGATGGATGTGTGCCATATGTGTCTTATATTGTTTGTGTGCATAGTGCACTCTGCTTCAACATATCTGTGCATTTTTCTGGTGCCTGCACATACTTTTCGACAGCAGCCTCCACCCGTGCATAACTGCTGCCATTCTCAACCCACTTGAGGAATCATATCTGCTAAATCACTAGCTGCATTTGGCATTTCCTGGAACTTTGTAGGCAGGAAAGAGCCTCTGCACATAAGCAGAGTGAATTCCCCTCACTTTTGAAAAACCAATGCAGGTGCTCCCCACCCAGGGGTGTAGCTATAATCGAGCAGATGGGTTCAGAGAACCCGGGGTGGAGCCCCAGCTCCTGAGGGCCCCCCAGGACCACCCCTCCTTAGTTTCTTCATTATCTCCCTCACTCCAAGGGGCCACCAGAGAGAGGAGAGAACACGGGCCCCCTCTCCCCTAGCTAATGCCCCTGTGGGACCTCACCCCACTTCAGGGGCCATATTACCAAGACACAGAGTAGCTTCCCTGTACAGCTGCTTCAGATGAGTGGAATGATGCCCTCTTTTACCATTCTTCAGCTATCCCAATTATAAATGGGAAAGGGTGGATAAATGGTACATTTATCCACATACATTTATCCACATACCAGCATTCCTCAAGTGTGGCTCTCTGTCTTCATTCACCTCTGCAACAATGTACATGTCTTCACTGAGCTGTCGTTTCTGTGTGTAATCTGTACAGGTAATACAAAAGTGTAACATGTGAGATTATGTTTGAAGAACAGCACAAACATAGGAAACGGCCTTATGGCTCCGTCTTTTCTACACGGACTGGCAGTGGCTCTCCCAGGTTTCAGGCGAGCGTCTCTCCCAGCCCTCTGTGGGAGATGCGGTCAGGGACTGAGCCTCGGGCCCTCTGTCTGCATGCAAAGCCAGGTGCTCTGATCACTGAGCTACAGCCCCACCCATCTATATGGGTAGCAAACATGAGACTTTCGTTTATCAGGACGAAAGTTCACCATGTGGAACTTTTGAACACAGAATTATTTCCTCAGTCTGGATAAAGGCAGTTACAAGGGCAGAAACAGATATTTTGGGGAGAGGGGATATAGTTTAGCTTAGCCTGCAGCAGTAGCCTTAAGTGGCGCAGCAGGGAAATGCTTGACTAAGAAGCAGAAGGTTGCCAGTTCGAATCTCCATTGGTACTATATCGGGCAGCAGTGATATAGGAAGATGCTGAAAAGCATCATCTCGTATTGCGTGGGAGGAGGCAATGGTAAACCCATTCTGTGTTCTACCAAAAGAAAACCACAGGACTCTGTGGTTTCCAGGAGTCGAAATCCGACTTGACAGCACACGTTACCTTTTGCAGCAGTAGCTCATCCTAATGAACTGGGTGTGTGTGTGTGCGCCCGCGCCAAACAAAACCCCGCTGCCTCTGGTTCCCAGCAGCTCTGGTTGCTCCTCTCTCTCCCATCTTGCCCCATGCTGGTGTTAACAAGAGCTGCATTGCCTGCAGGCTGGCCATTCATTAGGTAGAACTGTGCTGTCTCGAATTATTATATTGAGGTAGGCTGGACCAGAGTAGCCAATTATTCTATGTGTGTCTACTCAAAAGTAAGTCTCTTCAATAGGGCTTACTGCTAAGAAAGTGTGCTCTGAGAGTCCCATTTTGGAACTAAAAAACAAACCCACAGCAGTTATCATATCTTATTTATTTTAGCAAACCCAAGAAAAGGTGTAGTTTGAGTCAGGATCCTTCAGGATTCAGAACCGGAACATGATCTGAATGTCATGGTAAAGCTAAAGTGTGCCGTCGAGTTGGTGTCGACTCCTGGCGCCTACAGAGCCCTGTGGTTTTAATTTGGTAGAATACAGGAGGGGTTTACCATTGCCATCTCCTGCGCAGTATGAGATGATGCCTTTCAGCATCTTTCCTATACCGCTGCTGCCCAATATAGGTGTTTCCCATAGTCTGGGAAACATACCAATGGGGATTCTTATTTGTTTGTCATTTCTTATTTGTTTGTTATTTCTCCATGTAAACCGCCCTGAGCCATTTTTGGAAGGGCGGTATAGAAACTGAATGAATGAATGAAAGAATGATTCAAACCAGCAGCAACCTCATGCTTGCTAAGAAAGTCATTTCCCCACTGTGCCATTAGGTAGCTGTGAATGTCATGGTACAGTCACAGAAATATAACCTCTGAGCATCAGCAGTGGCTCCTATAACAGCCATATTTTAAAAGTCAGAAAGAACTTCTGGATTTCTTGAACACAATGACCATCACCCTTTTCTCTCTCCCATTTCCAGCACATATCTAGAGTCTTTCCACACAGTGGTTTATTCCAACACAAACACTGATTCTTGTGCGTGATCTTGCAGGGGGTCCACACAATGTTCTTCACATTCTAAAGCTTGCTTTGCACTACCTGCATTACGATCTATGAAACATCTGTCTTTTCATGCTGCATTTATTCTAACTAGATCCCAGAATAAGAAAACCTTGTGCAAGGAGGAAAGCTTTAGACAGACCATAGCACAACTTGTAGAGGAGTGGTTATCTGCATAGCTGGTGAGGTATTGGAGCGTTGCCTCCTAAGGATACATCCCTGCACATCCCCTCCCTCCCACACTTGAGCACACCTTTGTTCCTAGGACATTTTTGTTCTTTCCTTACATTGTGTAGTCCTTTCTGTTTGTTTTGTTTTAAAGTGAAGTCAGTTGGCTTGTTATTATGATCTTCCCCCACCCCCCACTTTTCGTTTTTTAAAAAGAAAATTATTGATGTGTTATGCAATTTCACTCTTCCCATGGTGTTAGCTCTTTTTGAATTAACCTTTAGGGAAAGAAGGTACTTCCCTCTCCTCAGCCCTCTCTCTCTCTCTCTCTCTCTCTCTCTCTCCCCACCCCTCTCCAAATAATTGTTGCTGCTCTTTATCCAATGATACAGAGAACCAGAAGTCACTCTAAACCACATCAAAGGGGCATAAGAAACAGTGTTCCCATTCTGACTGCTCTGATTGCAAGGATTTAAATAGCAAAAAGTTGAGTCTCAAAACATTAAAGTGTACATGCACAGAAACCCCCACATTTAACTGCCTAAAATTCAGATGATATGATGGCCTCACAAAGGTCTACCATGCATGCTACTTTGAACCCATTCTGACAAAAAACAAACAAGTTATATGCATTTTAGTGATTCCCCATTATACTATATGGTTGAAGCACTGGGGAAAGAGGCAAGGACAGTCAGCTGTAGCAGCAGCAGCAGCAACAGCAGGTCCCTATGCCCTCTGCTTCAGACTGCAATACCTAAACAACCCTCCTCCTCCTCTGCTCCCTTATTGTATTCCTCCCACAAATAATTAATTATACACACACACACACACACACACACAGTATTTTTGCTATACTGCTTATTCTACACACACACACACAATCATCAAAAGAGTGCAAGAACAGTAATTTAAAAGAGTCAAGAACAGTAAATTAATGCTATATTTTTAAATATTAAAAGGAGGAAACTGCAGTCTCAGTGGCACAATATATAAGGATGTGCACAAGCCATGTGTGCAGCTGCTGGCAGGGCATGCAGCAAGAGGTTTCCTTAAAACAACCAGCCGCCGGCAGGGCAGGGTCCACCACCCCGCGGCTTTTCTGCCAGTGGTGCCCACTCTCCAAAAGGCTGCACACAGCTGTGGCGCTGTTTATGCCGACGCTGCACAGAGGCTGCAGGGAACAACGCCACAGCCATGCGCAGGCTTTTGGAGAGTGGGTGCCGCCAGAACAGTGGCAGGGCGAGGACGAGCATGTAAGGAGCTCCTTACCTGCATTTTAATGGGACTACTCCCCACTCTGCCAAGCCCGTTCAAACGCCAGTGCCTGAACTGGTTCAGCACTTCCCAGAGGAGCCACTGAACCACATCCCTGAGGAGCCACATCCCTGAAACTATATGCATGTTTACTCAGAAGCAAATTCCACTAAGTTCAATGAGATTTACTTTCAGGAAAGTGTGTGTAGGTGTGTACTGCAGCCAAGACGAGATTGCCAGTGGAAAGGACAACCATTTAGCAAGATTTCAGGAAGTGGTTTTTAAAGTGATCAGTGACAATGTCCAGAGAATCAGGATACACCTAAAACCACATCCAACATGGTATCCCACTCCATTCTCCATGGGAGTCTTGGCAGAAGAGGTGAGGGGATGCTTCAGAGGTTCAGTAAACCAGAAAAACACTAATCAGAACTGCACAACAATAAAACAATAAAATGTAAATTTAAAAAAAATAAAACTTGCTTTCTATACATATTGCAAATTAAGCATTGTGGAACAGTGACAGTGGGAACCCTCAAAGTTCCTCAATGCTCTTTCCTAATGTTCTCCAAAGCTCTGTAGCACACTTATCTATATAATCTATATCTATATAGAGGAGAGCTGGTCTTGTGGTAGCAAGCATGACTTGTCCCCTTAGCTAAGCAGGGTCTCCCCTGGTTGCATTTGAAAGGGAGACTAGAAGTGTGAGCACTGTAAGATATTCACCTTAGGGGATGGAGCTGCTCTGGGAAGAGCAGAAGGTTCCAAGTTCCCTCTCTGGCATCTCCAAGATAGGGCTGAGAGAGATTCCTGCCTGCAACCTTGGAGAAGCCGCTTCCAGTCTGTGAAGACAGTACTGAGCTAGATAGACCAATAGTCTGACTCAGTATATGGCAGCTTCCTATGTTCCTATATCTAGATCTATATATCTATATCTATATCTAATATCAAAGCATACGTAAGTGAGATACCAGCAACAGCCACTGGAAAAGCTATGCTGGAATGAAAAGGGGCATCTCTCTCTCTCTCTCTCTCTCTCTCTCTCTCTCTCTCTCTCTCTCTCTCTCTCTCTCCACCACATGCCTGTGTGCCTTCTGCTGCCACTTGCACAGCTGCTGCTTCAAATTTACAATCCTTACACTCTGGTTTCCCTTTTACCTATTTCCATTCCTTGAGTAGAGGGACTGGGAAACTAGTTAACTTTGTGACAGAGAAACAACATCATTGGACTCTGCAGCTTCTGGCATGATAAATGGGGACTGGGTGCTCCATATTATCAGAGGTCATTTCAGGCTTTCTGCAAATCTGGGAAAGATGACACTGAGTTGGTCATTTCTGAGGTGTTTGCTCTTCAGCCACAAGACACAGAGCCCTTTCTCACAAGCAGAGAAAGGGCTCTGGCGGGACATGGGGAGGATGCCTCAGAAAGTTTACCTCCCCTGCAGATGAGCAGGTCCTTGCCTCTGGGTGGGCAGATCGCCCGTAGATCACTGGCTGTTGCCGGTTGCTCTGAGGGGGTGTTGGGATGCATCACCCTGCATTGCCCCACTCCCCGGAGCTCCAATAATGCACCGTGTGAGTGTGTGGTGCATTATGAGGATTCCTCTTCCTTCCCCGAGTCTGTTAGCAGCCACGGCTGACAGACGATCCACAAAATGAGGTTAGGAGAGCACTCGCTCTCCTAGCCATGGTTTGGAGGGAGGCTCCATAAGTGGGAGGCTCTACAAATGGGATTGCCGCTGTGGTGCTACCGAGATCGGGCCCAATCCCGGCAGTTCACATGCACGCGCAAAACCGGGCTGGGCTCCCTTAGCCCGGCTTTGCACACGTGTGTGAATAGCCTAATAGAATCACATACAGTAAGACCATTCACGCAGTCAAAAACTGGGTAGGACAAGTGTCCTACTCATCTTTGAGAGCTGTGCATAGTCCCAATTTTCTATCGTGTGTGAGCACACAACTAGGTAGGAGAAAAAGGGAGTTATAGTGTGTGAGGGAGGAGCTGGGTAGGATGGCCTTTTATTCTACCTTGTTAAAATGTTAGGTACTAGAGCTGAGTAGGATGCTGTCATCCTGCCCAGCTCCTCTCTCACCATGATCACATGATCACTCCTTCCTCTTCCTCCTCCTCCTCTTCCTCCTCCCTAGTTCACACTTGATCAAAAATTGGGAATGCACACAGTTTTCGATCGGGTTAATTGCCTTAGTGAATGCTAAAAGGGAGCCACAAGATGCATTTGTGTTTATATTTCCTCCCTTATTACATTCATATCTGTAGGAACTCACAGGGCAGCCTCTGCTACATTTCTTCTGTCCACATTGCAGACTTACTCCCAGTTCCAGACTCACAAACCATCTTCTACAACCCCCCCCCCCGCCACCCACCCATTTCCCCTGTGCTCCCCTGTCTTGTGATAAAGAACAGTCAGTATAGTCCATTGCAGAAAAAAGGAAGTCCTAATTTGTTTAGGTCTTTCTCTAGAGAGCATTATAGCATAATTCACCACTGCCGGTGGTAAAGTGGGAACACGGTTTAGGTTGTTCCTTAACCCACTTGAGACTTTTCCTTAAGGCTGCAAGTTCAAGTAGTCACAGTGTTTAAACAAGCTGGACCTAGGGATGTTTAATTCTGCTTGTCTAAAAACAAAAGAAAGCCAGAATAAAATATCAAAAGTAAGAGATGAAACTATTATGTTGGTTCTTCAGAGTTCAAAGAAGCTCAGACATGGTGTTCCCAAGCAAAGTCTTTCTCTTGGGCACAGTGGTGCTTCTAGGAGTAATTTGAAATTATGTAGTGTAAATTAAAGGAGAGCGTTTACATTACATGGCACTTAGCAGTCTTCATAACAAGAGATTTCCTCAAGAGTGTTTTTGCATAGGATCCTCCCAGGGTCCCCAGTTTAGGGCCCGGTCTCACATTGTACAGCATAGCTGCTTAACCTAGCAAAGTTTTGGTCAGCTATGGGTGTGGGAATTAGGAGGACCAAAACGGCAGCCTTCTGTGGCTTGCAGAAACTGGATGGGATAAAACTGCGCCTCAAATTCCACACATCCATAAATCCAGATGCACCTCAAGAGCACATACTGTTTTCCCACAGGCACTCTGAACTATTTAATACAACATGCTTATTGAACTGTTGAGATTCAGGTTTGGGTTTTGGGGGGGGGGGTTGCTTTTTTTTTTAATGGCCAAGGTTTAAAATATGTTGTTTTCTATGGGCCTTTTTTCTCTTGAAAATTAGAAACGTTTTAGGGAATAGCCACCCACAAAAACAAAAACTTGTGTACAACCTCCCCCGCCCCCCAATTAAAGTTGAAGAGATCTTGGTTGTTTAAGGAAACTAAAAAGTCAAGGCAGAAAGAATCCAGCAACTGGTGAAGGTGGGAGAAACACTGGTTATTATGACTTTTTAATAGCATATTTCACTGCACAAGCCTTAATTTTTAACTCATTTATTCAGGTATCTTTCTACCTGAAGCAAACTGGTTTAGGAAAGCCCTTTTATTTTAAGATTTGGTTGTTGTTTTTAAACCAAAGGCTAAAAGGAGAAGAGAGGAGAAGAGAGTTTCATTCTGTTCTGGTAACTTCCCTCTTTCTTGTTATGCTCATCACTCACATCGCCCCCGGAATGTTTACACACAGCAGGCTTTACCACTTGTTTACTGGGAGACTTTACTGCGAATTCAAAGTTGTCCCCCCAGAACTGACGAACATAGTGGATTTTTTTACCCTGGATATAAATCAGGCTACACTCTAATGTGCTGTGAAAAACCCGAATTGTGTGTGAACTGCTCCCTGATAGCTCACTGGGACTTCGGGGTAAATCTGGCCGATATGTGAACACCCCCCACTCTGTTCCAGAGGAGATGCGAGTTAAAGGCCCATGTTTAAAAGCCCCATGTGAAAAAAACCCAGGCTTTGTTTACCTCAACCATTAAATGCTGCACTGACTAGAGATTTACTCATTTTTCTCTATAGGGTGTCCCATATTACTCCCCCTCCTAGTCTTATACCACCTAACATCTTCTGTCTTTTCAACATTTTGATTAGGTATAATCGAGATTTTGTCCATATAAGGATAAAAGTTCCAGTTTAATTTGGGGTGACCTGGATTCATGTCCAGATTAGTCATTTTTCTTACATAGTATTGTCTTGTGTCCAAAGCTGGGCATTTCTGTATAGGCTAGGTTCTCAGTCACTGGAGCAGACTCCTACTGAATGTATGTAAGAAACCTGTGGGGAGGCAGTCAGCATGGATTCCTGACCCTCCAGGCATCTGTGCCTGCCTGACAGGCTTTTCCTTTACTGGTCTGTACCCAAAACTGGACTTGGGAAGTGACTGAGTGGGACTGGAGCCAGGCAGGAGATTGGGAGTGATGGAGGGTGTGTTCCTGCTAAAACACAAAAGAAAACGCTAATATCCCTTTATCCTTACTCTGCAGATCCTCATTCATTGCTCGACATACATGGCTGTGTGCCAAGGATCTCTGCAGATCCTCTGAACATATGTTTTATGCTTGCTTAGCGCAGTGGAGACACAACATAGCATAAATTTAGGAGAGGCCGACTTTGAAAAAGCAAAGGAAAAGGAAAGCAAAAGGAAACACGGTCTTGCATATTGGAACATGTAGAGCTACTTCACCACCACCAGAGCTCTAGCACCTGGAAAGTGAGTGAGGAGAAGAGATCGTAGCTCGGTGGTAGAGTACGTGCTTCGTGTGCAGAAGAGCTCAGGCTTAATTCCTGGCATCTCCTGGGACTTTTACACTCATGGCTTTTAGGTCGCATCTTCTCCCAAATGGAGGATATGAGTCCACATATCAGCTGGATTTACCCTGAAGTCGCAGCAGGCTATCAGGGACCAGTTCACACATGATTCTGCTTTCCCCCAAATTACTGCTGCACATTCTAGCTTAGCCCAAATTCTGTCCAGGGTAAAAAAATCCTCTATCTGCGGTTGCTTTTTTAAAAAAAAAAATCAAGCTTTCTGGTATGCCCCAATGCTTCTCCCGTGATGTGTGGAGGGGCCATTGCCAATAATTCAGCTTTTTCCAAAACTCACACTTTCGTAGGTTGTTTAAAAAAAACAAACAAAAAAACTTCAAGCGGCACTGATCAGCTTCAGAAAGAGCCTGCAGCTTGGCAGGGTTTTTTGCTGGGGATCAGAAGAGGAGGCGTTAAGCCTTGCCTGCCTGCCCCCAAACCCAGCCTCCCTCCATTTTCAGTCCAGAGACAAACTTCAGCAGCACAAATCCTGTCACAAGTGTTCAAATTCAGGTTACAAAACTATCCTTGGTTACTGTTTGGTTATCAGTAAAATGTTATTGTGTTGGAGAGGGGAGATTCTGCTCTCTGTGACACTCGTCTCAGTGGAGAATTCCATGGGCACGGTTGCAAGGGAAAGCCAACCCTGCTCTACATGGCTGTTTCTTGATGTAAGAAATGTTTGTTACCTTTTGGAAGAATCCACCCCTCTTTACCAGACTTCACATATGCAGATGTTGTTGGAGGATGCCTGGAAGCTTAACAATGGAGACTACAGGTTCGATGAAAAGAACCTTTTGGAGTTCTTTGAGAGTGTCAACAAGTGTGTGGATCAAGGTAATCCAGTAGACATAGTATACCTGGACTTCCAGAAAGCTTTTGACAAAGTTCCTCATCAAAGACTCCTGAGGAAACTTAGCAGTCATGGGATAAGAGAACAAGTACATGTGTGGATTGCTAACTTGTTGAAGGACAGGAAATAGAGGGTAGGGATAAATGGAGAGTTTTCACAATGGAGGGAAGTAAGAAGTGGGGTCCCCCAGAGATCTGTACTGGGACTGGTACTTTTTAATTGATTCATAAATGATCTAGGAATAGGGGTAAGCAGTGAGGTGGCCAAGTTTGCAGATGAGACCAAACTCTTTTGGGTAGTGAAATCCAAAATGGATTGTGAGGAGCTACAAAAGGATCATTCATGGCAAACTTGGTGAGTGGGTGACAAAATGGCAAATGTGGTTCAATGTTGACAAGTTTCAAGTGATGCACATTGGGACGAAAAACCCCAGCTTCAAGTATACATTGATGGGATCTGAGCTGTTGGTGACTGACCAGGAGAGGGACCTTGGGGATACGGTGGACAGCTTGTTAAAAGTGTCAACTCAATATGCGGCATCTGTGAAAATGGCCAATTCCGTGCTAGGGATCATTAGGAAGGGGACTGAAAACAAAACTGCTTATATTATAATGCCCTTATACAAAACTATGGTGCAGCCACACCTGGAATTGTGCGTACAATTCTGATCACCACATCTAAAAAAGGACATTGTAGAACTGGAAAAGGTGCAGAAGAGGACAACCAAGATGATCAGGGGTATAGAGCAACTTCCTTATGAGGCAAGGCTACAACACCTGGGGCTATTTAGTTTAGACAAAAGACGACTGTGGGGAGACATGATAGAGGTCTATAAAATCAGGCATGTTGTGGAGAAAGTGGATAGAGAGAAATTCTTCTCCCTCTCACAACACTAGAACTAGCGGTCATCCCATGAAATTGATTGCTGGGAAATTTAGGACCAGCTAACAGAAGTATTTTTTCACACAATGCATAATCAACTTGTGGAATTCTCTGCCACAAGATGTGGTGACAGCCAACAACCTGGATGACTTTAAGAGGGGCTTGGATAACTTCATGGAGGAGAGGTCTATCAACGGCTACTAGTCGGAGGGCTATAGGAGGATGCCTCTGAGTACCAATTGCAGGGGAGTAACAGCAGGAGAGAGGGCATGCCGTAAACTCCTGCTGTAGGCTTCCAGAGGCATCTGGTAGGCCACTGTGTTAAACAGGTTGCTGGACTAGATGGGCCTTGGGCCTGACCTAGCAGGGCTATTCTTAAGTTCTTATGATGTAACCTCCCTTTGTGTCTGAGCCGATTCCATGAGGCTGCATTTTTCTTCATCACAGAGAGAAAGCAATGATTTCTACTTTAAGCTTCCATGGTCTCTTAAATGGTTTGGGGTGGCAGGGAACATGAGGTGATGAAGGCAGTCACAAAGGCAAGTTCATTATAAAAATCAGCAAAGATTTGGGTCAGATTCGGCCGGTTCGGGTTAAGCGTTCTGTTGTTTTGACTAGTCAATCTTGCGGAACGCCGGCTGTAAAACTAAAATGATGATGATGATGATGATGATGATGATGATGATGATGATGATGAAGAAGAAGAAGAAGAAGGGAGGCGTCTCTCACCTCCTCCTGGGATGTGATTGGTTGTAGTAAAAAACCGGAGCAAGCTGTGGGAGCGCACACAGGAAAAAGAATGCAGAGAGGAACCGACCGTATGTGAATGGCCCATCTAATCCCCCAAATTATACAGCTGTGAATCTGCTGCAAAACAGATTTGCTCTTTGGAAACCCTGCAGCATGAAGCCATGTCTGGATAAATCCCTGGTAGGGCCGGGGAAGAGCCCTGCCTCAAACCCTCATGAGCTGCTGCCAGTCATTTTGGTAGACAACACTGAGCAAGGTGGACCAATGGTTTGACTCAGGATAAGTTAGCTATATATGTTCATCAGCTTGCATATTTTGTAACCACAAGTCTTTATTATATTGATTATGAATGTAGCTAGATAACATAATTAGTGTAGCATTTAAATTATGGCAAAGGCAGAGGCAAAATGCAGTTCTCTGGGGAGTTCTTCAGCTATATATACATGACACCACCTTCTCTGCTTTTCCTGCCTTACATTTGTTACAAGCTTCTTGCTTTTGCCAACACATGAGGCAGAACCTTTAATAGATAACGGCTTCAGTTCCTGCAACAAACCAGATTTGTTTTGAGTGCAATATCCATATGGAATGCAATGAATGTGGCAGGGATCCTATGGAAAAGTTAGTGTGGAATTACATAATGAAAGACAAGGTGCTTACAGACATACTTTAAAACAGGAGTTGGCATGTGTTTTTCCCCCCTCCCCTCTGTGGGGGTCCCTGCCTACACTGCAAATGATAGACGTATTTGCTTTCTGTTCCAACACTAATTTAGTCTTCAGGTTTTTCTCTCTCCCACGGCTTCAGCTGATCTGCCTGCTGGTTTTTAGTGTTTAATGCACCACTTGTACATGTAAGTATTTAAAAGTATATTTGGTGCCTTTCTTTTTAAAAAAAGAAAGAAAAAACCCAAGGGTTGTTTTTGTTAAAGTTGAAAATCTGCCTTGCAGAGAAGGGGGAAGGTTTTGTGGGGTGCTATGGGTACTAGGCAAGCAGCACTGTGAACAGCTGGCTTCTGCAGGAAACTGGCAGAACTGATTTCCTTTGAGTTTAGCCCTGGAGCTTTCCCAGACAGCAGGCTTTACTGCGGGTTTACTGTGAGGCTTTCTTGCAAGTTCAAATTTGCCACACACACCCCCCCCAAAAAAAGATGCAAAAAGTTGATTTTTTTAACACGGGACATAAATCGGGCTAGGTTGTAATGAGAAACCCAAATCATGTGTGAAGTACTCCCCAATATCTCGCAAGGACTGTGGTGCGAATCCAGCCGATGTGCGAATGCACACCCTCCATTCTGAGCTAAAAGTCCCATCTGGAAATGCTCCAGGAGCATTTCCAGATGGGGCTTTTAGCTCGCTTCTCCTCCAGAATGGAGGGTGTGCATTCACATATTGGCCAGATTTACCGCAAAGTCTCTGCGAACTATCGGGAACTACTCCACACATGATTCAGATTTTTCATTAGGTATTGGAATGTAGCCCAATTTTTGACTGGGGTTAAAACAATCCATTTTTTGCATCAGGTTGTTGGGGGTTTTTTTTGTTTTTTGTTTTTTGTTTTGTTTTGTTTTGTTGGCAAATTCAAACTTTCAGTAAAGCCTTGCAGTAAACCCACAATAAAGTCTGCTGTCTGGAAATATTCCTAGAGAAAAGAATCAGGACCAAAATGGTGTGAGTACACTCCCCAGCAGTTCCACTCCTGTTTTTAGGTACGTCTATGCGTCTTATGTCATCATAATACATACTAACAAGAAGGCAGATCTGAGATTCTGCCTAATTTGGTACTGCCAAATTACTGAGGGGGTGAATTATTTCAGGAAATGGGTGTTTTATTAAAATTTACTTTATTATGAAATGTTTTGTATTTTTTTAAGCAACACATTATTTGCTATATGGGATCATATTAACTCCCACAACAGTCTTCGGATGAACCTGAAACAATACTTTTAGTTTCATGAAAGTCATGAGTTCTAATCCCACTCTAAGTAAGTTTTTTCCTGCGGAGAGGCCATAGTTCAGTGGTGGAGGACCTGCAGAAAGTTCCAGGTCCAATCCCTGGCATTTCTCCTTTAAAGGATTTTGAAGGCAGGGCTGGGAATTATTGTTATTATTATTATTATTATTATTACATTTATATCCCGCTCTTCCTCCAAGGAGCCCAGAGTGGTGTACTACATACTTGAGTTTCACTTTCACAACAACCCTGTGAAGTAGGTTAGGCTGAGAGAGAAGTGACTGGCCCAGAGTCACCCAGCTAGTTTCATGGCTGAATGGGGATTTGAACTCGGGTCTCCCCGGTCCTAGTCCAGCACTCTAACCACTACACCACGCTGGCTCTCCAATCAGAATGACTGCTGACTGAGACCCTGGAGAGCCATTGCCAATCAGGGAAGCTAACTGGCCCAATACTCTGATCAATTGTAAAGTGGCTACACGTGTTGAACTCCCTGAGCAAACGGGGGAATGGGATGGCTGGAGTCCTAATTCACACAGCCAAACTGATATGCTGAGAATAATGGGCTGTGATAAAGCAGCCATGGGGTTACTTCAGAATGAATGCAGTTTGTGACTCAACCCACATTTGCTGTGGCCCCACAAAATTACCAAAAGTGGATTGAGCAGTGGCACAGTGAATCTGGGGGAAGGTGGGTGGGGAAGCCAAACCCAGTGTGCATGACTACCAAACCACAGGTTGAATGCGGCATGAGCTTACTCAACCTACACACGTGCCTAATTCATCATATACATCAAACCTGAAACACCTGCATACAGAGGCATTTTTAAATCTGGTTTCTCAGAAATTTACTCAAAGATTTGGAAATCTTCACTTCAGTGTTCTAGAGGGTCATGTTCTTTGGTGGATTCATTCAAGACCTCCTTAATCTATCCCAACCACACCTATTGTTGCTTCTTCAACCTTTCACTGTCTCTGAGCCACATATGAAGCTGCGATGATTCTAATTCATCTGCTGTTTTAGTGGCTTATCTGTACCTTACCCAATGGTACGAAGGAAATGTATGTTGATATCAGGAAATGCCTTTATTAATCTACTTTCTTTTACTCCTGCCCTTGTGATCTGACTCTCCTTGAAGACAGTTCAACCCATCTGGTGAATATTTATAATCACGAGAGTCCGTCCACCACAATCTTAAGTTGCCATATACAAGAACACCTCGTGACTGACATCCTGGGCACTCAGAAACATGACCTCTAAGGAGAAACTGCAGCTGCAGTCACTGGCAGCACCAGGCCCATGAGAGGAACACAGCAGGTGCAGTACAGTGGCTGTAAGTCACTGGAACCAAACTCCTCCGGATCAGTAGGGCCAGACTGGAAGCACAACCATAAAAGACTTGCAGGAAATGTGTACGGTGACGCAATCACTTTGTACAAATGTCTTATTTAGATAATTGCCACTCAAATTTCAGACGTTGCCAGATATGATCACGTTCCCTGCAGCACAGCAGTACAGTTACAGAGCTGCCCATGCGGCTGCAGAGCTGGGCTGTTCCGCCCCTACTAACCATTGTGCAATCCCGTGTTGCGATGCTCTTTCCATTATTCCCAATAGAAGTAGTGTCGCAACATGCAGTTGCACAACAGTTAGCAGGAGAAGAACAACCTGGTTCTGCAGCAACATGGGTATGTTTTTTAGAGCCTCACAGCAGTGCGGGCAGCCCTGTAACCATCCCCACTACATTGCAGAGAATGTAAGCCAGTATTGATGCAATTCGAGAACAATGGCTGACATCCAAAGCAGGCATCTGGGGACGCAGCAGAGAAAGCCAGAATCTAGCCCAGCAGCAGAGGACGTGGATGGAGGGGGGACTACCATGATGCCATGGCGGCGGGATATTTATATACCACTCTTCAACCAAAGTTGTCAAAATGGTTTATATAGAAAAATAAATCATAGATAAATCAGATGGTCCCCTGTCCCCAGAGTGCTCACAATCTAAAAAGAAACATAGGGCAGATACTAGCAACAGCCACTGGAGGGATGCTGTGCTGGGGTTGGATGGGGCAAGTTGCTCTCCCCTACTAAATATAAGAATCGCCACTTTAAAAATGTGTGCCTTTGCTCAGCTAGCAGGGATCCATTTTGCCCCTGCTCTCCCCTGCCCCAGCAAGTGCTCTTTGCCTTCCAAATATATGTCTATGAGTGTCACTCAGCCCTCAGGGACATATATTTGGAAGGCATAGAGCACTGAACAGGGGCAGGGGAGAGCAGTGAAAATGGCTCCCCTCTCCCCCTGCACACATGATGCTCTGCTGCTTGGCAAGACTCTGACTGGGTCAGGAACAGCCTCTGCTGCATCCCCAGATGGCTGCTCTCTGGATGCCAGCCAATGTTTCCAGCCCCCTGGCCATATAATACTTAGCATATAGAGAGCTAAGTATATTCTTATACAACAACCCTTCAAGATCAGTCCTTACAGCAGCCCTGCAATGTAGTCCAGTGTTTTCTCCATATCGCAGATGATGGTTGTTGAGGGAGAGAGAGAGAGAGAGAGAAAGTGGCTTGCCTAAGGCCATGTAGTGTGAAGGGGCCAAGATGAGAATTGATCTTGGAATGCAGCATTTTAACCACAAAACAGTAAAGAGTAAAAAGATGCAGAGAAGGGACTGGAATGATACTGAAGGAAGACTGCTTTACAGTATTAGACAATGCATCATAAATTATTAAACAAAGACTACACCAAAGCTGTCCTCTCCCCCATTGCTCTCCACAGCTTTCTAGCCCAAATACTTTCTGTCTCTACACTTTGTAGCCAGCAGGGGGAGTCCTGCAACCAGCAGATGCACTCTGCTCCTCAGCATCACAGCACCATCTGGTGGCCAGAAAGTACCATTCCATGAATTCCCCTCAGACTTCCCATCAGATTGCTGGCGCACTCTCTCTGCAGACAACTTGGCAAATTTGCTTGCCAAGTTCTTAAAAGTCTCTGCTAAGCATGCATAAGCTGCAATGTTTTGGAGGCTTCCAATCTGGCCAAATGTGGGCAGATTTTCCAGAGGCCGACAAAAGCAACGCTCCTGCTTAACACCAAAACGAAACCTATCTGCTGCCAAATTTCAGGTCCTGGCTCCAAAGCACAGAGGTGCTGGAATTTCTCAATGAAAGCATTGGAAGAACTGGGTTGTTTTTGTTTTGTTTTTTAATGCAAAACATGCATTTCATGCCTCAGGCCTAGCCTCCTCATTTGCAGTCACAAGAATTGCCATTCTAGCTGAATCTTTTTTAAAAAAAAAAAATCCTCAGCCTGAGGGAAACCCTGGTGATTGCAAAGCTTTTGTGCTAACACTTATAATTGGGCAAAGATATAAGCAACTGGAAACAGTCTTACAATGGAAAGTTAAGCAACCTCAAAAGTTGTCATTGGCAGCTTCAGCTTGAACCAAAGCCGACTTAGAACTACTCATGTTAGTTTCTCAAACATTTATAAAGACCCTTAGCTAAGCAGGGTCTGCCCTGGTTGCATATGAATGGGAGACTTGATGTGTGAGCCGTGGAAGATAGTCCCCTCAGGGGATGGAGCCATTCTGGGAAGAGCAGAAAGTTTCAAGTTCCCTCCCTGGCTTCTCCAAGATAGGGCCAAGAGAGATTCCTGCCTGCAACCTTGGAGAAGCCATTGTCTGTCTGTGTAGACAATAATGAGCTAGATGGACCTATGGTCTGACTCAATATATGGCAGCTTCCTATATTCCCATGTGATCCACCAATTAAAAAAATTGTCAAATGCTCTCAGCTTTCTATTTTTTTAAAAAATTGTGACTTCTTATTTCTATAGTTATCATAAACAAGATTCACAACATTGTGAATACAGCATGCATATTGTGCAAGTGCAATGTGCTATTTATGCCCATCAAATTCATTGCAGTGATAACTTCCTTGGATAATGTTCAGCAGGTACAGTACCTCCTATATTTCTGTCATGTCATGAAAAGTTGCAAAGCAAAGGGTAGTGTGACACAATAGCTTTTGGAGGTGGGGCAGCCATTTTCATATCCTTGCTTGCTTACAAAGCCTTCTGGGAGGCCTTGGACAAATACTCCTGACTGGTTCACATCAACAAGCTATGGTTGGTTTGGGTTGAGAATGTGGGCTAAAGGCTGTTGAGGCTGCACATTCCCTCCTCCCCCCGCCTTCTTGGCTCTGGAACGGAGCCATGACATTTACATCCTGGTTTGTTGAAACTATGGCCAAATTCAGATGTAACACAAAACCGGAGGTTGGCGAACCCATGGTTTCAATTTGAAACTTTGAACCATACTGCAGAAGTTCTTCCAACCATGATCCGCCAACCTCCAGTTCCAGGAGAGGGGAGCCCCTCCTTGCTCCTTGTCTGCCAAAGCTAATCCCAGCAAGCTCCATGGCCAGACTGCAGGCACCGCATCAGCAAATCGGCGAAGCGGTTGCGACTGGCCACAAACTTGAAGGGGGCATGCCGAGCGTGATCATGTGTTTTCAGAGCTGTCCGTCCACCCGCCTCAGTATGGAAAGGGCACTTAAATCCCTTTAAATGCCATGTCATGCCAGCACTTCTTCAGGCAGCGATGGTACCACCCCTATTCAAAGAGCCCTACCCCTAAGTAGTCCTGCACAAGAACGATGTCAGGGTAAGTGGAGGGGATATTGGGGGACATTATTTCCCTGTTACTTAGGATAAGGAAGGGAACATGAAGCCTTCCTAGGAGGGGATATGTATATGAGGGAGGCCAAAGGATTCGGGGGGGGGGGTTCCCTGCCCCATCATGACCTAGGATGCTGTCGTGAGGGATCACCCCATCGAAGCAGCCCATGCAGCCCATACTATACTCCCGCTCCGCAGTTAACTTGCTGCCAGTGGACTATCCCTCTCATGAGAAGGCTGGTCTACTGAGGAAGACTATGCGGTGTAACCCCTAGGTCTCCCATCAGACTGCATGCTCACGAGTTGAGCTAACATAGTAAAAGATGGAAAGGAGCGCTGCACGCACACCCTATCCCTGTTAAGCCTTGCATGCACCCAAAGGGGATCCTGACGCTCCATGTGTCAGAGCCTGGCCGCGTGCACGTACAAGGGTAATACTGGGTGCGTGGACGGATATTTAAACCCATCCAAACTGCACAGGTTTGGTGTGGTGTTGCACCATATGCAGATCTGCCAGCATGGAGAATTGCAGGAGAGGGGAGCCCCGATCTCCAGGGACACCAGGAGAGCAGGGTCACTGTTTTGGGTCACAAGCAAGGGTACACACAAGCCCCCATGGGCAGAAGGGCTAGCAGGGGGCAAGCTTTGACAGCTACTTGGTGGCAGTCGCCAAGACAGGGAGAGCAGTCGCTGGGGTACCAGGCCCCACAGCTTTCCTCCACACAGCACCCTGGCTCAGTAGAGAGCCCCAGTGGCCACAGTTGGCCATCTGTCATCATCACACATATTGAATAGCTCCTTAGACTGGAGCACTGCTAACCCTGATGATCAGCTTTGCTCATGAATAAGCCTAGGGAACAAAACAAAAAAAACCCCTTCCCCTTCCCCCCTTCCCCTTCCCCTCCCCCTTCCCCAAACTTTCTGTGGGGGGGAAATAGAACTTGGCTGCTCGAGAATCCCTGGTTGGGGCTGCCTTTTAACTTGACCCTGGGCGCGTGCGCATACACACACACACACACACACACAGAGCCATTTGTTCCCCTCCCAGTGCTGTGATGGGGTGCCCTGCTTAGGTTGCTATTTGCCGTGTTTGTGCTTGTGAATATACATCATTATCGTTTCATTCTTGGGGAGCAAAGAGTTTAGTGCGTGTCCTATCATCCTGTCCCCTTTTCCTCCTGCTTGCCATATGAGGGGTGCAAGGGACAGAGTGGGAAGAGAGAAGGCCCCTGTGTGGCTGTGCCATTTAACAAGCTGACAAGCTTGAGATGGGACATGAGGCGGCCAGCAAGAAGCCCCGCAGCCATGGGGCAGCTGCATTCTTGGGCGGGTATGCACTGCCATCTCTATGATTGCAGTTTGAGAATTGGCACAAAACTGCAGTTATGGCGGTGTCCGGCATCGGACGTGACGCTTTGGTGGCCAAACTGAAAGTATCAGCAACAAACCTTTGTGCAAACCGAAGGTTCAAATTGGAGTTTGACAAGCCAACTGGCAGGTTGCTTTCGACTCGCAACCGTGGTTTCACGAATCCGGATGTAATGGAGTTCCAAACTCTGCCCCGTTTAACTCTGGTTTCAAGTTACCTTTGAATTCGGCCTATGGCTCAGTGGCTTGCATGAAACCATGAATTGTGATTTAACTCTGGATCACAAATTAGGATTTTATCATAGACTAGAATGTTTAACCTTGATTTCACATCCCAGTTTGTGAACCAGAGTTAAACCATAGTTCCTAGCTTCACGTGAGCCACAGGGACGTGGTTTAAACCAACTAGGATATTGACAGCACACAAGCAGAGAAGGCAAGCAGGGGAGGAGAGAGTGCATGATCTCAGCAAATTTTGGATCTTATTCTTCATCCTAATTAACCATAGTTTGTTGGTTGTGTGAACTGTATCTCTATTTCTGTCTCATCAGAGCTATGATAGAAAGCTGTGAGGGAAAAATAAAGGAATTATTTGTTTAGATAGCAGCTTTAAGGGGAAATGTCCTTTTTATTTATGTCTCAGTTCCCCTATTTGATCAGAAGCCCTTTCTCACATCCACAGGACCTACTGGTAGAGTCTGACATTTTGTGAGAATACTGTAGACTACAAACCTGTTGTCTCATGTTGCTACCATCAAACCTTAAGAGGTTTGAGGTATCACACCAAGTCCAGCATTTCTTTTCCCAATAGTAGCCAGAGACATGCCTCTGCAAAGCCCACAAACAGGGCATGAAAGCAAGAGTTCTCCCTGTCATAGTTTGTCCTCAGCATCTGGCACAAAGACGAGACATATACTGCTTCTGGGGGTTACATGTAGTGATCATGGCTAACAGGTATATGCTCATGAATCCACCTGTGCTAAACTCATCTAAGCTAGTGGTGATCACCACATCATGTGCCTGTAAACTACACAAGCTAACCATGCACTGTGTCCCTCTGGTATGATTCATCCTGCCTTTTGATTAATACATTTAAATTTATAATTAAAATCTCAACATGTACTATTTTAGATACTGAAAGAAGTGTAGGATAATTTAAAACTTAAGAGATACTAGGATCTCTTTGTTAAAAGGAAAGGCCATCTTGAATATTTTATTGTTCACTCCCTATTACATGCAAGAACCATAATCTTAGCAAAGTTGTTCTAATAAGAATGAATCTGCCTACCTTCCTTTCACCATCCCTACAACTTTACTAAATTGGGTCCATCTGTAGCAAATTTGGTTCAAATCAGTTAGGCAGTTCACAACTTAACCCACTTGTGCCTCAAACATTCATGCATCCGCCATTTTGAATCGGGGTGGATGACATCATACAAACTATATGTTTGAGATGTCCCTTTGTGTCCCTACAACTGTACCCAATTTGGTCCAAATTGGTTCCCACTTGCACTTCAAACGTTCATGTGTCTGCTATCTTGAACTGGGGTTGATGACATCATTATAAACTATGCCCTTAAGCCATCCCTATGTGTCACTCATTACAACTATACCAAATTTGGTTAAAATTGGTTAGACAGTCCACAAGTTAGCCTACTTGCACCTCAAACTTTCACGAATCTGCCATCTTGAAGTGGGGTGGATGACATCATCACAAACTATGCCATTGAGGCATCCCTATGTGTCCCTACAGCTATAGCAAATTTGGTTCAAATCAGTTAGGCAGTTCACAAGTTAGCCCACTTGTGCCTCAAATGTTTACATGTCCAATGTCTTGAATTGGGTGGATTACGTCATCACAAATTATGTCAATGAGGTGTCCCTATGTGTCCTTACAACTGTACCCAACTGAGTTCATATTGGTCCAGGCATTGCTAAGTTGATGGTGGCAGAGGGAGGGAGGGAGAGGGAGAGAGACAGAGAGAGTGCTGGGTTATCTCATATGCTTTTTAGTTGCAGCCCCAATGATTAAAATAGGCCCCTGTTGATCAATCACATAAAGCTTTAATTGTTATACTATTGGTTAAACTTGGAGCCCTAAGATGGAATAAATAGTTATGGAAGATCAATGGAGGAAAATTGTCTATTTAGGCCCTCATCATGGGGCTGCTTTTGTCCCACGAATCTTGGTATGACCTGTTCTAAGCAGGTTGTGCCAAACATTTAAAAAATTCATGCTGGTTCAGTCTCTTTCTCAGTGTATGTCTGTACATATATTTGTCTGATTGGTCACTCTCTCATATTCTGTGCCTTAGGTCTGTCCTCAGATGGTTCTTTTCCTACCTGTCTATTCTTTCTTTCAGTGTTTCCAGAGTGGGGAGTTCTACCTCTCTCCCTCTTTCTGTTGGGGTCCCTGAAGGTTTTGTCCTTGGCCTCCTGTCATTTTCTGCCTACACACTGTCTCTGGGTGATCTCATCAAATCCTATGACCCTCAGTACCATTTATATGCTGACAATACCCCAGCTCTGCCACTCTATCCCAGAACATTGAACCTCCATCCACTCCTGCATCTCCCAACTGCCTATCTGTCATTTGAGCTTAGATGCTTCATCATCTCAAGCTCAGGGCTTTTCCAGGCAGCAAAAAGCAGTGCTTTAAAAGAGTTTGTGAATAAGTAGAAGACAAGAGCTTACTCTGCATCCAGACACACCTGTAGTTCCATAGTCTTTCCCTGCTGCCCTACTGCCTTTGACTGTTGCATGCATATACACAGAAAAAAGGCAGTGATGTGACCTTGTTGCTGAATTCCTCCTGTTATAATGATAGATGTTTGGCTAATTATCAGTAGTGAGGTAAGAATACTCAGTGATAAAGCTGCCTAAACTGAATATAAGGAAGAGAAACCTTCCAATTTGGCTACATACCAGTGTCCATACTCCTTTTATTCTAACTTGGAAAAAAGAGAGCTTTCACTGTTTCACAGATTGCTGCAGATTGCCAGCAGATGGCGTTAAGAATATAACTCAACATTTTTCTTCTTAGAGTGGATTCCATGTGTTTTTCTCCATGGTAATTTGTTGGAATATATCAATATCTGGAAGGACCCCTGGAAAGACTCAGATATTCCATCTTGAAAAACCTAGGAAACTTGCACAATTAGCAAAGGTGTAGAACAGGGCTGCACAACCTTGGCCCTCCTGCAGATGTTGGACTACAACTCCCATTACCCCTGACTATTAGTCACTGGCTGGGGATGATGGGAATTATAGTCCAAAAACAGCTAGAGGACCAAAGTTGTGAAGAATGGTGTAGAATGACCATAGCACAACTAGTGTGTATGCTGGCAGCATCCAGCTTCAAAGCAGTGGGTGCTTATTGCCTCCTACTGGCCAAAGAAGAAACACAACAAAAACTGCCCGTCATAATATTATCTGCCAGTTAAGTAGCCGACAACTCTCTTAACCAAAGCACATGTGGGAAGGAGTGGGTGAGATCAGTTAAACTGATCTGAACAGGGCTATGTATTTTTTGTCAGGGCAAAATTGATCCCTGATAACTGAGCAAAGAGGCATCTTTTTAAAGTACCTCTTTATTTAGCAGGGGGAGAGCAACTGGCCCTATCCAACCCCAGCACAGCATCCCTCCAGTGGCTGTTACTGATGTCAACCTTGTTTCTTTTTAGATTGTGAGCCCTTTGGGGACAGGGGGCCATCATATTTATGTATTATTTATTTTTCTATGTAAACTGCTTTGAGAACTTTGGTTGAAGGGCGGTATATAAATATCCGTAGTAGTAGTAGTAGTAGTAGTAAAACAAGTTGGGCAGGCAGCATATTTGACAGCTGCAAAAAAGCAAAAGGATAGAATGACTTGAATATGGACAAAGAATATGAAAAATAAGAATAGTTTGTAGCCTAACATTCAGCAATATCAATGTCTCTTCAAAATGCAAAGCAGTGTGGTAGAGTAATCAAGTAGGGCCAGGAAGAACCAGGTTCCAACCCCTACTCAGACATAAAAGTCACCGGGGGTGACCTTTGGCTTGGGCCAATCACTCTGACCTACCACACAGGGTAATATGAGTAGAGAATGAAGTGAGGAGACCATGTCTGCTGCTCTGAGTCCTTTGGGGGAAAGGCAGGATAAAAATGGGATAAATAAATAAATACTGTATAGGCATCTCCTAATGGACCAGTTAGCTAGTGGGAGTAAATGAATGCTAACCTAGAAGTGCATTAAAAAATCAAAACACCATTTAGTTTGTAGTGCTATTTCATCAAGAAAACACAATGAAGGACCAAGTATTTTACCAGGACTGAGTCTCCCCACAAAAGGTAATTTCCCTTGTAAATTCTGTGTCTGTTAGCCATCTGTGCATCATATAGGTAATGATTTTTTTATTTTTATTTTTATTTTTGTCAACAGGGTTGAGAGCAGCTTGAGGTGTGTGTGTGGCAATTTCAACCAGGAAACAAAACAGGGAAAGGGTCAAACTTCCCCTCTCCAGTACCACTGCCCAGATCCAATCCTCCATGGCTGCTTTTAAAGAGACCCAGCCATAGATTTCCTGTTTTAACTATCAGAGAACTACTTTGGGTATGCTCTGCAGGACCTTTCTAGAGTGAACAAACCCTCATGCTGTATTACAAATTTATTTTAAAACTCTCTTGAGTCTCAAAAGTTGTTTGAATGAAGCACTGGGGATTTCTGCTGGAGAAACACGAGACTCCAAACCTCACTGGGCAACCAAAGCTATTCACATGGTTCTCTGGACTGTGGCCAACTCAGTTTAGCAGCTTGATCCATAACATATTTAAGACAAAACACTTGGATTTCTTAAACCAATTTAATCCCATTGTGTAACTGGGATTCAGTCAGGTTGAATCCAAGTAACTTTATTTGCTTGAGTTGTGTGTGGAACTGCCTACTGTTAACATTACCGGGCAATTAAGTTCCAAGTAATTTAGAGATATTCTTGGCCTTGATGACTGATTCACAGACCATTACTATACAGGTTGGACACATTTGGAGAAGAGAATTTTGCCACCAGTTTTTATTGTAGCCTTTCTTTTTGCTAGTGTATATCCTGTAACTGATTAAACTGTGCATGGATGTGATGAGATCATAAGTTTACTTTTCAGTTCTGTTTTGTAGCAGTCCAAGTGCCAAGTTTAATCCCAGGTGCTCATTTAAAGCAGGGAAGTATTACCCTCTTCTGATTTGTTTTTCAATATGCCTGTTTGTACTGGCAAGAAATTTTCTTTCCAGAGGGGAAACTTATTTTATTTTTATAGATTTTTAGGACTTAAGGGTGCCATTTCACATTTCCATTGGGGTGAGGAAGAGAAAGGGACAGAAGGGGGCATTTTAAGTAAATGCCCAAAGTCTTGTTCTTTAATTTGGTTAAAGTTAAAACATAAAATGTGTCTGTTTTAGGTTTTTTCCTCCTGTTTTTCATAGTTCATGTTAATTACAGTGAAACTAACAAAGAACAGGCAATCTCTGCAGCACATCAGACGTACATCTTTAGCATTCAAACCTAGCACCAGACAACATTCAGATTTGCAAAACAATTCAGAATATAGAGAAGTTAAGTTACAGTATTTCTTCAAATTAGTGTTACATAAAGAAAAAGAGTGGATACAGATTAACAGTTAATCCTATTAGGCGAGGAGAGCTGGTACTAGCAAGCATGAATTGTCCCTTTTGCTAAGCAGGGTCTGCCCTGGTGGCATTTGGATGGGAGTCTACATACTGTATGTGAGCACTGTAAGATATTACCCTTAGGGGATGGGGCCACTCTGGGAAGAGCACCTGCATGGTTTCCAAGTTCCCTCCCTGGCATCTCCAAAATCAGGCTGAAAGAGACTCCTGAAGTAACCTTGGAGAAGCCTCTGCAAATCTGTGTAGACAGTACTGAGCTAGATGGACCAATGGTCTGACTTGGTATAAGGCAGCTTCTTATGTTCCTTGTAGAAAAGTGCCGCTAATATTTGGGCTGAGAAAGCTACTTTGCTCCCAGTACATCTGAACATTACTCTCAAATCTCTGTTGTGATCATAAGGCTTTCCTTGACCCATAAATTACATGTAGACAGTGGTATGGGAAGGTCAATTAGTTGGTCCAGATTTCTTCAACAGTGTGATAGGTGAAACATACTTTCACATACTATAGACATTCCTAATGCCCTTTCTAGATGAGATTCCATTGCTGCAAATGTGCCAACTTCACAACGCATGGTTACATTTTTGCTATCATTAATATCAATAGCCTTTTTGAATTAATAATTTTCCAATGGACTGGACAACAAGGTCCCATGCAACAGTCACCAGGCCACACACCTCTGAACTTTCCTGTGGGAAAATATACATGAAATATAATTGAAGAAAACAGAACATTCAAAATCAGCATCAGCATGTTAAGAAATATCCTGACATTCAGCAATATTTCAGTTAATTGCCAGCAATTTGAATCTTCATACCTGCTTTGCAGACACCCACACAGGTATCTGACTGCTAATGCTGGAAACAGAACACTGGGCTAGACAGACTGTGGTCTCATGAGTTGTTCTGGTGGTTTCATGATATGCAAGTTTTGGACCAGCTTGTATATTAGCTATGTTCTGAACAGTTCAGACATTCTCAGAGAACAATGATATTTATTATAAATATTTTAGTGGCTAGTTAAAGCTAGTGAACAAATTATGAACAAGCCTCTCTAGTTATGCCTTTAATGACAACTTGATATGCAGACACTAGCAGCAGGTGGTAAGGTTTACCTTCATGCTGTGAAGCTTCATCTGCTTTTGCTTGTAGATCAAACTGCTTTTAAAAGGTGCAAGGGCAGACCAGTTGACAAAGACAGTGGTTAACCTGGCTGACTTCCAGACAAAACTGCTTAGGCACAAACTTATTTTATTTATTTATTTAACTTTTATATCCCGCTTTTCCTCTGAAGAGCTCAGAGCGGTGTACATGGTTACATTTATCCTCACAATAACCATGTGAGGCAGAGCCTAGGCTAAGAGATACATGGCTGGCCCAGAGTCATCCAGTGAGTTTCCTGGTTGGATGGGGATTCGAACTTGGGTCTTCCCAGTCCTAGTCCAATAGTCTAAACACTACGCCATGCTGGCTGTCCCCTTCCCAAATATTTCCACAACACCTTTCAAAAACAGCTTTTTATTATTCTTGCACAACATTGTTTCATTTAAACACAGTAAAACTGTTCTTTTTCGCGGTGGTATACAGCAGCTACCCAAACGAGCTCTACCGAACGCCTTAAACAGCAGCACACACAGGCGCACATGACTCGAGGAGAGGTCTCGCGAGACATCCGGGCTCTCTCAGTGGCTGCACGATGGCGATTGCTCCTCCCTCCCAGGCGCGTCACAACGGCGCGGAAAGGAGATGCCGCAGAAAGCGCGCTGGTGGTGCCGGGTGGGAGGTGCGAGATTCCGTCGGGAGACGGAACGGGTCGGTGTGGGGGGTACAGCGCCAGCAAGGGGCCCCGGGTCACCCCCGCCGCCGGGTGTGCCTGCAAGGTTTTTTTTTCTGTCGCGCTCCTGAGATGGGATCCCGGTGAAAAGTAGCACCACGCAGACTGACGTTTAGTCTCCCCACTTCGTGGTTGCTTGGGGCGGCCCTGGCGGCTTCTCTCCCTTGGCATGAAGTGCCTCATTACTGGAGGCAATGTGAAAGGTGAGGCAGGAGAGCATCTAAAGTTGGACATGGGGCATCCACCTCGGGGCAGAGCAGCTGTCTATGATCTGGCCCTTAGCTGGCAAAGAGACTGCTGGGCTTGTGCGAACAGGGACGCTGCTCACTCTAGAGACCCGAGGATGGCCATGATTCAGCATTTGTGGAGTAGGTAGGGCATCTTGTGTTTTCATTAGGACTTGACAGTTTTACATCTGCCTTTTGCATATTTATTTGTTTGAAAAAACCTCCAGTCCCAAGGTGGTCAGAAGCATAGATTTATAAACTTGATGGCTTTGCTGAACCACCAGAAGCAATTGTGTTCACAGTAGCTACTGCGAACAGTAACAATTTTAACTTAAAATGGTTTGATATTTTCATTATTATAAATATATTTTGCTTGAAGTAAATGCCTTCCCCCATCTCCCCCCCCCCCGCAAAGTGCATTCTTGTCTTTTTAAAGAGTAGACCACTGTGAGAGCCCTGAGACTAGTTGGATGGTGTTTATTTCCATTTTGGAAACAAAACATGCTGGTTGATATCCAGACTAACGCTATACTAGTGCAACAAACAAAGATGCACGTATGCAAGAAGATCACATAGCTGAGTGGTTCCTCAAAGTTACTCAATCTCTTGTGCTGCTGGTCCACTTATACAACAAGGAGAGCAGATAGCCTCACATGGTTCCCTGCAACTTATATGGCCTGCGGGAGACATTTCACAGAGGAAGGTGTGCCACAGTTTGCCAAAGTTCCTTCTGTTCGATACTCATCTGGAATGCAAGCTCCCTACTTAGTGGAACTAGCTAGTGCAACATCCTTGCACTAGTGCAGTCAAAATCTTAAGAGATGGGAGAGTGTTAGTTTTGATGTCAGCCTCTATTCAGAGAGAGAGAGAGAGAGAGAGGAAGTGCCATGGGCTAGGTATGAGTACAAAAGGACTAGAAACTGATTTCAAATTCATATGAGCCTGAATCCATTTTTTAGGAACAAGGGTGGCTAAGTGCCTGGGATTTTTAGAGCCCTGTATTATATAGAGAGTAAAAGATCCTAGAAGGATCTTCCTATCGTATAAAGGGAATTTCTGGATGGGCATGAAATAAGAGCACAGGGGTTGGAAGGGACGATCATTATGGTATTTATGATAGGAAAAGAGTGCTGGTCTTGTGGTAGCAAGCATGACTTGTCCCCTTAGCTAAGCAGGGTCCACCTTGGTTGCATCTGAATGGGAGACTTGATGTGTGAGCACTGCAAGATATTCCCCTCAGTGGATGGAGCCACTCTGGGAAGAGCAGAAGGTTCCAAGTTCCCTCCTTGACTTCTCCAAGATAGGGCTGAGAGAGATTCCTGTCTGCAACATTGGAGAAGCCGCTGCCAATCTATGAAGACAATATTGAGCTAGATAGGCCAATGGTCTGACTCAGTATATGGCAGTTTCCTGTGTTCCTATGAATATTTAAGCATGCTTAGCCCTGTCTCTCACCATTAACATCATGTTATTTCCTGTAAACATTGGGCCAAAATGGTTACTGAATAGGAGGGAGGAGATGAAGAAGAAGAAGATTTATTAATTCGATCTTGGCCAGCACAAACTGCTGCTCAGCATCAGACACTGGAAGACATTCATGCTTACTGATACCTGCTACTTTTTTCTTTCTCTCACACAGCCCTGGGGAAAGCAGTGCACACACTCTCCCGTGTTGGAGATGAAGTCTACATTGAACCACTGCAGGAAGGGGTGAGGCAAGGAGTTTGGAAAAAGAGAGAGCTCTGTGAACAAGATGAATGAATGAATAGCAGAGGATGTTTCACAGCATAATTAATTTACGGTTTTTTGGTTTGTATTTAAAGAATTCCAAGGTAATGGTGGGTGGTGCTGACTCAAGTCAAGGAGTTCTATTTATTTACAAAATAGAAGCCGGATATATTTATAGAAAACATTGTAACATTATGTTACAGAGCATATTATAGATGTCGTCATATTGTATTGAAGCTGAGATTGTATGCAGTGTTGTTTGTTGGATGTAGCTCTCAAACATTTACACAGTATAAACAATAAAACTTGAAGAGGGGACAGAATGTTCATCAATGATATGTCAGTTATTTATAGCAAAGGGGGGGATCTTTCTTTGTGGCTGTGAGATGAGGGTGGCATATGTCCTGCGCCAGGCCTTGACAAATTTTCTTTGGATCTAGGAGCTAGCCCCCAAATTAGGAGCCAGACAATGGACACGTGACAAAATCAACCAGACTTAGTGATAGACATTATGGAGAGGACATAATGACTTTATTAAATAACTCTGCCTCTGAATATCCTTGTCTAGGAGCCACAGTTAAATTCCTAGGTGCCATGGCTACCTGGCACCTGGGATTTGTCAAGCCTTATTGTAAGCCATTGTATGTTTCTTGGTTGTCAACATGTTACATACATTGGGGCTTTCTGATGATATGTGTTCTATGTTTGGACTAGTGATTTTGTGTCTTTGCAAAGCAGCTTTGAACTGTCTTGGGGCTAGACATTGAACATTAAGTTGGGAGCTGCTGCTGCTGTGATGGAGTTAGTGACACTTTCCATCCTTGTTTCCCCAGCTGTCCTTGCGTGCAGTAAATGCCTCTCGCTCCGCCTATGCCTGCTTCCTGTTTGCCCCGCTCTTTTTCCAGCACTACCAGCCAAAGGAGTCAGGCCCTGACCCCGATGCAGGTGTTCTCCGATGCAAAGTTTTCATGAAGGTGAGGTGTCCATTTGAGACTGTGGATAGGTTGCAGGGAGGGAATAATGCAAGCTCTTATCACAAGGCAAGTAGACACCAGCCTTGACACCTGTGGATGCTGGCAATGGGTTTACACACTAGATAAAATTGTCTGTTGCACCATTTCAAACTGCAGGTGATTATCACGTTTGGACCCCACCATCGGGGTGGTGGGTGGACCCATACACTGAAAACTAATGTATCAGAGAGGTTAGATTTGCTTGCCAATTAATTTTTTCTGCCCTAGGCTTGGAAATATGCTGCAATTTCGCACATGCTTTTAGTTGGACACTGAATTCAGTACAATTGCAAGTTGAATTTTCAAGTAAACATGCATAGAATTAATCTTCAAGCATAAAATACTTCCTTTTGCCACTCTTCTTTACTAGCTTTAAAACAATTATTTGTGGACTGAAGGGTGTATATCCTTTCTTCACTGCTGAAGAGTTTGGGAAAAGTCAAAGTTGATAGATTATGTTGGATAGAATTATCGACAGCTGTCAGCTGTGATAGCTAAATTGCCCTTCTAGTTTCAGAGGCAGTATATCTCTGCATATCAAATGCTGTGGACAAAAATCAAAGGAAGCCCATTGCCAGAGGCCTCTGAATGGCCCTTGTGGGAGATGGAATGCTGCATTAGGGGGATGCTTAATTTGATCCAGTAGGTGGCTGCTTATGATGCAAGGGGTCTCTGGGCATAGTCTGAGGGCATATGATTCAGCCACCTTGTGGAAACTAAGCAAGTCTAGTCTGGTCAGTACCTGGAAACCCCACGTACACCACCTTGAGTTTAATGATGAGAAGATAAGACATAAAATGTAACAGACACAAACAATGGAGGAATAGCTAGACCAAGAGGGGTGTTTTTGTTTTGTGTTTTGCAGGGTTCAGGAGGAAAAGCTTTCAGTAATTGACAGACTTTTTGTGAAAATCACAGCTGTTTTAGAAAATCTGTGCACTCTCTGCTGATTACCAAATACTTTCCAAAGCTTAAGGAAGGGGGCACATACCAAATTCTGTCTAAGCTTGCATTAAGAGCACTCCATTTCCCAGCATTGCTCAGCCAAGCTGCAAGGAGACAGCCTTTATTTAGGTCTTTGAAACGGAATTGTTTGGATTCCAAGTAGAAATAGTGGACGAAAGGAGACGTAAGCTGTGTGAAGCAGAACTGGGGGCACAATTCTCCGAGACAAGAGTGGGTGCTACTGGCCATGGAGTTCAGCGTGATCGTTTTTCCTCCTTTGGGTGGGGGAAGGTGGTGGGTAAAAATGCACACCAGTCATGGTTGTGTTTATGCCCTCCAGTCTTTCCTGGCTGTATTTCGCTCACTCCCCTCACTTGAGAAAACGGTGGAGAAATGTCTCATCTCACTGAGGCCCCGTGCCAGCCGGCTCCGTGTGCAGCTACACTGCAAATATGGTGAGCACTCAGAAGTGGAAACACTGCCTGAATGTGGAAGATGACCGTTTCGTGGAATTAGGTGGCTGATAGCATAATTTTGGTACAGGGGAAATCTGAGTAGATAAATGATAGCCGAGAGTTCAGGTATCTTGCAGGCAACTGTTACTAGGCTACGGGGAGTGGAACCCATGAAACTGCACATACCTCTGGAGAAAATAGAATAGTTAGGAAGTGGGCATGAGAAGAGAATCCAGGAAGGCTCCATTGCAGAAGTTAAGTAACCTGTACTGTGTTTAACCATGCATAGTGAAAAGCCCCAAAGAGCCTGTAGCGCTATGGGAGTAAGGCTCCTGATGGGTCTTACTAGGGGACTTAATTAGGGATCATAGTCCTACCCACCAATTGAACACGGACAAGGACTATTGCCCGCTCGTACCTCCAGAAAGTGGGAGTGCTACAACCACTCCCATCAGCAGGTCAGAATGTTCTATTCACCTCAGAGCTATGGCTATTGTGTATATGCCAGTGATCTTCACTGTTTTTGCAGTGGGGGCCGCCATAGCTGGCCTGCCCGCCCTGGGTGCATTCCCCCATTTTTTGGGTGCCAGCCAAATTTTCAGGGGGGTTCCTGCCTACCCACTGCCCTGCCAAGCCCCACACGCACCTCCCCTGCCACTGTGTAGTCTGGGCTAGTGTTATCCCCCTTGGCACAGGCCCCAACCTCTGGCTTGCCATTCTGTGTCTCTCTCTCTCTCTCTCTCTCTCATACTCTCCTTCCTGCTCTTCCTCCTGCTGCTGTTGCCAGTGCTACTACTTCCCCTCCAGTTTGCATAGCGGTAAGTAGTTGAACTTATCCATTTCTTGCACACGAGTGAGAGGAAAGGATGCATCCATCCCCTTACTGGGCAATGCAGCCGCCGCCATTTTACGGTCTGCTTGCAGAGTGGTAAGGGGGTTGACATGCCCTTTCCTCTCACTTGGGCACAAGAGGGAAGGGCAGCCACTTGCCACCAGGTATAAACTGGCCAGGATGTGGCCGTGCTGGTGGCAGGAGTTGGGGGCAAGCATGAGAGAGAATGGCAACCACAGTGGAAGGGTGGGTGGAGAGAGTGGGAGTGTGGTGGTCCCTGCAGCGATGGGAGAAGTGGGGAGAGAGTGAGGTTGTGGTGGCTATGGCAGAAGAAGACGGGGGGGGGAGCAGCCAGAGGAGGTGGAAGCAAGAGAGTGAGCGAGCTTGCAATGGCCACAACAGCAACAGTGGCTGAGGGGGCTGGAAACGGGGTGGGGGGATAGCAAGGCGGAGCCACCAGTAAGATCAGTGAGGACCGTCAGTGCCCCGTGGGCTGTGCAATGAAGAACAGTGGCATACATTGTAAACCAACTTGACTGTCAAGGCAGAAAGACAGGATGTAGATGCAGTAAGCAAAAGAAATAAACGCATATGCTCACCCGACAGTACCCTCCACAAATGATATCAAGCCCCTGCAGATCAGCACAACCCAGGCTGCAGATGTACCATCATCAGGAAATGAAAAATAACTTACATGCTGGAGAGATACTGCAAGAAAATGAGCTAATTAATTAGAAAACATGTGACACAGCATCTGCCCATTGTAAAGATGTTCCCAAAATGTTTTAAATGCTTGGGAGCATTTAAAACATGTTCCCAAAATATGCCTACAGTTACTAAGTTGGCTATCCTGAACTCATTTGTGTTCATTTATGTCCCACTCCATTTCAATAAACAATATATCATTCGAAATACTGGCATACGTTTATTTCTCTAATTGGAATTGCCATCTGAAAGATCCATAGCTTCTGATTCTGCATTTTCTCCTTGAACTTCATAGACTTGAGAAAGTGGAAGGTATTCATGAATTGGACCTGAAGATGCTCTGCATTCTGCAACATCAAGCCCTAAAAGAAATGTTTCAGTAATCCAGACAACTAGTAATGATATGATCACTGATAGGACTGTGTTTGATCCAGGACTTCCAGTGGCATGAATTGGTTGATTTTATTTTATTGGTTGTGTTTATTTTAAAACACACTTAGTGTTTCACTCACCTGCTTAAAGAGAAAATATTTCATAAGTCATTTTAGATGTTCCCCCCCAATTGGTCAGTTTTTCTGATTCAGGCTAATTGGAGAGAATTCTCCCTCACTCCCTTCTTCTCATCTCTTGGGAAGGCTGTTTGTTCATTGTGAGCTTATGGGTTTTCTGGGAAAGAAGCTGTGCCTCAGGCCATCAACCACTGAGGCTTTCTCTGCTTTCTGCAGGTGTTGTCAAGACCCATGACTTGTCATTCCAGGAGTGTGAATCGCTACAGGCTGTCTTTGACACAGGGCAGTGTGCCCATTCTCTGCGTGCCCCTCCCAGGTAGGACCATGATCTAGTTGGGAGGGTTTGCAGCACAGACAGAAGGGTTTGAGACAGAGTAAGAATTTTGTGGTTTGGTCTAGTAATACAAAAGGTGCATCCACAACTGCTCACATACGTGCATCCCGTGGGTGTTTGACCCTCAAAATCCAGATCCTTAGAGGTTTCCTTGCTCATCCACACAACAGACAAAATGACGACACAGTTGATGCAACATAATGAAGCTATTCACATGTGCATGCAAAACCTTAAAACCCATCTGTTTGGCCTGGCCTTTTAGGGTTTTTAATTAGTTTTAATTGTTTTAATGTTAACCTGGTTTTCAGGGTTTTAATTGTTCTGATAGTTTAATTGTTTTTAATGATTTCTGTTTTTAATTGTAAACCGCCCTGAGCCACTTCGGAAGGCCGGTATAAAAATCAAATAAATAAATAAATAAAATTGGGCTAAAAGAGCCCAGCCTAGTTTTGCATGCATCTGTGAACTGCCAGGATCGGGCCCGATCACAGCGGCAAAGTAGCCTCCCTTTAAAATTAGATGAAGGGAGTGAGTGCTCCCTTAACCTTGTTTATTTGATTGTGTGTCAGCTGCAGCTGCTACACTCGGGAGGGCGGGTCCCAATAATGCACCACACACTCGTGCGTTGCATTATTGGAGTGCGGAGGGAGATGCATGGCAGCACTTTCCTGCACCCCAACCCCCGGAGCTGCAGGGAGCAGCCACTGGTCGTCTGGGCAGGTGATCCACCTGCCCAGGGAAACAAGGATGATTGTCTGCCAGGAGGGTAAGTGTATCCCGCACTCCCCACAGACCGCCCAGAGCACTTCTCGGTGACCATGAGAAGAGCTGTGAGTATTCCATGTGTGAATATTGGTGTGTATATGTTTGGGTAGGGAGTTCCTAAGAGAGATTTCCTTGGGTGTGTTTGGAGAAATGTTCCCTGAAGTACTGATTAGCACTAAATGAAGACTATGGGAAACCAGGATGTGGATACACACAGTTCTGAAGTGGAGAAAGCAATAGGTGCTTTTGTGTAGGCTCATGCTGTGTCAGAATAATTTACTTTGAACAATGAATAGTAAGTGCAGAAATGAAACCCCCTAGGCCCAGGAGGATGGGGAATTAGGAGTGCTCAGCCATGAATCTGCCTGGTGCCTTCCTGCTTACCTGTTCCCTTTCCCTCCGTCCAACTCAGGCTGTTGGTGGATGCTGTGGTGCATTTCCCATTGACACTGGCTGAGGTGACCTTGGGTGCCAGCCCTGCTGGGAAGGTGAGCTTCCGCAGTTACCTGGAAGAGGAGACTGGTAAGCATCCTACTGAGACCCTGCTTCTGCCTTCTCTCTAGAGCCTGTCAAGGTAATGGAGACTTCCTTGTCACTAAACTGTGTTAGCTCCTCATTATGTGACTTGCAGGTTCCTAGCATAGAGGTTTCTGCTCAAAAGGTCACCGGTTGTGCTGTTTTGTTTGCGTGGACTGTGTTTTCACAGCCACTCCCTTTTTATTGTGCATCCTTGTAGGGCAGGGTGCAACAGTATGGAATAGAACCAGGGAGAGCTGTATGAGAAGAGTGTGTTCTTACCTTTTGTCTCTACCACAGAGCTTGGCCGGATGATGGTGACAGAGCTGTGTTTGAGCGAGGATGAGTTCCAAGCCTTCCATGTCAAGCAGGAGACTCAAGTCACTTTCTGCCTTAAGGAATTCCGGGTCAGTGCACTGCCCCATTCCTTGTTCAGAATTATTCATTAATTAAGTAGCCACCTGGCTCCAAAGGCTAAATTACTTCATCTCTCTCCTGCAGGGTCTTCTGAGTTTTGCAGAGTCCTCCAATCTTCCCCTTAGCATCCACTTTGATACCCCTGGCAGGTAGGCCTCCACGAGGGAAGTTCCATGATGGCTAAATGGGTTCTCCACCTTCAGAAGACAGTATAGAGTAGCTGATGCTGTCTCCTCCCTATCTGATCTTTCAATTTGATTTCCCTCAAGCCCAAAAGTGCTTATCTGAGTTTTGCCCACCTCAACTCTTTTTGCAGGCCAGCTATCTTCACTTTGGAGGACCCTGTGCTGGAAGTGCACCTAGTTCTGGCCACATTGTCAGAACCTGAAAGCCACAGTTCCCAGACAACCAGCTGGTAAGCAAGGCTTTAGCTTCTTCCCCCACAAAATCTAGTACCCAGAGACAAAACAAGGAGTGGGGAGGAGTCCGGGCCCAAGTAGGAACTGCTTCTTGGTCTCTGGTTGGCACTGGGGAAAAAAATCACGTTTGAGCTGCTGGTGACTTGTCATGTGTCATGGATATACATATATTTTTGCCTGTTGAATAGCTCAGTCTGTCATCCTCCTTTCCTGACTAGAAAGGGTTGCCATGGTTACTTTTGGCATCTCATGCCTCCAATGGTTTGCCCCAGGGTGGCTTTCTTAAACACCTCTTAGCTTAAATGGGGTGTGTCCGTGGCTCCAGATCTTAGGTTTGGGATCAAGATTAGCTTAATTCAAAAGATTTTTATTCATCTGCAAGGCGCAAGCCTTTCTTGGGCTTGCCAAGGAGGTGGAGCCTGGTAATCTAGCACAGGGATGGGCATGCTTGGCCCTCCAGCTGCTGTTGAACAACAACTGCCATCATCCCCAGCCACAATTTATTGGAAGTTGTAGTTCAACAACAGCTGGAGGGCCAAACGTGCCCACCCCTGCTCTAACCAGTTGCTTCCATTTCCCTCACACCAGCACATCTAAGCCCCTGGCCCCTGCTTATGACTTCACCTGTGATGACATCGATGCCTACATGATTGCCATGGAAACGACGTGTGATGGCACAAGGACAACAGAACCACCTCCGAGCCCCACCTTCCCCCTGAGGCACAGCAGTTTAGGTACAAGGGAGCCAGATAGTGATCATGAGGAGACTGTGCCAGGCACACCACCACAAAAAAGGGTATGTACTAAAGTCCATAAAAAGGAGGACCTGGTGCAGTGGGACTGCATAGTGTCAAAGTCTGAATGCATAATGAGGAGAATGAGCAACTGTGGTCAGGAGCTACTTTATATTTTCAGTGGGTATATAAAACACTCAGAATACCAATATGTATACTTTTAAGGTATGCATACCACACATATTCCACAGGAAGATGTTACTGGCCCTCACGTGCCATACTAGGCTGCATCTACTTCATGCATTAAGGTCCCAAGAGGCCTGTGTCCCTGCTGTGTGAAGCAGCCCTGGGTGGCCCTGATCCAGTTAAAAGTCCAGTTGAAAGCAGTGGGACTTCAGTTATTTACAGCCAACATGATCATTAGTCTTTCAATAAGACTTAAGTCATGACTTTGGCTAATGGCTCTGGTCCAACTAAAGTGACATACTAAACATTCCAGTGGCAGCAATCAGACTTTGGCAATTGTTTTGCTTCCTAATATGTGCCTGCTATGAAATCTGAGACACTTTTCCTGAGAAATTAGAAGGGTGTGGCAGAAACTGTGGAAGGGATGCATGTGGGTGTGTTAGTTTTGGAGTGGCTGAGAGGAACAGGGAGATTTGCAGAACACATGTGTCCTGTCCATGGGCTGCCCCCACACAATGTATGCTTTTGCAGAAAACAGATGTGATTTTGTGTGTTAACTTTAGTTTAAGGCAAAGGGGGAAAAAATCTCAGCTCCTTGTGTATCACACTCATCATCAGTTTCTGTCTTAGCAACTACAACTTGTATGAGCAACAACATTTTTGCAGGCTTCTAGTTCTTAAATTATGGCTCCAAAGACACTCTCTCCCTGCTCCCTCCCCCCTTTCTTTTCTTTTACAGTTCCGTTCCTTATTCTTCGGCTCAGTCCTGAGCCAGTCCCAGTCCCAGCTCTATCCATGTTCCAGCCAGGATGTGTTAGCAGAGGATAGTGAAGGAGAATCCTAGGATCATCATGACAGACATTCTAATGCTACTATCCCTGGGAGGAGAGCTGACTGAACTGCTCTTGAATGGACTGGGGATCCTAGGTCTCTGCTCTCCAAATGAGTTTTCTTCCATCCCAGGCAAAATCCGCACACATACTTTTAATATGTGAATTGATCTGCTCCTGTACCATGCTGTGGGGGTGGGGAGAGTCTCTTGCTTTCTATGAGTAGAAAATAGGTTTCTATGCCACTGAATAGATCTACCTTCCTGCCCAGGGAAATGGCAAGATCAACCAATTGCAAGAAAGTTGACTAAACTGTGGACCTAACCAACTTATTTCTAGTTGTTTTGGGTGTGGTGTGGGATAGAGGGCACCAGCTACAGCTTTACTTCACTGCCAGCCAAGACTTTAAAGCAGTCTTCCTCTGCAATTAAACTGTTTAGCAGCTGAACCCATCATGATACAGGAGCTAAAGAATTCCAGAAGGAAGGGGAAACAGCCAAAAAGGTGTTAAAGCTTCAGTGAAGAGTAACATGTGGAAGGTACTGTGGCAGATGGTGAGACTCAACAAGGGCACAGCTCTTTCGCTTGCCTTCTGCAGGACAGCTGCGTACACTCCAGTATTTAACTGTAAGTTGAAGCTTTGTCCTATATTAACCATCCATAAAGCCATTTGAAAAGACTGCCTCCTCTAGTAATACATTTTTGCTTGTCAACAATACAGACAACTGTAGGTAAACACTTATTAGAGCCTCCTGAAGTTTGTTGTCCTGGAGGTGGCAGCTAACTTTTGACAGAATAGACAAATCCCAAATGTCCTTTTTTCTTCCTCTCTCACAACACCAGTACCAGAGGTCATCCCATGAAACTGAAGGCCGGGAAATTTAGGACCGACAAGAGAAAGTGCTTTTTCACACAGCGCATAACTAATCAATAGAATTCCCTGCCAGGGGATGTGGTGACGACCACTAGGTAAGCTTGGCTAGCTATAAAAGGGGCTTAGACAAATTCATGGAGAACAGGTCTCCCAATGGCTAATAGTCTGGTAGCTATAGGCCACCTCCAGCCTCAGAGGCACGATGCCTCTCAATACCAGTCGCAGGGGAGCAACAGCGCAGGTAGAGTCCAAATACACAGCTGTTCCAGGTGGTTCCTGGAATGGGGTGCTAGCAGGGCAGGTGATGGGTGAAGGCAGGGCCTTTGCCAGTTATTGCTAAGTGCAGATTTCTAGCTAACAAGTGGGATCAAAATACAAACACACAAACCTCAATTGATCAGCAGAGATTCAGAGAAATATGGAAAACATCAGTTGCTTTATAGTGCTTAACAGGACTACATTAATGTGTAGATTTGTATCTTACATGACAGGATCAAACAAGCACACACAGGAAAAGAACTCTACAAGCCACAAGTAAAGCAGCTACAAAAGGCTGCTTCTATGAAAAGTAAAGGCATTCTGAAGTCACCAGGGTAAAAAACAAGTACTTCTAATAAGAATGAACTGAGCCATAGTGGTACAGGGGTTAGTGTGCCAGATTAGACTGGGGAAATCCAAGTTCAAATCCCCATTTAGCCATGAGACTCACTGGGTGATTCTGAGACAGTCACTTATCCCTGAGCATAACCTTCCTTACAGGGCTGTTGTGAGGATAAAGGTAGCCATGTGCACCACTCTGGGCTTCTTGCAGCCCAGGCTATACACGTAAACACAAATTTATATAAGCCACAGGTAAAGCAGAGACCAGCTTCAGAAGTGTAAAACAAATGCATTCTGAAGTTACAAGAACAGCTCTGTCTGCCTATTTAAAAATGCACACATAAATAGAACAATGAGGTGCCACTCTACCCACGTTGGGTGTCCATCCTATCAAGCAACATTTTTTAGAATACAGATCACTTCTTTTATCCTTGTCCAATGATCCATAACTGCCAGTGGACATATTAATGTTACAGATACTGGCCACAATCCAGATAAAAACCTGGTTAGCTCTCTGCACAGCAATTAAATTTTAAAAAATTTCCTTCCCATAGAATCAGTTTTACATATACCACATCCACATGTAAATCCAAATCCACTTCTTTAATTATATGAAAAGCAGTATGGACTTAGAAGTTGATGCATATGCCCTAAAAGAACTTTCTGGCTTCTTATGCCAGTTTCTAATCTTAATTAGTCCAGTCTTAAGAGTTTGCTGATCCTTCCAGTGTTTTATGGCATGACATTTTGGGAGTGGGATGTAATGCTTTGCATACAGATCAGAGAGCAAGGGAGAGAAAGCAGAGGTTGCATTCCTCCCCTCCAAACAAACACAGCTAGCAAAAGACCAGACTTACCAACAGCCAGCCAACCAACCTGCTCTCTAACCAAGATGGTGATTGGATTCTCCAGAGTAGTATGTTACAGCTGCTTCCCTCACATACACAAGAACATCAAGTAGATTTAACTAAAGGTTTATTCAGCAACAATTCCATTTTCTCCTTCCCTTTTCTTCTTGACCCCCACCCCCTTGGGACAAATGTCCAAATGAACTGCAAAAGGTTACTGAACAGAACTTACCCTAATTACCCTAACCCTCTCACATAACACTCGAAACAGGGGTCATCCCATGAAATTGATTGCCAGGAAATCTAGGACCAACAAATGCTAGTACTTTTTCATGCAACGCATAAGCAACTTGTGGAATTCTCTGCCATGAGATGTGGTGACAACCAACAACCTGGATGGCTTTAAGAGGGGTTTAGTAACTTCATGGAGGAGAGGTCTATCATCAGCTACTAGTCGGAGGGCTACAGGCCACCTCCAGCCTCAAAGGCAGGATGCCTCTGAGTACCAGTTGTGGGGGAGCAACAGCAGGAGAGAGGGCATGGCCTCAACTCCTGCCTGTGGCTTCCAGTGGTATCTGGTGGGCCACTCTGTGAAATAGGATTCTGGACTAGATAGGCCTTGGGCCTCATCCAAAACAGAACAGAACAAGTAGCCAAAAGAAAAAGACTTCCCCACACTCTGGCTGCGTCAATCAGCATGATGCCTTCTAATTGGTGCTCAAGGTGTTAAGCTCTACCCACCTTCTGAAAAGAAAGGCAAGCCTTGTACAGCTTGAACAACTCTGTGTTCCTATGGGTGTTTACAAAATTCTGGTACCATCGCCCACCCGACACACACACAACTGGGGGGCCAGGCTGCAGGCAGGAAGAAGCACAGGTAGTGAGGCAGACAGAGAAATTGGTACAGAAGACAGAGCAGGTAAAATGGCTAACCAATATTTTCAGGTGGGCCCCACCCACTCTTTCCTCAGGTAACAGCCACCACTATACACAGCTATTTATTTTCGAGAGCACTACCTCCTGTAGTTCTGCTTAAAATGCTACCTTCCACAGTTGACATAACATCTGTCCTTAGGAATCCCTTGTTTTTGTTTTGGTGAATGTACATATAGTTTCTAGTGTTCTATCTTCGTTTTCAGTTAAGTCCTACAGGATTGCCTTGGCTCAGTACTAAAGCTGATTCCTACAAACTGCATTAGCAGCTGATACAGTTTTGTGGCTTGGGATTTAGCTAAAGCTTAAGCAAGCAACAAAAGGCTCATTCACATTAAGGAGGCAAGGGCAAAGGATCTTTTAAATAGCTTACACCATGGGGAAGATGTTTGGTAACACTGCTAGGACTGCCATGTGCTGAAATACACTGGTAGCTTTCCCCAAAAGTGTGCAAGAAAGGCCCTACTGTGAAACTGGTACACAGCTGCTTCTCTTCAAGTTGGGACCAGGCAGCATTAACCAAGGAGTCTCCACTGCAGATCATTGTATCCATACTACATAAGTTAGTAGTCTTCAGTGCTAGGAAGTGATGGAAAGCAGCTGAGCACCACATGCTAGTGATGTGCACTTACCCCTCCTGATGTTTCCCCCCCACTGGCATCCGTTTCCGTAAAAGCTCGTCAGAGCAGCAGCGTACCTCCCTGCCGCTCCGTTGTCTGGATATAACTGGAAGTTTTCAGGCCAGAGAAGAGTAGTACTATTGCTGGTAGGTAAGTGGAGAAGATGTGGACAACAGAGGTGGTGAGGCAGAATGAGGGGTAGGTATTTGCAAAATATAAAAATTTCAAAAATTCAAGACCTGCTTGGAAGGGTCAGCAGGGTGCTGACAAAAGAAATGTTAGTGGGCAAGATGTGGGAAAGTAGTATTGTAGGGTTGAAGGGCAGGGTATATTTTTAGAAGGGGACTCCTCCGTCCAGTCAAAACTCAAGGATAGGCAGAGCCTGCAGGGCTCACATGTTCCTTATCCAATGTTCTTACACCAAGGGTCTCACACTGGCTCCTCCACTTCAACAGAAAGTTATTTGCTACTCAACAGGCAGATTTCAAAACCAAGACCTGAGAGTTAGCTTCACTCCTCAGGAAAGGAAGCTCGTTGAGGCAGAAGGCCTAAGGCAAATACAAGACTGCTCCTACTGACAACAGGGATGAAGTACACAATTCCTTTATCAAAACAATACAGGGAGAGTCTGGGAGTAATTTGTGTCCCATCCCCCAACTCTGCACCTCCCAAAGGAGTGCGTCATTTCACCCTCAGGAGTCATCCCTCCCCCACAAGTGATCAAGTTTGAAACTTAACACCACAGTTATATACTAGCAAGCTAACAGATCCCTTTTTATTCCCTAGCATATACAACCCCCTCCTTCACAAGATACATTTTCTAAAATTAAAGGGACTCCTTGCCCCCTGTATTTGTAAAAGGTTTTTCCTCCGAATCAGATTCACCACTATTCAAGCCTCTTATCAAAATACCAACCTTAGATTTCTCCAGAACAGTAAATGCAGAACCAGCTACATAAGAATCTTACATGTTTATTCAAAAAAGATGTAGAACCCCCCTGGGGGAAAGAGGAGCACATATCAGGACAAAGTTGGCAAAAAAGTCAATCAAAAATACCCCCAAAAATAAAGACATCCCCATCCCAGGGGAGCAGAATTTTTGGTATTGAATTCTTATTCAGACATTTTTAAAAAATTACATGGCTGGGCCCTGGGGAGGTAGGCAGCCGCTGTACAGTGTAACCGCTACGCAAGACAGCCTGGGCCCCACACCTACAGCTAGGGGGGCAGGCAGGGCTAGTTACTTCTTGGCTTTGGCCGAGTTGCGCGGAGGAGTGATTGGGCGTCCACCAGGATTCAGGCCACTGAACTGGCCATATTTGCCCTTGTTCTTGTCAGCTGGTTTCAAGATCTATAAAGGTGAAGAGGGGGAAGGAAGAAAGAATTTAGTTACTGAAAGGAAACAGTATCTTCTTGCACACACCCCTGAAATAAGACACCCCCTTCTCAAAAGTAAGGTGGGAGACTTTCAGACAAGATGGGGAGCCTAACCTTCATGTGAATTCCTTAAAAAGTAAGGTGCAAATTCCATTCCAACACCATACATTGACAATTAGAAAGCAAGACTGCTGCTAGGCCTTTAGCTTACCTATGCATGTTTACTTGTGAGTAAACTCCAATGAAACCAGAAACAGACTAACTTCTGAGAAAACATGCATGTATACAATTGTGCTGTTGAGCTTCATTCCCAACTACAGCCAAATCCCACTAATCACAAACCCAGCATTTGCAGTTTTGCGTTTCTATGGCCGGGTAATTGATACCCAGCCTTGGTATATGTGAGAAAATTCAGCAATTAAAGGATTAAGACTCACATATTTGCAGGTCAGGGATGGGCAGAAAGGACCTCCAAGGTCATTTCCTCACACCATTTGGAGGACAGGAGCCATTTTGTGGCTCATTTTTGTGAAATAAAGTTAAAAAAAACCTACAGGTTACTCACCTGTAACGTTGGTTCTTCTAGTGGTCATCTGTACTTCTACACATATGGGCTAAGCGCCTGCGCAGAGACCATGTAGGAATCTAACAAGCTCGATTTCTCCTGCTTTGGGCGGGAACCCCACCCCCCAGCCACTATATGCAGCTGTGCCACTCCTCATCCCCTCAGTCAGAGTCAAGCTTCAGTGACCCTTGCGGGGAGGATGGGAGGGCATGTAGAAGTACAGATGACCACTAGAAGAACCAACGTTACAGGTGAGTAACCTGTAGTTCTTCGACGTGGTCTCTGTCTTCTACACAAATGGGCGCATAACAAGCAAGCACCCAAGGAGGAGGGGAAAACCAGAGGCAACAGGTAAACAACCAGAAAGAATTTATTTCAGGACAAGCAATTGAAAATCAATTGCAGGACACTCCTGCCAAATACAGCATCATTACAAGCTCTAACATCAATGGCATAATGCTGAATAAACGAACGGGGTGAAGCCCAAGTAGCTGCCTGACAGATAGCGTCCAAAGGGTCCACCCAATCAAAGGCCACGGAAGCTGCCACGGACCTAACAGAGTGAGCCTTCACAGGGGCAGGCAACTGCTTACAGGCCAGTTGATAATACAATTCAATAGTGGAGACTATCCACCGGGACATGGATTGGGCTGAGACCTGAAGCCCTTTCCGCGGCCCTTCATACAAAACAAACAAAGAGGGGGACTTCCTCCACTCAGCAGATCTCTGCACGTAAAAGGACAAAGCCCTAAGTATGTTCAAATGGCGCAACAACCTCTCCGCATCCGATGAAGGATTTGGAAAGAACACGGGCAAAGTGAGTGGGGACGAGTGGTGAAATATAGACCTTAGGCAGGAACTTGACATCCGTCCTGAGTACTACACCTTGTCCTTATGGAACTGCAGATACGGTTGGTCAGCCCGCAGGGCCCACAACTCACTAACCCTCCTGGCGGAGGCAACGGCCACCAAAAAAAGTGACCTTCCGAGTCAGGAGATCAGGGTCAATAGAAGCCAAAGGCTCAAAGGGCGGCCTTAGCAGACCAGCCAGAACCACGGACAGATCCCAGGCTGGTGACCTGGCCATCTGGAAACAAGTGTTGCAGACCTTTCAGGAAACTTTTAACCACCAGATCTTTGAACCCCGAAATCTGGTCAGAAGGAGAATGGGCCACAATGCCAGCCAAATATACCTTAAGGGAGGCAAGTTTCAACCAAGATTCCTTAAGGGACAACAGATAATTACAAATGTCCTGTACAGATAGATTACAGGCATCAAACCCATGCAGGGTAGCAAAGGACACAAAGCGAGTCCACTTGTGATTATAAGACTTCCATGTAGACGGCTTTCTAGCAGCCACTAACACCTCTTGCAGTCTCAAGGGGAAGTCGAGAGGACCTGCCACGCAGTCAAGTGGTGGGACTGAACGTCCAGGTGTAGCACCCACCCCTGCTCCTGAGACAACAGGTCCAGCAGGACAGGTAGACATCTTGAGTCCACCACTAGGTTTGTCAGGGCCGGAAACCAAGGCCTTCTGGGCCACCACGGGGCAATCAGGATAGCCTTGGCTTGATCCACCCACAGCTTGAGCAGGGCTCTGGGAAGAAGCGGGAACAGAGGGAGAGGTCTTGCCCAGGACCGGACAAAGGAATCTCCTGCAGAGCCCTCACCCACTTCCTCCTCTGGAGCAGTAGAGGGGACATTGTGCAGTTTCCTGAGAAGCAAACATGTCCAGACTTGGAACTCCCCAATCCACAAAGATGTCCCCCAAAACACCTTGATGCAGCATCCACTCATGGGAGACCATGGTCGACCTGCTCAGGGCATCTGCCTGAACATTTAGGACACCTTGGATATGCACTGCCTGAGGTGAAACCCCGTTGTCCAGGCACCAATGCCACAGATCCATGGCCAGAGACAGAAGGCTCCTCAAGGAAATGCCACCCTGGTGATTGAGGTAGGCCTTCGCCGCTGTATTGTCGGTCTGAATTAGTACCGACCGGCTCCCCAACAGGGGCAGAAAACCTTTGAGCACGTTGAAAATCACCAACGGCTCCAGATAGTTTGTGTTGCGTCCTTTCCTCTGAAGACCAGTGGCCATTCAGACGAAGGCCGTCCAGGTGAGCTCCCCAACCAAGCTCTGAGGCATCCATCGTGACCACTCAGAAGGGGGGAGGCGCCTGGAAAGGGGCACCAACACTTAGGTGCCGGACCTCTGTCCACCAGTGGACCGCCACTCGTACCCCTGGAGGGGGTGAACACTGAAGATGACTTGGATCCCGAAGAAGATCAAAGACGTCCAAAAACCACCTCTGAAGGAGGCGCATCCAAAGACATGCGTGAGGTAGAACGTAAGTGCTGGACGCCATGTGGCCCAACAGGCATTGTACGGAGCACAAGGTTTGCGGGCCTCTGGCTGAGAAGACCGCCACCAGTCTCTGAAGAGTCATGATACAGGCCTCCGGGAAGAAGACCTTTTCCAAGGCCATGTTGAATATCAGTCCAATGAACTGAATCCGCCGAGTAGGTTCCATCTGAGACTTTTTGAAGTTTATCTGGAACCCCAACTCCTGGAGGGTATCAATCACGATCTCAAGGGCCTCCAAGGCCACCTGTTCTGTACTCACCACGACCAGCCAATCATCAAGGTACTGCAGTACTTGCAAGCCGTGTTCCTGTAGGAATGTCACCGCCGGGGCCAGGCACTTCGTTAAAACACGAGGAGCAGTAGTGAGGCCAAATGGCAATGCTTTGAATTGATAGGAGATCCCTCCTATCTGGAACCGCAGGAAGCAACAATGTTGAAGGCCTTAAGGACACATGATAGTATGTGTCTTTTAAGTCTAGTGAGACCATCCACATGTCCCTGTCCAAGACTGTCATGATGGTAGGCACAGCCAGCATCTGCAACCTTTTGTAGACCAGATGCCTGTTCAGAGCCCTGAGGTTTAAGACAGGGCGCTGACCGCCATCCGGCTTTGGAACCAGGAAATACTTGGTGTAGAACCCAGCACTGTCCGGATTCAACATGACCTCGATCGCGTCCTTCTCTAGGAGAAAGGTGACCTCCTGGTCCAACTTTGGGGTACGAGGGGTCACCACCATCCCCGATACTGGTCATGGACCGCAGAACTCCAGGGCGTAGCCCAAACGTACTACTGTAAGTACCCACTGATCCATAGTCACCTTGTCCCAACTCGCTGCAAACGCAGGTGGGTGACAAAGTGCCCCAAGTCATTGTTTCTTTGGCAGGATGCTAGGGCAACGTTTCTGGAAGGCCAGCTTATTGTGTTGTCCCCCCGATTTGTGTCTGAGGGAGAACTCGTTGCTCCAAAAGGACTGTTCGGAAGGTGACTGGTGGGGATCCGGCGCTCTCTGCATCTGATGAAGCGACCATTTGGAAGTTCTCTGTAGCTTCAGCGATGGAGAGCTATAAGGCATGGATTGTGTGGTGTTCCACAACTTTTGCACTTTCTGGATCATATCATCGGTTTGTTCCAAGAACAGGCTAGAGCCCTCAAAGGGCAAGTCTTCCACCCTGGTGTGAGCCTCATAGTGAAGGCCAGATGACCTAAGCCAGGTGTGGCATCGAAGTGCCACAGACGTGGCCATCACGTTAGCGGCACACTCCACAGAGTGACAGGCAGAATACAGTTCCTGCTTGGAGACTTTCATGGCCTCTTTCAGAAAAGACTTTGCGGGATCCCACTTAATCTGAGGAAGGAGATCCAGGAAAGGACCTACTTTCTCCCACAAGAAGTGGTTATATCTAGCATTATATGCTTGATATTTTGCCACATGTGAGTGCATGGCCGCAGCAGAATAAAGTCTTCTCCCAAAGGAGTCCAACTTCTTGCCCTCTTTATCACCTGGGGTTGACTGGCTATGACCCCTGGACCTCTGTAAAGAGGCCTCTACAACAATAAAGTTCGGGGTAGGGTGACTTTTCAAAAAGGTTGTGTCCTCCTGGAATTGCACCTGTAGACGTTCTCCAGGGGCCTATTCGGCTGAGAGAGCGTATTAGGCTTCTTCCAGTGGGCTTTCACCACTTTCAACAAGGCTGGGTTGAAGGGCAAGGCAGCAGGCACCTTGGCCTCTGAGTCAATCTGGCTGAACAGGAGGTCCAGCTCCCCTTCTTGAAGGGTATCAAGATTCACTCCCAGAGCCGACGCCATACAGGTCACATAGGCAGTATACATTTTCAGGTCCTCTGATGGAGAAACTGGCTTCAAATCCAAGTGGAGATCAAGCGGAGACAAACCTGGGGAGACAGCCTCCGAGTCCTGTGAACTATCTTCGCTGTCCGACGTAGGGTCCCCTGGGGCCGACTGGTCCTGAGGCACAGGGGTCGAACCTGATGGGGAACCAGGCATAATCAGCTGGGTGGGCCAGCGCTGGGACCAAAGGTTCTGGCGGCGACTGCCGAACTGGAACTGTCTCTTGGTGCGGCTTCGATACCGACATGAACTCCCCAGCGCAATCCTCTCAGTCCCGAGGCGAACAATGCGGAGAGCAGGAACGCGGTCACCCCTCCGCATGCGTGGGGGCCATCCGGACAGTCCTCTGTACCGAAAGCTGCCGATACTCAAAGTCTTCTGGCTGGCGAGACCCATAACAGGATCGAACACAGTTTGAGCAGTCTGAGCTGCCATCCATCCAGTAGTGATCACAGGAACCAGGGTCCCGACGCCAGGATCTGTAGACACGCTCTGATTCCAAAATGGGGGAACAATACTCCATAGTGTGATAACAATCCCGATAATCCCAGGACAGATCCTGCCAATATGCTGAAGATCGCTCTTCTTGGTATAGACATGGGGGCAACCTATGTCTAGGAATCCATGAAGTGTGTTCTGATCGAACTCAGGTGTAGCGTAGGCTTCTTCCTCAGCCGAAGTGCAGTCGGGTTCCCCCACTGCAACCGAGTGGAGCGATGCCGTCTTGGCCTTCTTAGAGGTCGGGCCCGATGATCCCTTGGTGTCCGTCGGGCCCTTCCGCTTAGGGGCCTGGGTTCAATCTTGATCCATTGGGGAGTGCTTCTGAGTCTTAGACTTCTTCTTTGTCTTTACTCCCAATGAATTTGGGGGAATCGCAGAAGCCGACTGAGGCTGGTAAGAGGAGAGCTCCTCCCTATTACCTGATGCTGCCGAAGGCCGAGCGTCTGAGGGAGATGATCTCGATACCGGGACCTGGAACTGCACGGTATTGACAGCCGATCGGCCCGCCAACATCGAAGCAGCAATTTTTAGAGACTGTTTAACTTTTAAGGCTTCCGAAGAATGGAGAACAAGATCCCGCAGGGCAACACACAAGCGAGAAGCCCTATTTCTGAGAGCCTGCTTAGTAAATTTCTGGCAATGCGGGCAGGCCTCAACAATGTGGGACTCCCCCAAGCACAAGAGGCACTCTGTGTGCGTATCAGGGGAGGGAAGCTTCGATCTACAGTGGATACACTTTTTAAAGTTCTTCGTACCCAGCATATATGCCAAGGGCTGGCAGACCAACACACTCCATCCCAGCCGGGACCGGAGCTCGAAGAAAAGACCATTAAAAGAAAAATGCAAAGGCGAAGAAACACAACTGCACAAAGAGAAAAACAAAGGAAAACTAAAGAAAGCAGAAGAAAACAGGAGAAAAACAACCAGACTACCAGTAGCCAATGAGTTGCTGAGCTGAAAGACACCACAATGTTCTCTGAAGCACATACAAAGAAAGACTGAGGAGATGTGGAGTGGCGCAGCCGCATATAGCGGTTGGGGGGCGGGGCTCCCACCCAAAGCAGGAGAAATCGAGCTTGTTAGATTCAGACGTGGTCTCTGCGCAGGCGCATAGCCCATATATGTAGAAGACAGAGACCACGTCGAAGAATGTGTTTTTGTGGGGGGGGAAACAGATTTAGGAGTTTGGGTGGGCATTGCTGGACAGCGGGAGATACAGAGCATGGTAGGGCACATCCCTCCTCAATTTCCCCCACTTTGTCCTTTTTGTCCCATTTTTCGCTGACTCCTCAGGTACCTAACCTGCCAATTACCACTGCCCTAATGACCCGTTATTTGCAGTTTTGATATCTGCATGCACACACACCCCGTGTGATGGAACCCTCGCAGATAATGGAGTTCTCCTGTATAACCAATCTTAAATACATATAATTAGTCTGCAGCTATCTCCATCTCTCCCTCCTCTCTGTTTTATCTTTCTCCCTCTTGATTTTAGATTGAAAGCTGGGAGATGGGAAGAAATCCAAACACCTGGTTATTTAGGTAACCAGGTGTTACCTATATAACAGGAAAGTATCTGTTCCTGTTATGTACAGGAAAGTATCTTGCTACATTAGCTATTACAGCAATTCTAGAAAGACCTGCTTTAATTTAACATTTAAATCCCTATTCAGATGTTACATTGCACATGCATTCAGGTGTCTGTACACACGTACATGTTCTTGTGTGAATGACTATACATATGTATCGTTTTAAAAGTGAATCTGGGTGCAGACCTTCTCAAATGCAGGATACAGATAGGACATGTATTGTTATATGTGCATATAGTTCTCTGTACACGCATACAGTACACAGATTGTATGTGTTGAACATAACACATGAATAGGGCCAAAGAAGTGGTTTAAAGTCAAACATCTCTGAAAAGAGAAACTCATGTCCTGGGATTTCACACATCTAAATTGGTATCTGCCACTTGATATTGGATCAGCAAGATCTAAATTTTTGTGGGGTTGTTTTTTGTTTTAAAGGAACTTTAACCTAATTTCTAATATCATACTTACTATCATAAGAACATAAAGAACAGCCCCTTCCAGATCAGGCTCAAGGGCTATCTAGCCCAGCAGCCTTTCCTCCGCACAGTGGCCCACCACATTCCTCTGGAAAACCCAGGGTAAAGAGATAATAGCATTTCCCCTCTCCTGCTGCTACTCCCATGCAACTGGTATCAACAGTGGGAAGAACAACAGCTGAATGTGGTGCCACTTTAGGAACACTGGAGTCTACCTTATACAGACTCTTGGTCCATCTCGCCCAGTGTTCTCTACCTTGACTGGCAGCAAAGTTTTCAACAGGAATCTTCCCTGGCCCTACCTAAAGGCAGCAGGAACTTAAGAACTACTTTCAAATAGGCCTTACCTGGAAGGAGCACATAAGGGTTTCGTCAACGCTCATCATTGCACCTGCATTATCAAACTCGCCACAGTAGTTTGGGGCAGAAAAAAGTGTTACCAGCTGCCGTTTGGCAAAGAATTCATAGCCATCTTCTACCACCTAGAGGTGTGGGTGGGAGAAAGAAAGGTAGGTCAACAATAAGAACTGTACACATGTATTCCCAAACCAGGTCAATTCATCTGCGTGTAATCACATTGATCAGCCCCTCTGGGTTCCTGTGTCAGACTTTGCATCTATTTCAGGAGCCAGGAGAAGTGGATCCTTGTAAAAAGGCAAAAAAACCAAGAAGGGGGAGATTCCTCAACCACTCCAGTCCTAAACCCATTCGTGCCTACATAGCACTGATGCCTCACTCCCAGCTCAGCCCTGGACACCCTCCCCCTTTAAGGGCCACCCAAATGCCCCCAAAGCCCCAACCTGGTGAGCTCGGCAGATCAAGTCCAGATCGTGTTTGTGCAGGAATTTGGCGACAACTTCTGAGCCAAACGTGAAGGAGACGCCGCGGTCATTCTCGCCCCAGCCCTGAACATCTTTGTCAGGATCTGACCAGAGCAGGTCACAGAGCAGACCCTGGTCAGGCACATCGGTGGGCCTCATGATCCGCCGAATCTGCTCCATAGACTGAAGGTCAGGAGAGAGTCCTAAGAGACAAGATGGTTCTGTTATACTGCCATCAAGGAACTGGAGGGTAGCTTGCCCAGGCAACCCACTACATAGAGTTCTCCCAAGGCAATCCACATCCAGGCAATCCAACCATGCCCTCTCTTCTTTTACACTGCAAGTTTTCCAAATTATTTCCTGAGTTTCCCTGTCCCAACCACCCCACGATTCCACCCCAACTTCTCTCCACCCACCTTTCCCATCAGGTTACAAACAGGGGGGAAACCCCACCTGCCATCACAACAGCTGTTCCTCCAACAGGAGAAAGTCACAGAAAAATAGGTATTGATAACTATTGATTGGCGAACGAGATTGCCTCCTGTGTTTTGAGCTGGTACTCTTCCTTGGGGCAGGGGGAAAAAGGTCTAAGGAAAGCCTTACAGAAGAGAGCCAGGGCATTGTAGTGTTTAGTACTGAATTAGGACCATGGTCCAAGTCTCCACTCGGCCATGAAATTCACTCTTGGCTGCTTGGAGGAAGGGCAAGATATAAACGTGAAATAAGAAATCCATATGGTCTTCCCCCTTTCCGCCAGAAAGAGCACTCACAAAGTCTAAGAGAACAGGAAGACCAGGTAGACATTCTAAGACAGTTCTCTCTTTAATCCAGTTATTGGATACATGTGTCTGCCAGACGTATTGTGCGCCAGAGAAGAGTGCCAGCTCAAGAGGCAGAGGACGCCAACTTCCTCAATGAATAACTGACCAGGCTTGCAGCCTTTCCCTTTCCCTTTTTCTGTAACACAGACTGCAAGCCATCTGGACTGGCTCCGCACCACTTCCATATCCCAGACTGTGCCTTGCTTTTAGTTCCAAAAGCAATAGCAGGGTCAGCTCATCTTCCCTCCAACTCCTTCTGTTTTCCTGGGCTGGCCCACCTCCATGACAGCAGAAGATTTTCTCATCAACTATGGCAGCAATGGGCAGGCAATTGAAGCAGTCAGTGAAGGTCTTCCATAGCTTGATGTTATACCTCCTCTTACCTATGCAGAGCAGGAAAAGAGGGAGGGATTAGGAAGAGGGAGGGAGGGAACCATTTGAATAGCCATGTTCCTGCAAGGGCGATGGAGGGGCGGGGAGAAAGAGAAGCCCAATCAAAGCAGACTGATGTGCTGGGACCTGGACCCTTTCCAACCCAGCACTGCCATACTCTCCTGTGTAAGTGTGTTCTAGTTCCTCCACCCAAACTGTGCATGCCCATAGTTCCAAGCAGGAGTCTCACACTCACATTCATCATAAAAGCCATAGATGCGGTTGATGCTTGCGCACTCGTGGTTCCCACGCAGCAGGAAGAAGTTTTCAGGATACTTAATCTTATAGGCCAGTAGCAGGCAGATTGTCTCCAGTGACTGCTTCCCTCGGTCAACATAGTCACCCAGGAAGAGGTAGTTGCTCTCTGGGGGAAAGCCCCCATATTCAAAGAGTCGTAGCAGGTCATAGTACTGCCCATGAATGTCACCTGGAGGCAGAAACAGGAGACAAGACAACAATTCCTAAGGTGGGCCAACAATTCTTAAGGCATTACAATACCGCCCCCCTTTCAGAGTGAGGGCTAACAGGACACCTATCAGAAGTCACATGGCCTTCCGGGGAAAGAGGAGACTGTGATGATGTGACCTTACCACAAATCTTCAGGGGGGCTTCCAGCTCCAATAAGATGGGCTGGCTCAGGAAGATTTCCCGCGACTTCAGGCAGAGGCCCCGAATCTCGTTTTCTGTCAGCTGCACATTCTTGCCAGGACGTGAGCCTTGCACTGAAAAACCAAGGCACGCTTGTTTACACTCCCAACCCTAGATCCTTCCCAAGGCCAATGTCACTGCCTAGTCACCCACCAAAGCCATATCCCAAACTCTTTTCTATCACCAGGACCCAGTGATGTAGGGTTTCTGAAAATACAAACAAACTTTAAAGACGCAAGATAACAGATCCCGATACAACATCGGGCCAATTTGGCAGCTTCAAAGATCATCTCTAGGAAGAAAGAGATTGTCTCTACAGGTCTGTGTAAGTCACACAGATGTATTGGCCAGTATCCACAGCGGATATTATTGGTCTATCCACAGAAGTCCAAGTTAGTGCCCACTATTTTCTTCTTCCCAGCCTCCTCCCTGCAGCCCAAGAGGCCATTGCTGTGACATGGACAGCAATGGAAAGGGCCGCGATGCAAGCCCTAGAAATCGCGCACACACTTTTTTCTTGGTCGCCATGCAACTGGCTTCCCTGCTGGAGCCACCTATGCAACAACTCACACCTTTGAGGAATGTTCCCCAACCATCTATTAAGAACTCTCTTCTGCCAGTGTAACTGTGGATGCTAGCCACCAATTTGAAAATGGGGGATAAGATAAAACCAAAGTGCACATAAATTATCAAAATTACAAATCAAGTCATTATTTCGCCTGATTGGCTATGCAAGCAAAATAAAAAATTAAACTAAAATTCTTATTCCATCTTGGACTGCAAGTGAAAGCAAAACTAGGCCTGTGATTAGTTTTGGTTTCACTTCAAGCAGGCCCCCAAAACAGTATCTCCTTTCTTTTGTTGAGCTGAAGAGGTTGGAAGTGTTTGTGTAAATGGTATTATGTACTGTCTTTATAAATTCAAAAGTATTCCAATAAAAATAATACCCATGAAAGCTTTGAATCTGTTCAAATATAAACAAGCACATTAAATGGGTTTCATTGAAATTTTTTCCTAACCCAATAATTAAATTCAAATACAACTTGTGGCTCCTAAAAAAAGATTTGAGATATTTTCACAGCACAGATAATTAACATGGGGAACTGTAGTGTTTTATGGTTTTGTTTATGAAATATAAGTCAAATAAATGTCAAGTCAGATCACAATCTTATGTAGGGAATTTTTAAAAATTCCAATTTATAATTTTCAAGAAAACCCACATGCTAGGAGTGTTCTCTCTAATTTTTGTCATCCGAGTGCTGAATGACTTTTGTTCTGGGTGGCAGTATCAAGGCAGTGTGTATGCGCACATATATTCAGAGTGGGACCTTCCCGATTCAATCTGAGCAGGAACTAAAATTAACGGAGCAGACACCAAAAAAGCCCACTTGTGAGTGTGCACACATCTGAGAGGGAACACTGACCTAGGACCCTACAGAAGTACAGGTAGACATCGTCACACATAGTCCGGACAATCATGGTTCTGTGTATCCGCGGTCTTGACAATGGTGACCCAATCTTGGTATACATGGTTTTAAAAGGGTTAAAAATCCACATGTTTGCGGTTCCTAAGTAGAACCATTTTGCTTAGCAAAACCATTTTGTGGCTCTTTATTGGGGGGGGGGGAATGGAGGAATTTGGGCTTGTGGGGGGGGCACTGATGAACAGCTGGCGACCCACAGAGCACAATAAAATACTTTCTCTCTCTTATTTATTCAATTTTAAGCCACTTTTAGCCTCCATGAACCTCACCCTGGCCCCTCCCCCGCCATTTCCCATTGCCTCAATGCCTCGTTATCCTTGGCTTCAGCCAAAAATGGAATCCCCATGAATAGCAAGGGCCTGTACTATGCCAGGCATTTTCTATGCAATATGGTGGCCTCTGCTTACTAAGCAAAGAGACACCTTTTAAAAGTGGCAATTCTCTTTATTTGGCATGGGGAAAGCAACTGGCCCTATCCATCCCCAGCACAGCATTGCTCCAGTGGCTGTTGTGGCGTCTATCTTGGTTTTTTTTAGATTGTGAGCCCTTTGGGGACAGGGAGCCATTTATTTGTTTGTTTGTTTGTGAACCTCTTTGGGAACTCTTTGTTGAAAAGGGGCATATAAATATTTGTCCTATTCCTATTGTCCTGTTTATTGTTTATATGAATTCTGGTTTACTTCAGCCCCCCAGCAACTGTTAAATGTTTTGCAAGGAACTGCTTGGTTAACCTTTGTACATGCTCTTTAAACATAGTTCTTGGACCAGAATTGTACCCTCTCATTTGTTGATAATGCTAGTTGTGATGGCTCCCTGCTGTATGTCGTCTTTGTTTTTATCATGTTTATTTTGTATTTGTTGTTACACGATTTAGAAGGTGCCCTGTCCAAAATCCCCACCCCCTCTTCTCCATGCCACAAGGCAGCCACACAGATCCTCTCCAGGATCCCCAGGACTGAGAGTGGCAAGACTTATTGGTCAGGAATCTTCTGCTTCAGGAAGATGGACAGCCAGCTGAAGGGCTGTGTCCGCAAACTGTCACTGAGACACTAGTGCTGGCAATACAAACACTTGGCCTGGAAACTCCTGACACTGCTCCTTATGCACTTCAAGGCAACTTCTGCTCCGGTATCAGTTTTATTCATTGCCAGACATGAGCTCAGTGGTGTCCCTGCTCTCCCTTCGGATTCTGTGCATGAACAAACCCCACCAAGACACTCGGGCACAGCTAGCAGGACCATCCCTTGAGGAGCAAGTGGGGACCGCAGGGCCCTGCCAAGGTGCAGTGACGCAGGGTCCTGATGGTGCAGAGTTACACCACCATCCGGAAAGGACGGAATTCCCCCATCCCACAAAAAAATAAAGGGGTGGGGGGGAGGACCATCACTGCTGGCTCCTTGCGCTGAGCATGGTCATCACCTGCTCCCCCTGTCAGTCTTTGGCAGGCAGAGCAAAGCTGAGCCACAGAGAATCAGGCAGGGCAAGGCAGGCAGTGGCAGGAGCCCGGGGCAGGCAAAGTGGCTGGGTCTCACCCACCCTGATGCAAGATGGAGCACCAGGAGGATGCCAGCCAGTGAGCCAGCAAAATGAAGGAGGCAACTTCGCCTACCGCTGCCTCTTTACCCCCAGCCAGCCAGGCTGTGGCAGCAATGGGGCCAGACTCCCAGGCTGCACTCACACTGGGATCAGGGAGATTCCAGGCTGGAATCTTCCCACTGCTGGCATGGGCCAAGGGCGCAGGGAGGCTCAGAGTAATGCCCCGAATGTCCCTCACAAAAGGCCAGTACTGGCAGCTGGGTGGCTAGAAAAACCTAGCCCATACATTGACCCTCCAAGGCTAGTTAGGAACCTGTCTCCTCGACAGCTTCAGTCTAAATAGCAGCCATTTTTTAAAAAAAAATTTCTATGTAAACTGCTTTGGGAACCTTTGTTGAAAAGCAGTATATAAATATTCATAGTATTCATATTAAGAGACATTGGAAGACGCCAAAACCAAGTGACCTTCCACAACCCCCCCCTTATAATCTTCACTACCTTTAGCCATCCTTCCAGGACAAAAGCAACAGAGTGAAGCCGGCATGAACACTGCAAAGCTGGCAAGGAAAGGCCTAAAGCTATGGAATTGCGTGCTACTGGCAAGTTCTCCACCACCATCTGAAATAGGCTGGTTGTGCCATCAAGTCAGTGTCAACTCCTGGTGACCACAAAGCCATGTGGTTTCCTTTGGTAGAATACAGGAGGGGTTTACCATTGCCATCTCCTACACAGTATGATATGCCTTTCAGCATCTTCCTATATCGCTGCTGCCCAAAATAGGTGTTTCCCATAGTCTGGGATACATACCAGCGGGGATTCGAACCAGCAACCTCTTGCTCCCTAGGAAAGTTGCTTCCCCACTAGTATCTAACACAAACATACACATAACCTTCACTTCAATCAAAGATGAAGAAAGAAGCCCCTTGATGATCAGGGGCTTTCCCCTCACACTGCTAGTCTTCTTGCAGTAACCAAGTCTGCGTAATACAAGGGCAAGTCAAAGTATGATCCTACGCAGAGCTAAGCACACCTCAGTCTGAAATCAAACAGAATCCTACAGGATCAGGCTGATGGAGTTAAACACACCACTTAACTCTAGCAGTCTGATCCTATAGGATTCTGTTTGACCTTAGTTACCATCTATGCAATGGGAATAAGAATAACCTACTTCACAAGGTGACATTTGGAAAAGTCACAGTAAGACTGGGACCCAACTCTATTAGGACACTTGTATACAACCAGCAGCTAAAGCCTAGTTCACACAGGAGCAAACACCCTCCAGCGAGTCAGAAAGCCTGTTTCTTCACTTGCTGAACTCAGTGGGATCTACTTCCGAGTAAACATGCGTAGGCTTGCTGCAACCATTGCTGCAGAGTCTAAGCATGTAAAGGCCCCGCCCCCCGCAAATCAAACGTGCCTTCTAAGCACGCACTAAGATTCAAAATACTCTCTTCTCACTGTGTGTGGCGATCCCAGGCTACATCTGACCTGCTTATAAGAATTGCAAGAACCGGACAATCCCCCTTACTGGGCCTCCGATAGCGCAGCCAAGGCCGAAGCCGGCTGTCGAAGCCAGGGACGCAGGCAGGCTGTCCGACGGCGTCTAGGACCGCCCCGCCCCCTGCTGGCTGCTCCTCCCACTCCGCCCTGACCCCAGCGCTAACCCAATGGGGCGCCTCGCAAGGATTTTCCCAGGGGATCGGGCACGGGGCGAACATCTTCTGGGCTCTATCAATCCCACCGCACAAATCCCACCGAGGAAGTCAAACCAAAATGAAAGGCGATTCCCCTAAAGAGAAAGATCTTCCCGTCTGTTGCCAGCAGCTTGGATGGCTCCCTCCGTTCCCAAGCTTGGGAAAGGTTTCATTCCACCCCCCACCCTCCAAAGGAATTAAGGAGAAGCTGGCCCTGCCCAGGGATCAATCGCCGGTGCATCCAAGGAAGCCAACCTCACTAGCCCAGCCAGGGGTACCGGAAACCGACACAGTGTCGGCGACACACCTTTCTCAAGGAGCCGCCCCGCTCCAAATCCCACTGCCGAGCCCTGGAGACGGTTTGCTCTGGATGCAAGAGCCTCGCTTCTTATCAAGGCTTTCCCTGGGAAGCTTCGAGCCTCACTAGTCCAGTCACAGATCGGTGTTTTTAAAAAGATGCGGGGGGGGGGAGAGGAAGGGGAAGTCAGAGATCACCAAAAGCGCATACATAAGATCCCTTTAAAAAAGAAAAATGTGTCTGCATGGCTAGCACAGGGCTAACTGCACACACGCATCACTTCAGTAGGCTATAAGGTAATCATTACTACAGCGGATTAGAATCGCCCACGTCAATAAACAGTATCTCCACCCTTTTAGACACCTCGGTTTGCGGGTATGGCAAGGTGGTTTTTAAAAAGTGTGGCTAAAGGACGCCTGCGCCTCATTATCTTTATCCTCAGAATGCACCCCAAGAAAACAAAGGCGCCCTCCTTCCCCCGGCCCAGAAAGAACAGGCGCGGAAACGTGAGGACTCTCGCACGGCCTGAGTGCCCGGGAGAGTCGCTCTCGCTCTTTCCCCTCCGTCCAGAGAGCCGGGGCGCTGGCGCGCATTCCAGCGCGGGGAGGGGAGGCAGCTTGGCAGCCAGCCGCCTGCCCTGCATCCCGCACGCATTTCCCTCGGGGCACCGCGGGGTAGGAAGAGGAAGGCAGCAGGAGCCTCCAGCGGCTGCCGCTGCTCCCATGAGAACCGGCAGCGCAAAGGGCCTCCCTCCCGTTGCATGCCCACCCCCGCAGCTAACCTTCCAGGAGGCGCCCGATGATGGAATCCAAATTGAGTTTCTCGCCGTCCGACATGGCGGCACTCTCAGGGCAGGGAAGCTTCGGGCGCCTGGGTTCCTCCCACCCTGCTCGGTGGTCTTAACAAGCAAGCAGCAGGGGGAAGGCCGACTCTCTCCTACTTCTTCTTGCCAAGGAACCTCCGACGAAGAGAGGAAGCAGTGAGCACACAGGCCTCGCTGGCCGCCGCCGCCGCCGCCACCACCACCTACAGGCTGGAGGGATCAACACGGGGCCAGAAGCGTGAGCTTCTCCTGCGATTGCGCCATCCTTGGGCTCTCCCAACAAAAGGGTGGCGTGGGAAGAAGAGGTGGAGAAAACTGATTTTGTCGTGCGAGATATTCCGGTGATCCCGCCCCGCTTTGATCAAGCAACCAGCCAGCTAAATGGGGTGGTTCTCTAGCTTAGTCATACCAGCTCTCTTTTACGTCAGGAGGAGAAGCAAGCCCGCGAACTCTCAACTCTGAGCTTCGCAGTCCCAAAATATGCATTTTATTAAGCCTGCAGTGTATACAGCAAACATGTTCAACTCTGCAGCAACCCTATGAGATCGATCCCTAATAATCCCGTTTTACAGGGAGAGTACGGTTAAAAGAAAATGGGCTTTTCCAAGACCATCCATTGATGAAGTGCACAGCAGGATGCAAACATACTAAGGTACAAATCAGGCCTTTGACCTCTCCAGTTAGAAGTAGGGATGTGCACGGCAACAGAACCAGCGGTCCTGCTGGTTCGAAGGTGGTGGGGGTCTCCCTTTAAGAGTGGGGGAGGGTGCACTTACCCCTCCCGCCGGTGTCCGTGCAGGCGCGTTGGTGACTTCCAGTCATATTCGGACCCCTGTTGCAGGAAAATCCTCTGGAACCTTGCCCTCCTGTTTAATTCAGCCCCTTGCGTTCATCCTTCCATCAGGTTGACAGAGAATGGGGCATCTTACGGAACTAAAGAGGATTAGACAAGGTTCCCACAATAGAACCCGTTGCTTGACAGAAAATTCCCTTTTTTTAAAGTCAAGACAACAAGGGTGTGTGCTCCAATTAGCTTTTATTCATGATCATGAAGGCAGAGTACAAGTCAGGTCAGGATTGCACACCCAACATACGCAGTTGCCAGTTTATATAGATAAAAAGCAAGTCAAGTCGTTTATTTACAGTCAAAGACCAGAATTCAAAATATATGTACAAATAAGAATCAACAGCGCTTAATATAATGTCCCAACATAACAAATAAACCTCAAGTTACACGAGTGGATTCAAAGCAAGTCAGTACATCCATCGACATACGTCATTTTTTATTAAACATATGTTTTCCTGGGGTGCTGTTTATGAAAAACCCATATGTAGCAATCTAGATGTGGGTGCATGTAGTACTTTGTGTGTGTATAAAGATGTCTATGAAAGAGAATGTGAAGCTGCCCTAACTGGGGTAAAACAGATGAGCACTCCCCGCCCCAGTCCCCCCTTCCCCCCACCAATGAAGTATATACAATCTCGTGAAAAAGTCATAGATCCTGCAACAGTTGCCTACATCTTCTTAGGGCAGTAGTGTTTTTCACTGTAAGACTCGGGGGCCAGTGGCAGCCTACATTAACCCTGAGTGTGGGCCCTCTGACTAATTGTTTATTAGGCCTGTGTGAAGCTTTGGCTAAAGCGGAATATTCTGCACAGTCTCCCTGGTAGGGATGTGCAAAAACCATCAGTGGTTCCACAGCAGGGGTGTATGTGTTACCTTTAAGGAGTGGGGAGGGTGCCTTTACCCCCCCCCAGCCCGTTTCCCCAGCCAGCACTGCCGCCAAAACCACTGGCGTGGGGCTGCTGACTACCTCCTTGCTGCCCCAGTGAGTGTAAAACCGGAAGTGCCCAACGCGTGAGCGCAGTGTGCACTTCCGGTTTTATGCTGGCCAGGGCTGCAAGGAGGTATGCCGCAGCCCCACGCCAGTGGTTTTGACACCAGCGCTGGCAGAGGAAAAGTGGTGGGGAGGTAAAATCACCCTCCCCACTCCTTAAAGATAACTCCCCCCGCCTGCTGCACCGGTCCGAATGCTGGACCTCCGAACCAGTTTGGCAGTCCAAAAAGGACCACTGAACCGGTTCGTGCACATCCCTACCCCCTGGCACTATACAGAACTACCATTTTCACTGTGCAGTGCTACACTTCGCCCCACACTGGGCGGTGGGCACTCTTTTAAGGGAAACAGAGCCTTCTTGAGCCCCTGTACCCTTTTGGAAAGGCATACACAGATTAGGGTTGCCATATTCTGGCTTTCCAAATCTGGGTGCCTAATTTGCATATTATGTAAAATGGCTTGAAAATAATTTTTGAGCAGAATTGTGACTGCATGTTTTGCTCCAGAACTCCGCTTCTACAAGGGCTAGAGCTTAGCTTTTTTTAAAAAAAAAAAATGAAAGCTGAAATCTGAGCAAATCTGGGTGGGCTGAGCAATCTGGTGAGATGCTTAAATTCCAGGAGAAACCCGGAATTTCGGGGGGCATGGCAATTCCCAAAATTCCTGAGAGATGTAACCTTTCCAGCACTTTCTCCGTAGAGCTCTTAAGAGAGGGCTCCATGTCTCTAAAGGGCCCTCCTAGCCCTGAGAAAAGTGCATTACTGTGCAGAGATCAGCACACTGGGAAATTTAATTATTTATTTATTTATTTATTTATTTATTTATTTATTTATTTATTTATTTATTTATTTAAAGGTTTAACAAGAATAGCATCCGAGATTTTTTTATTTTATTTTTTAATTTAAAGGGCAAACACCTGGTGGAAAAGAAATGTCTTCAATAAAGATTTAAAGGCTGAAAGGGAGGACGCAGACTGAATCTGGTGGGAGGAAGAGAGTTCCAGAGTAAAGGGGCAGCAACAGACAAAGCCCTTCCACAGGCCCTAGTACCAGGGGCGGGTGAACAGGTTCAAAGATCCCAGGCTGCTGTCAATAAGAGGCCGCGCCTTGTGGCCCCGACACCCCCACATACACACACACCTGACATCAGACGCGGGGGGTATTATTTTGCTCCCAAAAGGCTGTGTGGGGCCCCATTTGGGAACGAAATCGGCCTGTGCTGCATTGGCAGCGTGGGCCATAGCGACTCTCCCTGCTTTTAAAGTCAGGGAGAGCCACTCCTGGCTTTGCTGCCAACGCAGCAGGACTGATCTCCCTCCCAAATGGGGCCAAAGGGGGAGGGAGATCGGCCTGCGCTGCGTTGGCAGCGTGGCCGGAATGGCTTTCCCTGCCTTTAAAGGAGAGAGCCTTTAAAGGCAGGGCGAGTCACTCTGGCCCATGCTGCCAAATGCATCACCGATCTCCATTCTAAACGGGGCCGCATTGACCATGGAAGGGAGACCATGCCCCCCATCTGACATCAGATGTGGGGCGTGGCTAGCCAGCCCCCTGCATCTGACGTCAGATGCAGGGGGGCCGCAGTGGCCAAGCATGGGCCGCCACCAGCCTCACTCCGCTCCTGCCTAGTACTATGGACCTCTCTGAGACCAGGGACCAAAAGAAGGGCAACCTGAGAAGATCTCACAGGATGGCACAGGACTGTCTGGGGGAGGTGGTCCTGAAGGTAACCAGGGGCTAAGCCCCGAAGGGTTTTAAAGGTAAGAGACAGCACTTGGACCCAGAAGCAAATAGGCAACCAGTGCAGCGACCGCAGGAGAGGTGTAACACTCTCATATCTTCTAGTGTCCATAAGCAGGCGGGCAGCCACATTCTGGATTAACAAGCTTCCGGATCGTCTTCAAAGGCAACCCCAGGTAGAGTGTGTTACAGTAATCCAAATGAGAGATGATGAGGGCATGAATTACTATTGCCAGGGCCTGCCGAGATAGGGCTGCAACTGGCAGACCAGCCGAAGCTGGGCAAAGGCACCTCTGGCCATGGCCTCCACCTGCTGCTTGATCAGGAGCCACAAGTTGGGGACCACCTCCTTCAGGGTCAGCGCAACTCTGTTCAGAAAAAGACTCTTACACTGAGGTTTTATTTATTTGTTTTGAAAACCAGTGAAAATCACTGTCCCTCCCCAATGTAATCTCTTTCTCTTCAGTTACATCAGTTCCTGAACTTCCTATGAAGAGGGTTTGTGAAGAGCAAGGTTTAGGCAGAGAGTTCCCACTCCTCTGTTTTCAGCTTCCTCTGGGCAGTGTGTGGTAAGAGTGCTTACACACACAGTGACTCAGCTATAGTCCAAAGCAATGAAAACAAAGAATGGATGTAGTAGCTATAATTGAGTGGATGGGTTCAAAAGAACCTGCCCCCCCCCAGCTCCTGAGGGGCCCCCAGTTCCACCCCTCCCTTTTTTCTTCTTTATCTCCTTCACTCCAAGGGGCGTCCAGGGAGTGGGACCAACACTGCCCCCCTCTCCCCTAGCTATGCCCCTGATGAAGAATATTTATATACCACTTTTCAACAAAAGTTCCTGCTGGGGCGGTTTATATCAATATAAATAAATAAAATGGCTCCCTGTCCCCAAAGGGCTCAAAATCTAAAAAATAAGATAGACACCAGCAACAGCCACTGGAGGGATGCTGTGCTGGGGATGGATAGGGCCAGTTGCTCTCCCCCTGCTAAACAAAGAGAATCGCCACTTTAAAAAAGTGCCGTTTCACTCAGTTGGCAGGGGACATGATATGCAAGAGGCTATGTATAAGTGCAGTTCTCCCCAGTGGGTCACCTTTATTCACATGAATGTGCTCTGGTTCACCTGAGTTATTTCCAGTTCAATGTATTTTCTGATTGTCCTGTAAATAACCCAGGTCTTTGGGACCCCTTTAATTTGCATGGAGGCAATCCACTGGAGACTTTGTGCTTTGGGCCAAGTTGCTAGTAGCTGCTCAAGCTTGCTGCACCCAGATTGCAGCAGATGACCGACTCCTCCAGCAGAGGGGGCACTGCAAGATGCAAGGTAGGCATGCTAGCAGGGAAGAAGATCCTGGCAACAACCTGTCTTGGAGTTTCCCTACCTACAGGGGTTACAGCTGAAAGCAAGGGGGTGCCTCAGCTGCTTTGCAAAGGCTCTCTGAGGTGCACGTAGGGATCTGTCCAATGTTTTATTTTCCTGCTTCTCTCCAACACCCACTTGCCCTGTTGGTTTTGCAAAGCACTAGTGCACTGCTGTCAGATGCATCAGGAAATGGTTGTGGGAGGAAATAGCTTGCAGAGCCTGTGGGGAACTCGAGTCACAGAAGTACTGACAAGGATGCAAGGTGTCTTGCATTGTTTATATGTGAAGCCCAGGGCCCGGCAACCAGCATGAGATAAGGGCGCTGGCTTCAGTGTACAAGTCAGGGAGATTCACAAAGGCGGGGGGAAAGATGTCAGAACTTTCTCTCTCAGTAGAGCTCCCCAACAAAAGCCAAACCCAGGCTGAACTACCAGATGATTTCTCGCTGAGCCGGGATGATGCCAGCTCCTTGGGTTCTGATTCTGAACTGAATGCGGTGCCTCCATATCGCCAGACAGACCGCTATGGCTTTATTGGGGGCAGTGGCCTCCAGGATGGGTAAGAGAGGGCTTGCATTTCAAAGACCACTGGAATGGGGGGGGGGTGGCTTTTGTGTGCAAGAAGTGGGACTGAATAGAAAATGACAGTGAGTATTTCTGAGGTTGACTGCATGGTCCCTGGGTTCTTGGTGGTGTAAAACTTTCATCATCTATCTATCTATCTATCTATCTATCTATCTATCTATCTATCTATCTATCTATCTATCTATCTATCTGATTTATGCCTTGCCTGAATTGTTCTCAAGGCAGCTTACAATGGACAGCAATACTGATTATTTAAAACAAAAACAAAAATAACAACCTCTTCACAAATTCACAGCATAGTGGCCCTTTGCCCTCTGGATTATGGCAGAGATGGTGCTTCCCTTTGTTTCTGCCATGCCAGAGGTGCTCTTACCCCTGGACTTCTGGGCAGAAGTCCAGGGCCTCCACACCCGCTGGGGCCCCCCAAACCTTCTTTAATTTGTCCCGGGTGTTGTGTGGTCACCTGGCCCAGAAAGACTGTGACCAATGCCAGGCAGTCTAGTCTGACCTCTTCTTTAGAGACAGGGTGGAGAGAGTGGGGGAAAATATGTGGGATGGGAATATGTTAAGTTGTGTATTGAAATGTTTCTGCTAATGCACATTTGCAAAAATATACCTGTTTTATATTCTTACATTCTTGTGAGTTCAAGAATTGTTGTTTGTGCCCTCAAGTAAAAGTAAAGTGTGCCGTTGAGTCGGTGTTGACTCCTGGAGACCACAGAGCCCTGTGGTTGTCTTTGGTAGAATACGGGAGGGGTTTACCATTGCCATCTCCCACACAGTCTGAGATGATGTCTTTCAGCATCTTCCTATATTGCTGCTGCCCGATGTAGGTGTTTCCCATAGTCTGGGAGACATACCAGTGAGGATTTGAATCGGTAACCTCTGGCTTGCTAGTCAAGTCATTTCCCATTGCACTATTAGGTGCTCACATGTTAAAAATACTCTGTGTATCATGGTGTGTGTGTGTGTGTGTGTGTGTGTGTGTGGGCTCCAAAGGCCTTTAGGTCCAGGCTCCAAAATTACCTAGGTGCCCCTCTGCTGCCATCCCGAAGTAACTAGCAGTGGGAGCAGAGGAGAGTGTCCTTTTCTGTCAAGGAGACAGAAAGCAGGCTCTCTGCCATTGCCCTTTCCCTATCTGACAATTGGGACCAGGCTAATCATCCCTTTGCCATGATGGTCTTCATTATACCTCCTTCTTGCTAGTCCAGTTTGCAGAGGCAGGCTTCCAGACTGTGACTGGCATCATGCTTTGAATGTTTCCTTTGATCTTACCGACCTTGTTTCTTCCATAGATCCTCAGAATAATATTTCTTCATCTCATATAACTTCATAATAACTCTCTGAAGTAGGGCACTTAACAGATAGAAGTGGAGTTGAGAAACATTGTTTTGTCCTGTGAGCTCATGGCTGTCATGTTCTAATCATTTTAGAGACATTAACCCTGTTCAGGTATTATGTTATACAAGTGTACAGATGTCTGTACACTTGTATCCATTTTTTGTGTGAATGACTATACTTGCATTCCTTGCAAACATGAACCTAGCTACAGGCCCCTCAAATGCATGGTACAGATAGAAAGTGTACTGCTATACCTGTGTTCAGTATAACTTGTGAATAACTGTACCAGCATACAGATCTGTACCTGTGCATACACTGTACACTCGTTGTACAAGTGTTAAACATAAGCCCTCTTCAGACATTAGAATAAATAGCCTGTACATGCTTACAAGTGCAAAAGCAGGTGGGAAATCCTGCCATGGCTTGTCATTCATCTCCCCCACCACCACCACTGTGCTGGTCACAGATGCCATGGTGTTCATCTGAAGAGGCAAACACTGTATCCGTGATGGGAGAAGCTTGCGTCCTGATCATGGAAGTTCCTCCTATCACAGATATGGCCTTCACCTCTTCAGACGAACACCATGGTATCCATGAGCAGCACAGTGAAAGGGAGTGAGTGAGAAGCCAGAGTGGGATTTCCAACCCACTTTCATGCTTGTAAATGTGTACAGACCATTTTATTTTAACATTTTGAAGAGGGCTATAATGTCTGACTATTGTCTCATCCGGATCACACTGGTTCAAAGTCATTTACCAAGAAATATGATCTAGATACCTCCGGTATAGCAAATATCAAGCACAGAGAGGAAGATTATAAATATACTTTCACCCCATCCTATCCCCCATTTCCCTGAGGTTTTCTGGTAATGGTGGATTATATCCCCCAGGAAACAAATGTAGCTTTATGTTAGCAAGGAATACTATTTAAACCAGAGAGTGGAAACCTAATGACTACATTAATATATTCAAGTTTAGTTCAGCTAGTATGAAATCATATACAACTGGTAATGGTGACATTACCCAAAAAATGGGGCAGGGAATGTTAACCATTATGTCATTTAATTTAGGTACACATTGTGGCTACCTGGAAGAGTAGGAAGCGGATATTTTTCAGCAACCAAGGAGACAAGATACTCAGTACTTAGTTCTAAGGTTCTCCACTCCTTCCGGCGTTACGCATTTACATGTGTAACACACATTCAGAACCAATATACAGTAGCATTGTTCCAGTCTTGTTACACAGGAAGAAAAAGACCCTGATTCAGCTCAAATAGCAACGTGACCCTGGTAGATGGGCATCTGCATACAGCCAATTCAATGGAGTCCAGTTAGCATCATGAAGTGGATGCACAAGTGTACCAGATGCTCATCTGCATCCATTTCAAATGTGCACATGAAAACCAGTTTCCACAAGTAGGTCTCTCTTGCTGGATTGGGATGACAGTGGCTTATTTGCCTTTCACAGATACAATTTTTTGATAGAAGAATAACCCTCTTCTACAGTTCAGTATATTTACATAGATTGGTTCATCCAGTTGTACAATCAATGCCTATTCACCTCATTAGGCAATCACTCTACCTGTGAATTTAACTTCATACAATGCAAAACCAAGTTATAATTGATTTTCCATCTCTGATGCAGACATTGGTAGCAATTCTTATTTAATTATGTTATAGTGCTCCAAATTATTTGCTTCTAAATTCTCTGACAGATTTATTTGTTTGTTTGAAATATTTATACGCCATCCCTTCAGTGCAATGCTCCGCAGGGTGCTTCACAGAATTAGTAAAACAGATAGAAGACTATAAAGCAATATAAAATTAATAAAAATTAACTAAAACCAAGATCCAGTTAAAAGCAAATTTCAAAGCTGAGCATTAGGAAGACAGAAAGTTAAAAACCCACTACATATCACCTGCAAGTAAAACATTAAAAAGCTTATCTAAAAAGATAGGTTTTAAGATGGTTTTTAAAACCTTGAGAGAGAGAGCATAGCAAAGCTCTTAAATTAAACAAACTGTTGTAAGCTAGAGTTCAGGTGCACTTTGATAACTGTATAGAATATGATTCCTTGTACAAACCCATCTTGGAATTGACAGGATTTTATTTAATAGTTAATCCTTCCAGCAGAAGTCTAGATAAATTTAGTTAACTGAAGAGTCTTAGTTTCTATAGCAGTCCCATTCACAGTAGTCTGATTTGCAGCAATATTGTTTAGCTTCAGCCATGAAAACCTTCACCTGATTTCTGCATATTGAACTTTGATTAAAGCACAGGAGCAGGCCAATAATGTGGAGTTTCTACTTTCACATTAAGTAGAAATTCTCAGTCCTTACAAAAGTCCCACCATTCCTTGGGCACCTTTCTTTACAATGAGAACATGGCTGAAATATAGGTTTGAAATTACTGCCATTTGAGCTGGTATTGTATTTGAGAAGTGGATTGCTAAAAAGACTGAGAAGATGCAGTCCATAGTTTCATTTGTCAAGCTTAGATGCTCCAGAAATAGCTTGGTGTTTCTTTTCAAGTGCAATATCACTGCTCCTCAGCTAAGCATTTTCATATAATGGCTCGAAAGCCAGAAAGGAATATTAAAATAATCCAGATTGGTTTTTTGCATAACACCATGAGAGAAATGTATGCAGTCATTCCTTCATGCAGACTGGAGTTTAGGAAGATGGTAGAAACATTTGGTCTCATGGAAAATACTATCCACATTCTTCACTGGTAACTGCCGTATACAGAGTCAGGCCATTGGTTCATCTGGGTCAGTACTATTGTCTACACTGCCTGGCAGTGACTCTCCAGAATTTCAGACAGTTGTTCCCAGCCCTACCTGGAGGTGCCAGAGACTGAAACTGGGACCCTCTGCATTCAAAGTAGATGCTCTACTGCATCCTCTTTTGCATTGCACATGTTTGTGCACCCTTCAATGCAGTGCAGTCTGAAAGCTCTGTCCAGTATTACTTGAATGCACACATATTAACTAATTACTTCCATAGCTGATGTGCAATCCGATTCCTAACAGGGATATTTATATGGGCTGTGATGAGCATGGACTGAAGTTAAGATTTACTGCAAGGTAGATAAGAAGAAGAGAGCTGACAGGAAAGTGCCTTTGCCCACCTAACCCTTCCTGTTTTAGCAATCCTACTCACCCACATCCTCTCCCCGTTTCCGTGGCAACTTGTGCACCATAGCAACAGAAGTGATTCTTATGACTAACAAGGTTTTGTTCCGAACTCTTCTGCCTACAAGGCACTGTACGCGGCACAGGAGATTCAGAAGCGTTATGGACACTCTGTAATCCCACATCTGTTTTATATCCCTTTAACTCCCATGGTTTCTCCCAAGGAATCCTGGAAGCTGTAGTTCTGGGATATGCTGAGAATTCTCTATTAGAGTATCCTAGTGTGTTAAATGTTTTGTAAACCACCTTGAGATTATTTTAATGAAAGGCGGTATAAGAATTTAACAATAAATAAAAATTTAACAATAGAAATAGTGCTCCCTTCTTCTCACAGAATTACAATTCCCAGGATTCCTTAGAATGAGGGAATTAGACTGAACTATGAGTTTGCCTAGAATGAGAGAATAACAACTTTATTTGTTAGTCAGCCCATAATAAATTGTTCTCTGGGAGGCTCACAATAAAACAATTGAATAAAACAAACAATTAAAACACATAAAAGAAAACACAAAAAATACCATGAAATTCAAAATACAACATAATACAAAACATTTCAAAAACTTGGGGGGGGGACTATTTTAAGGGGCCTGGGTGAACAGAAAGTTCTTCACGTGGCATTTAAAAGAACAAACTAAACCAAATAACAATTACAACCCATTGTGCCCTCCTGTCTGGGCCTACAAGTCTGGACAATCCTATGAAGTACTGAATTCTTTTCCTGGAAAAGTCACCTCCGCATTGAAAAATACTGACCTAACCAATAACTGTTCCACTTGAGTGTAAAGAGAACCCAGTTATCCTACTGCCATCAACAATTTGATAGGTCATTGAGGCAAGAAAGGTAAATCTTGCCTCACCAGTCTTTTGGAGTTCTTTGAGATAACTCCAGGTGTCTGTGGACAAAGGCAATCCAGTTGACATACTATACAGTACCTAGACTTTCAAAAAGCTTGCAACGAAGTTCCTCATCAAAGACTCTTGAGAAAACTTAGCACTCATGAGATAAGGGGATGGTTCATGTGTGGATCGGTAACTGGTTGAAGGACAGGAAACAGACGGTGGTATAAATGGACAGTTTCCAAATGGAGGGAAGTAAGAATTGGGGTCCTCCACGGATCTGTACTAGGAGCAGTGCTTTTAATTTATTCATAAATGATATAGAAGTTGGGGTAAGCAGCAAGGTGGCCAGATTTACAGATGACTCCAAACTATTTTGGGCAGCTCCAAAAGGATTTCTCCAAACTGAGGGAGTGGGCAACAAAATGGCAGATACGGTTCAGTGTTAACAAGTGTAAAGTGATGCATATTGGGGCAAAACCCCTGACTTCACATACATGCTGATAGGGTCTGAGCTGTTGATGACTGACCAGGAGAGAAATCTTGGGGTCGTGGTGGACAGCTTGTTGAACGTGTTGACTTAGTGTGTGGCAGCAGTGAAAAAAGCCAATTCCTGCTAGGAATCATTAGGAAAGGGATTAAACATAAAAATCCTAATATTATAATGCCCTTATACAAATCTATGGTGCAGCCACATTTGGAGTACTGCATGCAGTTCTGGTCACTATATCTTAAGAAGGACGGTATAGAACTGGAAATGGTGCAGAAGGGGGCAACCAAGATGATCAAGGGCCTGGAGCACCTTCCATACAAGGTAAGGCTACAACAGCTGGGGCTTTTTAGTATAGAAAAATGCTGACTGAGGGGCAACATGATAGAAATCTATAAAATTATGCATGATGTGGAGAGAGAGAAATTTTTCTCCTTCTTGCATAACACTAGGGGTCATCCCATGAAAGAATTTTAGGACTGACAAAAGGAAGTGCTTTTTCACACAATGCATAATAAACCTATGGAATTCTCTGCCACAAGATATGATGTCAGCCACCAGTCTGGATGGCTTTAAGAAGGGCTTAGATAAATTTATGGAAGACAAGTCTATCAATGGCTACTAGTCTGAGGGCTATAAGCCATCTCTAGCCTAAAAGGTAAGATGCCTCTAAATTCCAGAAGACCAACAGCAGGAGAGAGGGCGTGCCCTCAGCTCTTTCCTGTGGGCTTCTCAGAGGCATCTGGTGTGTGTGTGAAACAGGATGCTAGACTAGATAGGTCTTGGGCCTGATCCACAGGGCTGTTCTTATGTTCTTATATTCTTAGTCTCAGCTTAGGGCCACTCTGTTCTCCAGAAAGTAGTCTGAAAAATGGGGAGGGTTATATTATTCCAGACAACACAATGCCCTCACAGATAGTCAAGCTTTAAAACTCAAAGGGAGATATAACATATATTATAGATCACATCAGGCTCTCAAAATTTTTGGAAACTAATTACCTTTCCTTACAACTGAAACTATGAGTAAACATTTCACCACACTAGTACACAACTGAGAGGGCAGTCAGGGGCCAAATAACACTTCATAGGCCAGATCTGTTCAGCAAGCTGCCAGCTAGTCATCTCTGAGATAAGACACCAGTGCTGGCTCACACGTATTCCTTGCAGTGATGGATATGCTGCAGTTCTTTTGTGTTACCAATGTACTCATGTGAAGTCAGGGTCATTTGGGTGGGGGCAGGAGGGCCATTTGGCTTGGGCCTAAAGGGGCATAAAATTTAGACAATAAATATTCAAATTATCTTTTGCTCGCTCACTCTCCCCCCCCCCGTACTTTTTCATGTGTTGTCATGTTTTATTTTAGTATGTCTAGGGGCCTCAAAAGTAGGAAGTGGCCTAGGCCTCTTTGGACCTCTGAGAGGTCCTGTGTGATGCTTGGTGTACCACTGACCGAAATACTAGTGTTAATCCATTTTGAATACACTTCAGGCAGAGGACCCTGCTGGCTCAGTTCTTCTAGGGGTAGAGTGACAAGCAAAACACCTAATCCAACTTTAAAAATATCAGTGTCAGGATCCATGACTGGCTGAAAGCAAGAGCCAGCTTGGAATCAATCTGAAGCAGGCATGAGAACCCACAAAAGCAGAAAGACATAACACTTTTGAATCAGCATGAGGGATGAAAGGTTGTGATTATATTTATTGTTCTACCAATTTTGTCTGTCTGCCAGCTGTGCCAAATCATGTTATGAGGGGTGTGAGCACACATATCCCACCCATGCTCCAGTGTGCTCTCCTGCTATTACATAATTGTGCATGGAGAAACGGGAGGTCTGAACTGCCCCTCATTACATGATTTAAATCCGACTATAAAGTAATATTTAAATTGCTCAGTGAAGGGTGGCTTGGATGTCCCCTGCTATGCAATTTCATATAGCAGAACAGAGTGCCAGAAGGAAATGTGATGTGTGCGCTCATGCTCCTCATTATATGGTGGATGCAGGTTGAGATAGTATTATCTGAATTATTAATGAGTCCTCTTTCTATAACATTTATATCCTCCCCTCTCTAAAATCTGAGGTTTGAGGTTTCAAATATTGGTGGTTCTGGGATGGTATAATGGATGGAGGTGTGTGTGCGCACACCCACACTCAGAAGGAGAAATTATGCATTACCTCAAAAAAGTGGGTTCTCAAACCCACACTTGACAAGTTAATGCAAATACAGGAGGGGAAGTGGACATTCACAGAGGGGAATCAGCATGCAGGGGGATGGAGGGTACTCAACCTTTTCCACATCCACAGATTGTGTTGGGGTTTGTGATTATTTAGCAAAGCACCAAGGAAGCTACCACTCCAGTTACAGAGTGCAGAGTTAGTTGTTGCAGCTATTTAAGTAACATGCATGGAGATCACTGTAGATTCTAAGTTACTTAACTAGTTTATTGGTGAAGTACATTTGAGATAGGAAAGACCTATCCTATCTATCAGCGACATAATAAATAGGTAGGGGGAGAGAGAGAGAGAGAGAGAGAGAGATGTCTCCAACTTCTCTCTAGAAGGAAAGGAAGAGGACTGACTCACTACAGGAAGTACCTGAGGAGTCAAGGCAGTGGTCCTAGAGCAGAGAAGAGCAGGGACAGGTAAGGAGATCCTCATTAGCTACCTCTGCTCCCAATGCCCCTAGTGGTCATTAGGATAGTTGGTGCAAAAGGTCGATGAACTGGAACTCCATCTCCAACAGATTGTCCTATGTAAATTTCTCCCCACACCGCCCCCAATATTTTATCCCTTCAGTCAGGCTACTTCCAGTCTTAGAAACCAACTGGGCAAAAGGAGGCAGGGATTTGTAGTGGAGAACTGGTGGGCAGGGAGTCTTCTCACACCATTGATTCTCCCTTAAAGATGCTTCCCCAGCCCCTGTATTAGTGTTACACAAGACAAGGACAGTGTTGAGATTGGGCTTAATAGGAACCATCAGGATCCAGAGTGACATTAGAGAAATCAGTGAGGTGCATCTAAAATGACAGTACATTAAATAAAGGAGGCAGAAGTGTGGGGAGAGCCAAGCAATCATGGCCTTCCAGGGCAGCCCAGAGAGATGTCTTCAGCATTGCTCATATCTCTCTTACATGCAGTCCTGGTCATATCTCAGCTGAACTCATCCGACACCGTGAGACCAAGTGGCTGGAGATGACAGCTCATTGGGATAAAACCATGGCTCGGCGCTACAGAAAGGTGAGAGGGAACAAGAGGTGACTTGCTCAGTTGGTGATACTGCTGTGTCCTCTAACACCCACAGGAGTTTTCAGCGGGTCATAGGAAACATAGGAAGCTGCCATATACTGAGTCAGACCATTGGTCTATCTAGCTCAGTATTGTCTTCACAGACTGGCAGTGGCTACTCCAAGGTTGCAGGCAGGAATCTCTCTCAGCCCTATCTTGGAGAAGCCAGGGAGGGAACTTGAAACCTTCTGCTCTTCCCAGAGTGGCTTCATCCCCTGAGGGGAATATCTTGCAGTGCTCACACATCAAGTCTCCCATTCATATGCAACCAGGGCAGACCCTGCTTAGCTATGGGGACAAGTCATGCTTGCTACCACAAGACCAGCTCTCCTCCCATGGGTCCCATTATTATCCCCCACCAAAAGCATTCACAAGAAGCTACACACATACACACACACACCCCCCCAAAGAGCAACAGCTAATATTCTGCCTACATCACCAGGATTGGTTCCAGGCTGTGGTCCTCTGGCAGTTGCTGTTCTTGATGGGTGCTAACCATTAAGGGAGGATCAATTTCTGTAATTAACTCTCCTGCCAGCTGTCAGGGCACAAGTCTTTGGTGGCTCTATCATGGGACCCATTTTGTAGTGGGGATGTCAGTTTTGTTGATAAGGTTTATTGCTTCAGGTAAAGCTACTATGCCGGAAGGGGATCCCTTCATCCTTACGTGCCCGCTGTTGGCCTCTGCTGTGTGGAGGACAGACCAAAATGAAGAGGAGCTTCATAAAGTATCAGGTGAGACTACACCTCATATACTCACATGCTGACATTCCCTTGAAGTTTCTTACTGAATATGTAACTTTATCACCTGGGCACTTTCCAGATTAGCTGCTCATTAGCAGCAAAATGCCTCAGATAGGGCAAGTCACATTCGGAACGGAAACAGCATGGATCTCGCAGCCACTAACAGCCCGACAAAACAGCAACTTTTTTACATTTTCCGGATGTAGCTCCATTTTGCAGCAATTAAATTTGAAACAAGGTGTTGGAAATATGAACGGCACCCTACTGTCTGTGTAGGGACTGCCGTGTCAGGATGCAGGAAGTGTGGAGGCACACTTCCAAGATGCATCCTGACCCCATTGCAGGGTCTAGTCTGGAAAGTGCCCTGTCTGTAACTGTTTCTTATGGACAGGATACTTTTAATATGTTAGTTTTATTTAGTTAATTTCAAGTTAAATGACATGTGTACTGTAGTTGTTGCTGCTGTTTTGTTTGTTTCTGATCATGTACCAAAATAAGGTTGTTACTACTACTACTACTACTACTACTGAATCTAGCAGCCATCTTAAGCAGACCTTCCTTCACACACTTTATCGTTGCTGTAGGAACTGCAGGAGGCACCTGGTGATTCTCAATGGGTTGAGACCATCACAAAGGATATTCACCGCCAGTTTCCTTTCCATGAGATGTTCCTGTCACCTGAGGGGCCTGGGTGAGTGAGTGAGATCCAAGAGCACAGAGACAGACTAATTTCTGAGTAAACAGCCATAGGATATTGAAGACTGGGGACTGAGCAAGGACCTTCCAGCCGATCATATTTGTTAAGATATTTGTTTTTTAATTGTGAGTATATATATGTGTGCTGGATTTCTCTCTTGTTTGCTCTGTAAAAGGGAAAGGAGAAAGATGGACCCAATGCACATGATAGTGTGCTGAGACTGCATGTTATGCTAAGGTGGGAGTAGCCATAGTGCAGCATTCACTTGACTTTCTGTCACAAAAAGAACATGGTGGATGTGCAATCCAGGCCAGCACTGAGGAGGGGGTGTGCACAGTCTTCAAAGGATGAAGAAAAAGAACAAAAGAACAGTTCATAAAATTACAGGTTATTGCTGCAGGGGAGGGGCTCACTTTGCACTTGTTACCTTTAAAAAAGTAAAACTAAAAGGGCGGACCAGTATAAAACAACAGTATCCAGTAGGTGTTGGTGGTGGCACTCATCAATCACATTCCATAAGGAAATAATAATAATAATAATAATAAAATAGCAATGGCACTCTTGGAACCTTTTCACACAAGGCTTTTAGTTTGCATATCCTCCGGAATGGAGGGTGCGTGTTCACATATCGGCCAGATTTACCCCGAAGTCCCTGTGAGTTATCGGGGAGCACTTCCCACACAATTCAGGTTTTTCATCGCATGCTAGAGTGTAGCCTGATTTATATCCAGGGTAAAAAAAAATCCACTTTTTGCATGTTTTGGGGGGCAACTTCAAACTTGCAGTAAGCTCGCGGTAAAGCTTTCAATGTTCCTGCTGTAATCTGGGAGAATGGATCACATTATTTACATAGGGTGTTTGGAGTTGTGCTTCCTTTATTTTTGAGCAATTTGAATTGGGTTTCAAATGTAGATGCTTTCCTACTAATGTTATTTTTTAATCTAGGTAAATTTCCAGAACTGATATCAATGCACTAGAAGCATTCTGTCCACATTTTCCCATTCTACACATCTGGAGTTTACCTTGTGTTCTTACAGAAGCATAACACACTGATCTTCATCTGCTCTCATGCAGAATAGGGCTCATCGTACCTTATCTCCCACCCCTGACCAAAGGATCTCCTATTAAATGACACATATACAATGCAGTTATACTGGATGTAATAGCCTCCCGGTGCTAAGAGGAGTTCCCCCTCTTGCTGAATCAACTGTTTTTATACCTGGTAGGGAAGATCCATGTGCAGAAACCTGCTTCTGCACACAGACCCACCTCTCTGGATCAAGTGGACTCTCTAATCCAGGGATTCTCAAACTTGGGTCCTCAGGTGTTATTGGACTTCAACTCCCATAATCCCCAGCCTCAGTGGCCTTTGGTTGGGGATTATGGGAGTTGAAGTCCAATAACACCTGAGGACCCAAGTTTGAGAATCACTGCTCTAATCCATCAGCCTTTGTTAAAGGGTCTGTAAAGACAGACATAATTAGAGTCTTCAAACCACTGTGGAAGGAACTGCCCTCACCCTGTTTTGGGCACTTGTACAATAGATACATGCAGACACACAAATCAGGTCCCACTGTGTTTTTTCTTCAGCATCTTTAGCGTTGCTTCCTCCTGCCTTTGCCTTTGACAGATGTACTGGCCAGTGCAGGGAATTGATTGCTGATTTAGTAAACTGTCTTGTACATATCTTTATTTGAATATACATTTGGTACTCCCTTTAATAAATAAAAGAAACAGAAACAATATAGTTTAAATATTTTTTCAAACTGCATCAGGAAGGAGAGAAGAAGTGGATTAGTAAACCTGATTGGATCCCAGCCAACCAGCACCCTGCACAGTAGCTTCTGCTGCAAACAGGAAGGAAAAGCTTCCCCCAAGCTCAGTCCGGGAGAAAATATTATATGTCTAATCAAAGTGCAGTGAGTGAGTGTGCTTCTACAGTGGGCTCACAACTAAAACTATGTGCATCTGAATGCACCAAACCTTCCCTGTAGATTCAAGCTTAAGAGAAACCTGTTCAGTTGGTTTCCAGTAAAAGCTGGCTGTGCACAGCACTGATTGGCTGGCCCCTGTTACATCATGAAGCAGCTGCTCCCCTTCCCTGGAGCAGTTTTTCAAGTTTTAAAAAAATGAAGTAGGTTCTTCTGTTGTTTTTTAAAGGCAACAAACATTTCATCCGATGCACTTTCTGGGCACATAGTGGGAGGGCCAAAGAGGAAGAGGAAATGATTGTTGGGTTCAGAGGGCAGTCTGAGTGTTGTGAGGAGCATGGGTGAGGTGGAGCTAGGCTCACCCAATGCAGGAAAAGCACCCACCACCAACTTTTGTTCACATGTGCTGCCTTCTGTATGTACACAAACTTCTTTTCAGGAAAACGAATGATGACAATATATTACCATTAACCAGAAATGTTCAACTCATTGGAGTAGTTCAGAGTATTAATAACTATGCTGGTCCCACAGAACAAGAATCATAGGTTTAGATGCATCATCATATTTTTCTTTTCGTCCTAATTTTTTTTAGTCATGAAAGCATTACCGGTACATCTCTAAATCAAGTAAGATCATTTTGGCTGTGCCAGATAGTCTTTCGAAAGCTGGAAGCAGCCTTTTAAGCCACACGGAACTCTCCTTCAGGCATAGCTGGCTGTTCAAAGCAAAACCAAAGAAAACTTGCATTTCTAAACTGATTTTTATCCTGCCATGGAAGTATTTGTAACAAAAACTAGGAAGCTGTAGACACTATGGGTTTTTAAGATAAACACAGAAAATGTGTGCGGCCATTACTCGTTTGTTCCAGGGGATATAAACAGCTTTCAAATGGCACTGTTGTCACCCAGTGGTTGTAGGCAATTATTTTAAGTTACTGTTAGAGGAGGAAATGTATTTTCCCTTAATCAAACCACAGAATGTCATTGCTTGGAAAATGCAAATCCACTCCCCCACACCACATACAAACACATTTGTACTGTATTGAGTGTTGTGGCTATTCAAGTATCATAAATGCCAATGGAGAGTGCCTGTGCCAGAGGAAAGCAACAGAGCCCAGGCCCTTGGCATGTTGTGTACTTTCTGTAACTTTAATGTACTTTTTATTAGTAGTGGGGACTGAGTGAATCCAGCTGTTTCACTCAAGCAGGGGAACACTCATCTTGCTCTTGAAACAAAAAAGATTTTGAAACAAATCTCTTGAAACAAATATTAGCAAATTTGCCTCTTCCCTCAACCTTGAAACAAAATCTCTGCTATTTCTTTTTGCTTTTGTTTCTACCTTTAAAAAAAATATATTTTTTAATTAAAAAGTAAACAATGAGAAGAAAGCCGAAAAAGAAAAGCAAATCACCATAAAATTAATATAAAGCAATATCATCATGATGAGAAACATTTGTTTTCTAATTAATTACATCAGTAAAGATCAGGAAAGACATCAAAAACAGAATAACAAGAAAAAGAAATTTCAGACTCTTGAACTTATCAAAAACACTATAAATCAAATCCAGAAAATGGGAACAAGGTTTGACCCTTACGGATATTTTAATTTATAAAAGGTTCCCAAACAGACATGAATGACTCAGTAGATATACTATGTACATAAACTGAGACTTTCAAAACTGAAGCATAATCCCACACTTTCAGGAACCATTCATTTAAAGAAGGAATTTCTGAAACACGCCAATTAGCAGCATATATGATCCTAGCCACTGTAATCATATACAAAAACAACTCATTTAATTTAGCAGGGATGTAAGATTTCGTCATACTTAAAAGGAAAATTTCTGGAAGAAAGGGAAACTTAACCTCCAGAATTTGTTCAATTTTCATATGAATTTGTTTCCAAAACATTTGAGCTTTATCACAGGTCCACGACATATGATAAAATGAGCCTAAATGTGAATTACATTTCCAGCAATTTTTAGAAAAGGAGCCATCTACTTTGTTAATAGTCAAAGGAGTTATATACCACCTGAAAAATATTATGTACCAATTTTCTCTTAAATTGGTGCACAGAGTAAATTTATATTCTTTCCCCATTGGTATTCCCAGTCAGAAATATCAATCGATCTGTTGAAGTTCTGCATCCATTTAATCATGCATTCTTTAATCTGCTCAGTCTCTATCTCATACTTCAGCAACAATCTGTAGATTCTTCCTAACAAATGATCAGTATGTCAGGTGATTAGTTCTTCAAAGTCAGTCAGATCTCTAAGTTTCCCACCTTGTAACTGTAGCTCCTTCCAGACTATCGAACTAATCCGGGCTTGTTGGAACCAAGATGGTTGTTGAATTAAATGTCCAGAAGTTGATTTTTCTTCAGATTGTATAAATCTTTCGCCTTTTACCTTTTTTTTTTTTTTACGGCTGTGCTCTCCAGCTGTTTGGGGCATCTCTTCCCTGGATGCAAATATAGATATTAACCCAGCATTATTAATTAGTTCCACTTCTTTAGTGTTGATATTAGAGAAGCGAAATTGACGACTCCCCAATTCCACTGGTCTAGCACGGGAGTGGGGGGGGTTATGGAAGGATTTGTCAAAATAAAATAAAATAGTGTTTGAGGCATGCTTTACAGAAGATTGCCTGGATGAGGCCTATGTAAATTGGATTACAAATCAGTAGCAATAGCACTTACTTAGCAATAGCACTTACATTTATATACCACTCTATAGCTGGAAGCTCTCTAAGTGATCTGGGTACTCATTTTACTGACCTCGGAAGGATGAGTCAACCTTGAGCCCCTGGTCAGGATTGAACTTGTAACCTTCTGGATACAGGGTGGCAGTTTTACCACTGCGCCACCAGGGGCTTTTAAGCCTCCCGGTCGGCCTTGTTGTCAGGATTGTTGTCAGGCCTTGTTGTCAGGATTCAAGATACAAAAATCCTTCTAAGGACAAAACATTAAATGGGGATGGGGGGAGTTAACTTTGTGAACATGACATTAAAAAATTATCTTTTTACTCCATTAAAATTAATGGAAACAAACAAACAACAGGGGAAGCCCGTGCCTTTCTTGGGAGTCTCCAGAGGCACCCAGCTGACTAGTGTCATGGGCAGACAGTCTAGATAGACCTGAACTAACAGCTTTCCTTATTTTGGGAATGTTGCCATAAACATCAAAGGAAGGTGTACTGCACTGTTTCCTCCAAGGCGTGCGCACGCTCACAAGTTTTTGGATGTCCGCTCATTTCATTTTAGATCCAGCTCAGGTTGAATCAGGAAGGCCCCATTCTGAATGCAGGTACGCGCACACTGCCTTGGTATTGCCACCCAGAACAAAACTCATTCCGCACAGAGATGGAAAAAATTAGAGGGACCACTGGTGCACTGCACTCCAAAGAGCATTGTAGCTGCACATTAAATATAGTGTGCAAATTGCATCTCCCAGAATCCGAAGAAGAAAGAAAACCGATAAAACAAACATCACAGATATTTAGATTCAGAATGCTGACTGAAAGGTGCTATTAGCCTCCTCTCTTGGTCCCATAGCTCTGTATTAAACTGTAGATTTCTTCTCCTCCTAACAGCTGCTCTGTGACCTTGCCTCCCTTTAGATATATTGGCATTTAGGACAGGGAAGGGGAAGTACAGGTGGAAAGCGCCAAAAGTTGCATTTCCACCTATTCCGAGCCTTCTGCAATAGATGCAAGTACAAGCTGTAATGATCCCTGGTCAGCCAGAGAGAAATGGTGCATGAAACTAACCCCAGACAACCCTGCTTCCCTTGTTTTGTTTGTTTCATTTCCTCTAGAGGGAGCCAAGGACCTTTACTCTTGTGCCTCTTTCAAATATTTTTATTACTATTATAAGAAGTATTTGCTGTTAAGGTAGTTTACCCTGACATTTGGCAATTAAAGGTATTTCTTTGCTTGCTTGCTTGCTTGCTTGCTTGCTTGCTTGCTTGCTTGCTTGCTCCTAGACAGTATTTTAAGCTGCCCTCTATAATATTGCATCCAGTCTACCAAGACTGAGTTCTGTCCCCTTGGCAGCATGGGAGCCAAGGGTGGCTCCTGTGGGGTCTGGGGGGGGGGGGGGCGTTAAGCGCCTCCTCAGACAAGTAGTTTGCCCCCACCCACCCACCCCTTTCTGTTTCAGAAATCTAACATGTGGGACACAGCTCACTCACCCAGGAGTGCATGTTGCCCTTTCAGTGCCCCCCTTCCATGTCCCCCCTAGTGCGGTCACTGATGGGAGCTGCAGCAGCACTACTCTTCCCTTAGGTACCAGGCTGCTGCCCTCTTCCCCAGCTTCCTAAAGAGTTGCTTAAACTACGTTTGCTCTCTCTGTCATCAGTAGGCATAGCTAACATATTTTCAGGATTTCCCCCCTCCACAGCCAATACAGCTAGCATCTTAGGGTTGCTGTTTTAAACAACATTCACAGGATGCCATATTCTGTAGCAGCTGGTTCCAGGTTTGCATGGTGAGCCCACGAGCACATGTGATACACATAACTCCAATGGTCATTCTAGTCCAAAGGCTACGGGGAGGGGCAAAATGGAAAAGCTCCTTGGACAGTTCTGGGACCCTGGAAAACAAGCCAATAGTCAATGGGGTGAAACACAGAGCAAGATGTATAGTCTAATGTAGTACAGCAAGATCGTGGAAGGCGGGTGGATATTGGTTGGATCTGGTGTGATAGCTGTGGAACGGGTGTGACAGTACATCGGTCTGCAATATTCTGTCCCTATACAGGCAGCAGGGGCTACTGCAGCTGCTGAAGGCCTACACTGTGTATCGGCCCCAGGAGGGCTACTGTCAGGCCCAAGGACCACTGGGTGCCCTGCTGCTCATGCACATGCCTCCAGAGGTAAGTGTCCAGCAAACATCCTGCACCCCGACAAGTGTCTCTAATTCTTCTGCTCCCAGAATAGCATAATTTCTTCTTTCACTCAAGCTTATACCAGGGTTTCTTAACGTTGGGCCCCCAGATGTTATTGGACTAAACTCCCATCATCTCCAGACATGGCCTTTGTGGCTGAGGATGATGGGAGTTGTGGTCCAACAACATCTGGGGGCCCAACGTTAAGAAACCCTGGCTTATACTATAGAATGCATTTTCCCACTACCCCTGCACCCTCCTCACCAAAGCTCCAATTCCACTGATGCCTCTCTGTCCTTTCCAGCAAGCCTTCTGGTGCCTGGTGCAGATCTGCGAGCACTACCTGCCTGGCTACTACAGTCCCAAGATGGTGAGAGCTTTGGAGAAGAGGGGAAATCCTTCCTTGGGATGGGAACAGGCTGGAACTGGACAAGTGCAAAGAGAGAGGCACTCTCACTAGTTATAAGAAGCATGATGATGAACAAGGATGTTAACATTCTAGGCAGAGCTGTGCAAAATCGCCCAACTTAATCTTCTGTTAGATGATGGGAGGAGAGAGATTTGAGAAACTGGGATGGGGGCTCATCTCAGTGGGGGGGGGGTCAGAGAGGAGCATGGCCGGGGGATATAAAGCTCAGGTTTTAGTAAGGGTGCCATATTTTTATGTTAAGGCTCTTATGCCTTTAACAATTGCATGAAGGGCACTTTGTTAATAAGTACAGCTCACCCAACATGGAGTATGGAAGAAACTGTCACCAGTTACATTTTTGTCTGTCACACAGCTGTTAAAAGCAGAGTAGCCCTGCTAAAGGGGGAAACTGGCAATCTTGGGTGCCAGACTAAGGGATGGGCTCACACAGCCGCAAGCCAGTCTGGAAATGGAAAAAATGCCAGAGATATGTCAGGACATGAGAGAGCACACTCCTGGCAGGCTTGACATCTTGGACATAATAGCCAGTACCAGTGCCAGACTGTTTTGTGCCCTAGGCAAGTACTTGCACACACACACCCCAAAAAAACCCTCAACTCTGATTTTCAAAAACAGATGTTTTGTAGAAAAAATGAAAAGCACAACACTTGAAACTGCTAAATTTATTTTAAATTGCAAGAATAGGTTGCAATTTAATTTTTGATTATCTTTCTCAAATGCAAAAGAAAATATTTTGGCACACAAATCATTTTGACTGATTTGATACACTCTGCGCCCCTCTGAGGTCTGCGCCCTAGGCGGCTGCCTAGTTGGCCTAATGGTAGCACCTGGCCTGATAACAGCCCAAGTCCAGTTCCTGAGATTCCCCCCCGCCCCCCTAACATTCCCCTGCTTTCCATACCCAAGGTCTGCAGGTCAGCTAGAGAATCTTGTGTGAATGCCAGGGGGAGAGTCCAGGAACCGGACTTGGGTGGGTTCAGCTGTCACCCCTGCCAGGAGCACATGCTATTGCAGCCTGACATACCTGCGAGATATTTCTCACTTCCAGACCAGCCAGCAGTCATGTGACCCTGCCCATGGTGTCTAGTAAGTTAGGAATTGTCATTCATTCTGAAATATGGGAGGTGGTCTCTGGGGGTAGTGGGAGTGAAGGGCTGCATGTATCCCATGACATGTGACAGACTGAGCCATCAAGTGCGATATTTCTTTCTCTTGCCCTGCAGGAGGCACTGCTGCTGGACAGCGAAGTCTTTGTGGCCCTCCTGCGGCGTGTGTGCCCCAAGGCGCTTAAGCACTTGCAGAAGCATGGTGTGGGGCCTTTGCTCTACATTCCCGAGTGGTTCCTGTGCCTCTTTGCCCGCACTCTGCCCTTCCCGACTGTGCTGAGGGTCTGGGATGCCTTCCTCAGTGAGGGTGAGTGAGTGAGTACAAGGAATGGTGAACACAGGGGAAGGGAGGGGGGACTCCAAAGGCATCGCAACTGCATTGCAACAGCACTAGGCTTGCCAGATGAAATTGTTAGGTTTCGTAAAGGGCTGAAGATTCAGCTTATCGCTTTTGGAAACGTAGGGTGAAAAGCACGGGTGCGGGCTGAACTGGCTAAGGAGAGGCCTCTCTGTCAAGAGGTGGGATCCATGGGTGGGGTGTTTGTTATAATGTGCAGAATGCAGACTAAATTAGTTGTGACTAAGCCCCGTTGAAGTCAAGGAGACAAATTAGCCAATGAGATGCAGTCATGACCATCTTAACCTGGACCCTACATCTCAAAGAAGCTTAGGTAGGAGAGATAGTGGGGGTGGGGTTGTACGATAGGAGGGTTTATTTTAGAGTGAAACCTATCCTGGGCCAGTGGGATAGGCTGATAAACTGACATACTAACAACAACAACAGCCTATACATGATTTATTTCCAATGCATATACTCTGTAAGCTATTTATACTCTATAAGAGATTTGTTTCAAGTTCTGCTTTGTGTCGTAAGACGACATTTCTAGGACAACATTTAGGTAGATTCAGTCAAGAATCTACTTACTAAATAGCCAACTGCCACCATACAAGCATATTTAACAGAATGTACAGTTCAAGAAAATACTAATTCTTCTTCTCTGGGACTCTCCTGTTATTGGGAAGCCCTGATAGGACATTTGGTTGTCCTGAAGTTTGCCTGCGATGTTTGTTTTGCCTCTGCAGGGGTCAAGGTGCTCTTTCGTGTGGGGCTGCTATTGGTCCGCTTGGCCCTGGGCTCCTCAGAGAAATTACGTGACTGTACAGGCCTATTGGAGACCCTGGAGAAGCTGCGCAGTATCCCAGCTCATCTCTTGCAGGAAGACATAATCATGGCTCAGGTAGAAACCACTGGGATTTTGCTCTCTGGGACTTTATCCCCAGAAACTACTGGACTGCCAAGACTGGAAGCAGAAGCTGCCCCTCTGACTTCACCACAACTCCCTCTCTTGTCTGCCTGGAATGCAGTGTGTGTGTGTGTGTGTGTGTGTTAGGCTTGCCAAGTGACCAGGAAAAGACTCAGGCAGGCCTGCTCCTGTGTCTTTAACAGCATCTTAATATGCAGAAATCAGCAGGTACAGCTTTTCACAGCTTGAAAATAAGCATGTTCACCTTGTCTGCAGATCTCTCTGCTGCTTAAGGCACAGGGCAAGAGATAATTTAAACGTTGGTGCTGTGTGTGTGTGTGTGTGTGTGTGTGTGAGAGAGAGAGAGAGAGAGAGAGAGAGAGAGAGAGAGAGAGAGAGAGAGTGCAGAGGCGTATCTAGGGAAAATAGCGCCTAGGGCAAGCACTGAAATTGCGCCTCCCATCCAAAAATCTGACACCCATCTTTCAGATAACTTTACCATAATAACAGCTCAAAAATACAAGTCAAGCTAACTACAAATTTCAGTATGCTGGGGCTCATGAAATACCCAAAAACTATATGGAGGTATACTTGGAAAACTAAATAGAAGTGTCTGTCTAATGCTCTACTACGGTATGCATTGTTGCATCAGTATTACATAAGTTTTAAAAATAAATGGAAAATTTGACTTTTCCTAGATACTCTGAAAATAATTGAAGGATATGCAGAATAAACTGGGTCACTGCTTGGAATATATTCTAGTATTTCAGAAAGACAGTTAAAATGAGAGAAAGACAGCAAGAAACTCCCAGTGGGCCTTAATACAAAGGATTTCACACTGATTCAAAGACAAACTCACCATTAATAGCCATATTATTAAGACATCACATTTAACTCACTTATCACAAGAAGCAAAGTAAGAGCAAATCCTAGCTCCTAGATACAATCCTAGCTCATATGTTTCAGCTCAGTATTCACAAACCCTGATTCTCTATACATAGTGCCAAACTAAATATGTGTACAGTGACTTATATTATATTAAATTTATTTATTTTTACATGTAGCCCCTTCGGGAGGCTTCCTAAAGGCCGTGGGGGGGGCAGTCTGCAAAGGTTCACCATCCCCCTGCTGGCCTCTAGGGCCTCACAGGGACCATTTGAGCATGTGTGGTGACCATTTTTAATTGTTTTTTTAATGGCAGCTGAAAACAAAATGGACACCATGCATGCTCAAATGGCCTCTGCGTGTCCTGGCATGGCCTGGGGCCTCACAGAGGCCATTTGAGTATGCGCAGTGGCCATTTTGTTTTCAGCAGCCATTTTTTTTTAAAAAAAATTAATTTTAGAAAATGGCACCCCCCCTTCAAGTGGCGCCTGGGGCATGTGCCCTGCCTGCCCTACCCTAGATACACCCCAGAGAGAGAGAGAGAGAGAGAGAGAGAGAGAGAGAGAGAGAGATTCCCAGGTAGGGGCAAAGATTTTAGATAGGGTAGCCTTCAACCCTATAGCCACTGGATGGCTGCCCTGTAGCTCTTGTGTTCAGGCCGCCCTGTTCCTGAGCTGTAGTAGGCTGATTTTTCCATCTTCCTGCTGTCACCAGAAGGAGAGAGTGTTTTAGGAGTGCATGTAGAACTGCAGCTTTTTGTACTGCAGGCGGCATGATTTAGCACTAAAAGAGAAGTAGAGGAAGCAGCAGGAAAAGAAGGCATAACACTGAAGGAAGCGCTGAGCAACAGTCTCTATGCTGCTCATGTCAATCCCCTTTCTCTGCCATTCTGGTTTACATGGGAACCACACAGGGGTTGACATTATCCTTGTGCAGCTGTGTGTTGAAGTAAGCACACCTGAAACCCCGCCCCCACAACCCTCCCATTGGAAGCACCCTTATGCACTTTCTGAAGCTTCACACACTGGCTGTATGAATGCTGTATTTGCTGTGATTTCATCTATGATATAGTAGTCCTGTCCAAAAATTAGATCGATATAACAACAGCCCTAGATAAATGCAACAACAAATTACCCTCACACTGGGCCCTGCGCCTGTCCCAGGCCCTGTTTCTCTGCTGTCTTGTTTCGGGTGCACAGAACAGTTTACAGTGAGGGCCACTTTGCATGTTACATATCGTCAGACCTTGGCTTGCCACTGAATATACATTCAACAGGAAGCCATGCTCAAATACGACTGCTTGGTGAATCTATTTATATACTAATGCTATACATGTGCAAGTGTGCTGGACACATTCACACTTTACGTTGTTAAAAAAAACATCTGTGAAAGTGACCTTCAGAGGGCAACTGGACAGCGTCTATAAAGCAAACCTTCAGCCCAGTGGCCAGTATTCTCTGTTCCTTCCTTTGGCCCGCCATCTCTTGGCTGATGTTCTGACATCAGGCCTCTGGCCTGTTCTGCTGGAAACCCCCTTTCTCTTGCACCTACATACCTAATTGCCATGCTCTTCAGACTTTAGGTCTCAAATCCTAAAGGCACTCCTGTTGTTGTCCTCCCCCTCCTTTCTGGCAGGTTCATGATATACCCGTCTCAGATCGCGATTTGGAGCGTGAATGCCGAGTCCAGCTAGCAAAGATGCGCAAAAGTCAGCCTGACTTCCAGTACACTCCAGAACATCGTCTGTCTGGTGCGAAGGCAATATTTGATGCACAGCAGCTGGCAGATGCACAGAACCATGAGGGGGATCCTGGAAGCCACACAGTTACCTTCCACATCCCTCAGATCAAAGTTGAGCCACCACCTTTATCCCCCAAGGAGCAGCAGAGGCAACTGGATAAGGCCTCCGAGGTGCAGGGCCAGAAGAAACTGAAGACTAGGAAGAAGCCAGATACACGTGGGAAGACTTTCCATGTTACACAGGATTCCACTGAAAGCAGAGAGGAAAGAGTGGAGCCAGGCACTGCAAAGAGAAAGTCTTTCTCATACACAGAGACATGGTTCTGAACAGAGGTACAGCAGAGCCAAGCCTTTGCAGGAAACATTCCGAGACTGCCACTACCCTCCATTTAATGTACGAAGGGCAGTGTTTAATTTCTAGAAAAACAGATATTGGGGCTCAATACCTTCTAACTGGGAAGTTCTCCCCCCACCCCGCATCTCTGATGTGCTGGAACTCTCTCAGTGGTGAGGAAATGCACTCTGCACCTGCTCAGGGGCACTTCCTTCTATTCTTACTCCTATCAAAGGAGATCAAGAGACTCAAAGATCTTGAAGGAGGAGTGCCAAATAGCTGAGGCATCACAATAATAAAATGTCCTTTCATAAACCTTTTATAAAAAAATAGAAATTGGAATAGATCTACTCTATATTCAGTGTGCGGAGTACATATGTTTGGGAGTGTTTGCTTCCAGAGTGGGCGTGGGATTAATGTAATCTGTCTGTTTGAATTAACGGAGGGAAATAGAGAGGAAACAGGATAAAGGAACGAAGAAAGAAAGGGTTGTTATCTGTAAAAGTCTGAGCCAGGATACACCACACTTTTCTGTTTTGTGCTTGGTCTTCTCCATGTGCTACCTGATGGAGCAGTGGGGAAATGCTTGACTAACAAGTAGAAGGTTGCCGGTTTGAATCCCTGCTGGTACTATTTCGAGCATCAGTGATATAGGAGAAAGCCACAGGGCTCTGTGGGTGCCAGGAGTCGAAAGTGACTTGACGGCACACTTTGCCTTTACTGTACCTTCTCCTTGAAGACTTTTTGTTTCCTTGCTTCTAGGGTTGTCACCTTTTTTTCTGTCAGGAGGATCCCCATGCCTTTAAGAGCTCTGTGACAGACTCAAGGTTCCACAGAACGTTTTTGCCCTCTGTGCTGGGGGGAAGCAGCATCCACTGAATTTCTGTGTGTTTTATTGCTGGTAATGGCTGAGGAGCCCTTGACAAAAAAAAAAAAGACACACACACACCACAAGTAGCACCCTGTTCACTTTATGACTCAGCTGCCTGTATGTGTGATGCTGAGGAAGGTGTGGCTAGAAGCAGTCAAGGGCAGCCATCGCCTCTTCCTCTTCCACACACAGACACACGATCAGAAATCAGAGTTGTTGAATTGCAGGCATAAACATGGTAAGGAGGAGCTCCTGCAGGGTTGGAGATCTCTCTTGCCCGTGGTAATTTACTTCCAGGGTGTGTAGGGAGGGGTTGAAACAACTGCCCTCCCTCAAAACCCATTTATCAGAGATTAGGATTGCACACAGGCCCTCTTTTTCTCCCCCATTGTGTCCCAGTCAGCAAAGGGCACTCTGCCTGATGGGGCAGAGAGTTGAGCTTGGACCATATCTGCTCCTTCCTGCTGCCCAGTTATGTTGGGAGGGATGAACCTCTACTGCAGCCCAGAAATTACGGATCGGGGTGGGGGTGGGGGTGGTTTTGCTCAGAAGGACATGCTTGGTCCAAGTCAAGTCTCCCCCACACCCCGCCCGCCCCCGCCCAATGCAATGCTTTGAGGAAGGAGGGAAGTTGAGCAGAACCAGCCTCTTGCCATTTGGTTCACAAGGATGAGGGGTTACTGCCCACCTTTCTTCTGCCCACAATGTTTTGTTCTTGCTGTGTACGCATTCTGCTGACTATGGTGAACAGAGGTTCCCAGAGCATTAATTTCAGAGCCAGTCATGACGTCTGGAATCTGAGGCAAAGGGACATTGCTCCAGGACATTGGGCTGCCTGAGGTGAAGGACAACCTTTCCCACAGACCCCATCTGCAGGTGGGTGCTCAGCATTTCCAAGCCATGCTGCTGCTGAGGCAGCAATGGTGACGCATAAAGTGCTTTGAGACGGTGCCACCAAACTAGGCAGTGGTGGCAGGGCATTCCTAGCTGCAAGCTGGGTGCGGAAGAAGAAGAGGTGTGCCCCAGCAGGGCGAGGAAGTGAAAATGAAAAGTGTGCCACAGGGGAGTGAGGATGGGTGGTGGTGGTGGTGGAGAGTGGGGTAGCACCCATGATGGTGGAGAGGGCCCAGCACTTCCCACCCCTGCACCACCTCTTCCCATAGCTGCACCTGAGGCACCCCTGCCAGTGCCATCAAGGCAGCCTGTCCTGTAAGAAATTCCTTCCCAAACCCAAACGGGAATAGTTCAGACCTTGAGGATAAGCAAGAGCAGTGCTCAAAGTTTTATCCTTAATATAAAACAAAACAAAATATTTGGTTGTCTGGTCCTCCTGTATACTTCAACCATTCTTACAACATGTATCATCCCCCCACACTCCAAAACCTGTCCCTGTCTTCAAGGATATTAGGTAGTGATGCACATGGGAATATTCCCATTTTATTCTCACAACAACCCTCTGTAAAGTAGGTCAGGCTTAGAGAAGAGAATGGCCCACAGTGACCCAGCAAGCTTCATGGGAGGAGAGCTGGGCTTGTGGTAGAAGAATGAATTGCCCCCTTTCTTATGCAGGGTCCACCCTGGTTTGCATTTGAATGGGAGACACGTGTGGGCACTGTAAGATGTTCCCCTTATGGGATGGGGAAACTCTGGGAAGGGCATCTGCCTGCTTGCATGCAGGAGGTTCCAAGTTCCCTCCCTGGCATCTCCAGATAGTCTGGGAGAGACTGCCTGCAACCTTGGGGAAGCTGCTGCCAGTCTGGGTCTGACTTGGTATAAGGCAGGCAGCTTCTTATGTTCCTGTGGCTAAGTGGAGATTTGAACATTTGTCTTCCTGGCCTGTCCAAAACACACTCTCTCTACCTGCCAGGCTTATAAACAGTCACTTGCCTTTGAAATGTGGCACCTAAAAATATCTTCCAGGCAACCATGCTTCAAAGTTTCTTCAAACTGGAAGAGAACCACCTTCTTTTCTTTTTCCACTTTTAGATAGATTGACATGCCACAAACACCCATAAGAAACCCGTATTAATGTAGACAAGTAAATTTTGTAGAATTATTTGTAACGTTGCACTACACCACATTGAATCGTCTATCTTTGCATTGTACCACTGGTAATTTCATCTTTTATGAACAAACTCTCTTCTCACACACTTTACTGAAAAGGAGAATTTAATTAACTTCCCAAAGCATCGGGCTCGTTCTATAAAAAATGCAAATACAAAGAACCTAAAGATCTGGAAAAAACAAAGCTAGAGCAGGAAGAAAGTAGTATTCAAACTTCATCATATTTTGTTACATTTCCTCTTGCTGATCCCCTCTTCTCAGATTACCTATAACAAACCACCTTGGACCAAGTCCTAATATTCATTTCCCCCCTTATAGCTTTAGGAGAGAATAGTTGAAGCCAGAGTATTTGTAATAACTGAATGGTCTAAATGCAATTCTGACACAATCAACTGGCAGGCCAGCTTTAGGAGCTTTGCCAGTTGCGTACATAGGTCAATCCGGTCTTGCCAAGACTCACATCTCTGAGCATTTTCTCCCTGCTTCCTTACATAGGAACATAGGAAGCTGCCATATACCAAGTCAGACCATTAGTCCATCTAGCTCAGTATTGTCTGTACACAGGCTGGCAGTGGCTTCTCCAAGATTGCAGGTGAGAGTCTCTCTCAGCCCTATTTGGAGATGCCAAGGAGGGAACTAGGAACCTTCTGCAGACAAGCATGCAGGTGTTCTTCCCAGAGCAGCCCCATCCCCTGTGGGGAATATCTTAAGTGCTCATACATGTAGTCTCCCATTCAAATGCAAACCAGGGCAGACCCTGCTTAGCAAAAGGTGAAATACTTGAATAGGAAACATTTAAAGCGGAGCTGGCTCTCAGCCTCAGCAACAAGGAGCTCTGGTCCAGCTTTTCCTAGAAGCCCCAACCTAGTATTATTTGTCTTATTGTCAATTAAGACCCAAAGGCAGGCCTTCTCTGTAGCTGCTCCTGGACTGTGGAAGGCGCTCCCTGCAGACATCCGTAATTTGCATTATTTATTGGAATTTAGGAGAGCCCTAAAGACCTTCCTGTTCGGCCTGGCCTTCCAGTGCTCTTACATTGTTTTAAAGGGCCTTTGATGTTTGTGAACTGCCCGGAGCTATTTGTAAGGGTGGTCTAAAAATCGAACAAACAAACAAACAAACAAACAAACAAACAAACAAATTACTACATTTCCTTTTGATGAACTGGGCTCTGGTCCACAAAAGCCTATGCCACGATAAATCTGTTAGTTTCTAACCTACCTCCCTACCTCATAGGGTTGTTGTGAGGAGAAACATAACTATGTACCCCACTCTGGGCTCCTTAGAGGAAGAGTGGAATATAAATGTGAAAATAAATAAATAGCAACACACACAAAAAGCCAATGTTTTATATTCCTGTATCTTATTTTGGCATACTCTTGAATCTTCTTTTGAGATTCTCTTTTCAGAGACCCGGGGCAATCCTATAGTCCAGTGAAGATGCTCACCACTACACATAAAGCACACAGATTGTTTTTAATAAAATAAATAACATAATGGCAGAGCTAGCCAAAGGATACTGTTTCAGATCAGGTGGTGCTGGAGAAGGATGGTGTTGCAGAACAGTAAATGGAAGAAGGACAAGCAGATGAGAGAAAGAGAGAGGCTGCCACAGTGCCACCAACCATGCTGCAAGTCATAACGCCAAGGCAGCGAGGGGAGACAATAAGGGCTGGCTTCCCAGAACCCAGATGCCATTCTGAGAGACATTGCCCTGCCCTCAGCCAGCAATAGCTTCCATCTAATTGGTGCCATCACGGGCGCTGCCATCGTGTGGGTAGGACTATGGGCCCAAGTGGGGATGGGGGCAACCACATGTGTCCTACTGCTGGACAAGAAAGTGAAGGTTATGTGACTGAAGAGCAGGAGGTAGTAAAGTGTGCTGTCAAGTCAATTTCGACTCCTGGCGCCCACAGAGCCCTTTGGTTGTCTTTGGCAGAATACAGGAGGGGTTTACTATTGCCTCCTCCCGTGCAGTGTGAGATGATGCCTTGCAGCGTCTTCCTACATTGCTGCTGCCCAATATAGTACCAGAGAGACACCAGGGAGGCAGACACCAGGGAGGCAGTGGATGATCTGAACTGGGGTTTGGAGGCTGTTCTGGACTAGATGGGGGCCAGGGGCGGAGCCACAGCCACCATTTAGGGATATGAAAACCAGCTCGACGTCAAGCCAGTTCGACATTGAACTGGTTCGGTTCAATGGTTTGGGCCCGGGTCAAACGAACCACCCCCTGTTCAATCTGACCCCGGACCAAACACCCCCCGAAAGTTCGGGAGGTTTGCAAATGTTTTTCGGCGTAAAGAAATTTTTTTAAAAACCTTACTCCATTCCGGGGAGTTGCTGGAGGTGGCCGGGGGGGGGGTGTCTACGGGGAAACCCGCTCCCTGCCAACTTTCCTTATGCCTGTGCCATGCGGAGGCCAATCGTGCAGGCTCATGGTCTCCAAAATGCCCGCCACGCTGAGCAGAGAAGGCCAAAAACCAGCCAAATGGCCAAACAGCCGGCCGAACCGGCTGGAGTGGGGCATAAGGAAAGCCAGAGGGTGGAGGGGGAACCTCCGCAGACCCCCCCTGCCTCTAGCAACTCTCCGGAAGGGAGTAAGATAGATAGATAGATAGACAGAGTTGAAAAACGTTCGCGAATACTCCCTGAACCAAACCAAATGGTGCCGGACATAACTGGCCTGGTCACATTCAAGTCTGGTTCAGATTCAAATCAAACTGGGCCAGCCGGTTTCGTGCACATCCCTACCACCATTGTGCGAATGGGTTCAAAAGGGGCTGCTACACACAAAGGGGGTGTGGCCTCAAGTTCCAGAGAGCCTGAGCAAGTTCTCCCCTGTCATTTCAGGCAGCGCCTGCTTCCTGAAAGCATCTAGTTCCCTTTCTCTCCCTTGCTGGAGGGAACTAGATGCTTTCAGGCAGAAAACACTGCCTGAAAAGGACAGGGGAGCACTCGCTCAGGACTCTCCGTAGTCCGGGCGTGGGCAGGGGAGGAGTTCTCTTGGGGCTCTTCTGGAGCCCCAGCCATGCCCCATGTGCATGATGTCACATGCACAGGATGTTGCTAGAGGGGCCGCCAAGTGGGGCCAGACCCAGGCCGCCGTTTGGCTGGCTCTGTGCCTGATGGGGGCAAACAAGCTGATACTTAATCCAGATAAGATGGAAGTACTCTGGGTTGGTAAAACCGATCATCTGAGTAGTGAGGTAAATCTCTTGGATGAGGTCACATTCCCTCTGAAAAAGACAGTCTGTAGCTTGGGGGGTTTCTGGACCCGACACTATCCTGAGAGGCACAGGTGGCGACGGTGTGCAAAGGTGCTTTTTACCAGCTACAGCTGATACTCCAGCTGCTACCCTACTTTGAGAAGTCAGACCTGGCCTCAGTCACACATGCTTTGGTAGCATCCAGATTGGACTACTGCAATGTGCTCTATATGGGGCAGCCCTTGAAGATGGTTCAGAAGCTTCAGCTGGTCCAGATAGCTGCTGTAAGGATGCTTGTGGGTGCAAGTTGCTTCATGATTGTTACATTCATCCTGTGGCAGCTTCATCGGTCACTTTCAAGCTAGATTCAAGATGCTGGTCTTGACCTTTAAAGCTCTATACGGCTTGGGGCCGGGGTACCTGTCGGATCGCATTTGCCCATATGAACCTGCCAGGGCAGTTTGCTCATCATCTCAGGCATTGCTCATGGCTCCGCCAATAAAAGAAATCCAGTTGGCAGGGACTAGATTCAGGGCCTTTTTGGTTGTGGCCTCTCGGCTTTGGAACACTCTCCCTGAAGAGCTTCACCATGCTCCCTCCCGCAGTGTTTTTAAAAAATAATTAAAAACACATCTTTTAAAATTAGGCTTTTAAATGTTTTATCTGCTGCTGCAATCTTGTAGGTTCTTCGGTTTTTATAATGCTCCATTTTTAGCTTTTTATTAATAACTTTTAATTTGAAACTTTTTAAAAAATGTAATTTTAAATGTGATTTTAGCTGGGTCTTTTAACTTGTTTGACTTTATTCATCTTTTATTTTACATTGTATCTATTTTACTAATGTTCATTAATAAAGCAGTAGTGTACTGGAGGGGCGGGGTATACATATTTTAAATATATAAATAAATAAATTCATCCTGATGTGCAGATTCTCGTTCCCACTAGCAGGATGCACATGTGCAAATTTTCTCCACTCAAGCATCAAACACAGGACTGGGGAGGATGTGAGTCCTGAAAAACAGTATACCATTAAGCAAGGTGAGCCATGTTCAAGAAGCTGGAAAACACTGCATCTGTTGTTCATGCCAGTCTCTCACACTCTTTAAAAATGTATAACCCCCAGTGGGTGGAGCACGAGGATAGAATCCCTCTGGTAAGCAGTAGCAATCTCTCCTCTCCCTCCACCCAGCCCACAACACCCAGTAAAGACAGCACAAGGGAGAAGCGTGTGATACCATGGGTGATTTTCTCTTTAAAGAAATGTTAATGTCTTGCTTTCAGTAACTGGTTTAGCCCTTCATCAGATTATGCAAACAAAGGCAACAGAGCACCTGCAGGGATGTCATCCAGGCGCGTAACAATGATAGGGCAAGGGGAGACAGTTGTCTGGGGGCCCCACTGCCTGGAGGGGCACCCCAGAGGCACCTCATGTGACTCCCCATTGCCCCCTGCCCAGCCCCATAGCCTCTCAGCCACTTGCCCTCTTCGCCGTCTCTCCTGCTTGTTCTGCTGGCCCACAATCGAAGCAGCAGGCAAGCTGCAAAGAGCTCCTTTTCTCCCGCCTCTCAGCTGATCGGCGGGTGGGCGGGGCTTCCACGGAGGCCTCCGTGTAGGCCGCAGTGAAGCCTGAACTCGAGTAGGGCCCAAGCAAGCCAGGAAGGAGGAGGCAGCCAGAGTGTTCTCTGCAGCAGAAGACCCCTTGCTGCCCTGCTCAACCCAGACCAGCATTTGCCAGGTAGAGTGTGAACTCCTTTTTGTGGTTACCTTTCCCGCCCCCCACCCCCATATATAGGGATCTGCTTGCCATAGGGCTTGGATATGGGGGTGGGGGAGGAGGGACCAAGAAGTCTCTGAATATTTATTTTGAAACAGCTTGGAAAATTTGCTGACTTAAAAAAACTATCTAAGAAGTCCTATAAGTGGCTTGTTTCATGGCAGAAAATTGCAAAAACTTCTGGAACAGTATTTTATTAATTTTATTCATTCATTCATTCATTTATAAATGCACTTATGTTCAAGTTGTTTTGCAACCCAGAAGGTCTGAGTGAGAACTGTGAAGCATGTGTGGTGCTTTTATTTTATTTTTCTTGTGTGTGAACTGCTCCCCAATAACTTGCAGGGACTTCAGGGTAAATCTGGCCAACATGTGAATGCAGCACCTCCATTCCAGAGGAGATGTGTCTTAAAGGGCTTTAAAAGCCTCCTGTGAAAAACCTCCTGCAATCAAACTTGACTGAATTTGTTCAGAATTCTGAGAAAACAAACATAGGTTCACCCTGCATGGTTGAAAGTCTCCTTTGCTAATCTGCAGCGAGGGGCCCATTTTAATCATTCATCTTTGTAGTGTGTTCTAGGCATTAAAAGTAATACAAATGTATAGTACTCAATGTATATCACTATATATTGTGACGTGTGTGTGTGTATTCAGTGAAATGTATTTGCAGGCAGCATACTTATTTTGGAATATCAGACTTAAATCCTTGGGGGCCTGGGGTGTGCGGAGGCCCTGGACTTTGGTGGGGGGGCCCATTTTAAAATCTTGTCTCTGGGCCCACTCCAACCTTGCTACGCCCCTGATGTCATCTTGTCTAATCCTTCCTCAGGCTGGCTTGACACCTGCACCTGTTCAGCACCCAGACAGCAAACAGGATTAAGTCTGGCCTACAAATTATATGAAGCTTGCAAATATCTGCCTGTGCCAAAGCAGGCCAGAGTGGAACAGCCTGCAGGGTGAAAGAGAAGTGTGCTCCGGTCCATACGCCACTTCGGTTTTGTGTGTAAACAAGAGTAACATGGTGGACTAGGCCCCAAGCTGCTCAAATCTGAAGTAAAATCACACAACCATGTACCATGTGAAGGGAACCCCAGATGCTAATGGGCCTTGCTGCTTCCCCAAACCAGAACAGCTCTCAAATGCTTTCTAGGACTTTTCAGGATAGTTTTTCCAGAGAATTGAAAGCAATCTGAAACTTGAAATGATTGTTGCTGCTCATGGCATGGATGTGTGTCTTCATCCCAATTTCACCTCTGTCAAATAGTATTTGCAGAGTTTTCTAGGGTTTAAATGGGGGGGAGGATCTGTTGGACTATAGGTGACAGTGTGAGATGAAATGTATGTGTATACTATGAGAGGCACACATGCCAAACCATTTAAATGTCAAACCCATTTAGTGTGCCATCAAGTCAGTGTCGACTCCTGGTGACCACAGAGCCCTGTGGTTGTCTTTGGTAGAATACAGGAGGGGTTTACCATTGCCTCCTCCCAGGCAGTATGAGATGATGCCTTTCAGCATCTTCCTATATCGCTGCTGCCTGATATGGGTGTTGGGAAACATACCAGAGGGGATTCGAAACGACAACCTCTGGCTTGCTAGTCAAATCATTTCCCCACTGCGCCATTAGGTGGCTGAAACCCATTTAAACATTCTTTAAAATGCCAACAACCCACAGAACCTTGCCTTGCCCCTTTGTAACACCAGGTCAGTCCAAAACAAATCTGAAATAATCCATGATTTGATCAGGGATGAAGGGGCTGACCTGGTGTGTATCACAGAGACTTAGTTGGGGGAGGCTGGGGGCCCATTTTGGGCCCGGCTTCTCCCTCCAGGGTACTCTGTAGAGGAGCAGGTAAGGGAATGTGGGCGGGGAGGTGGGGTAGCTGTGGTCTTTAAAGATACTATTTCCCTTACCAGGATCCCTATCAGAGTGGCTGATCATATTGAATGTGTGTACGTACGTTTGGGGACCAGGGATAGATTGGGACTTCTGTTGGTGTACCGATCACCCCGCTGCCCAGCAGAGTCCCTAACTGAGCTTGAGGACTTGTTCTCGGGTTTGTTGCTGGAGTCCCCCAGGCTTATGGTGCTGGGGGACTTCAATATCCACTTCGGGACCAGGTTGTCTGGTGCAGCTCAGGAGTTCATAGCGGCCATGACAACTATGGGCCTATCCCAAGTGGTCTCTGGACTGACACATGTTGCTGGTCATACTCTTGATCTGATCTTTCATTCTGACCAGGGTGGTGTTCCATGGGTGGGGACTCCTGTGATGTCCCCATTGTCATGAACGGACCACCATCTGGTTAAAGTCGGACTCACAGTTGTGTCCCACCTCTGCAGGGGTGAGGGACCTATTAGAATGGTTTGTTCAAAAAGGTTATTGGATCCAATAGGATTCCAAGAAGCCTTGGAAGGATTTAATGTTGACCCTGCCGGCGATCCGGTTGATGCCCTGCTGGAGAATTGGAATAATCATCTCACCAGGGCAGTAGACATGATCGCTCCTAAGCGTCCTCTCCGACCCGCTTAAAAATGGCTCCTTGGCATATGGAAGATCTGCGGGAGCTGAAACAGCAAGGTAGACAACTGGAGCGCAAATGGAGGAAGACTCGAATCCAACAGATTGCGACACAGAGCACATTTAAAGATCTATGCTCTGGCTATACGTGCCCCAAAGAAGTGTTTCTTTTCTGCCCGTATTGCTTCTGTAGACTCTCAACCAGCAGAGCTATTCAGGGTTGGGAGGGGGCTAGTACGGCCCCCTGCTCCCTTGAATTCGAATTTGGAACCATCAGTTGCCCGCTGTGACGCTTTTAATGAGTTTTTTGTGGACAAAATCTCTCGTTTTCAGGTTGATCTAGATCTAGATCTAGATTTAGACTCCACAGTTATCGCAGTGTTAGATGCAGAGGTATCCAGCAACTCCTCTTGTGTGGTTAGGCTGGATCAATTTCAGTTTGTGACTCCCGAGGATGTGGACAAGCTGCTCAGAACAGTGCATCCTACCACCTCTCTGCTTGATCCTTGCCCAACGTGGCTCATACTATCTGGCAAGGGGGTTGTTGTGGAGAGCCTGGTGGCAATTATAAATACCTCTCTGAGAGAGGGCAGGATGCCTCCTTGTTTAAAGGAGGCAATTATTAGACCTATTCTTAAGAAGCCTGCCTTGGACCCCTTGGAGTTTAGTAGCTGCAGGCCTGTCTCCAACTTCCCATGGTTGGGCAAGGTGAGAGGGTGATGGCCTCCCAGCTTCAGGTGGTCTTGGAGGAAACTGACTATCTAGACCCATTTCAAACTGGTTTTCGGATGGACTATGGAGTGGAGACTGTCCTGGTCGGCCTGATGGATGATCTCCAATTAGGACTTGACAGAGGAAGTGTGACTTTGTTGGTCCTTTTGGATCTCTTGGCAGCTTTCGATACTATCAATCATAGTATCCTTCTGGAACGTCTGAGGGAGTTGGGGGTGGGAGGCACTGCTTTGCAGTAGTTCCGCTCCTACCTTTCTGGCAGATCCCAGATGGTGTCGCTTGGAGACTGTTGCTCTTCAAAATCTGAGCTTAAGTATGGTGTCCCTCAAGGCTCCATATTGTCTCCAATGCTTTTTAACATCTACATGAAACCGTTGGGAGAGATCATCCAGAGATTTGGAGCTGGGTGTTATTAGTATGCTGTTGATACCCAAATCTATTTCTCCATGTCAACATCATCAGGAGAAGGCATAACGCCCCATAAGTGCCTGCCTAGAGGCGGTGATGGACTGGATGATAGATAACAAACTGAGACTGAATCCAGACAAGACGGAAGTACTTATTGTGCGGGGTCATCACTACCTGTTCTAGATGGGGTCACACTTCCTCAGAAGGAACAGGTACGCAGTTTGGGAGTGCTTCTGGATCCACACCTTTCCCTGGTTCCCCAGGTTGAGGCAGTGACCAGAAGTGCTTTCTATCAGGTTCAGTTGATACGCCAGCTGCATCCGTTTCTTGAGGTTCATGATCTCAAAACAGTAGTACACTTGTTGGTAACCTCCTGACTTGATTACTGCAATGCGCTTTATGTGGGGCTGCCTTTGTACGTAGTCCAGAAACTGCAAAATGCGGCAGCGAGGTTGCTCTCCAGGTCATCTCAAAGAGACCACATTACTCCTATACTACAGGAGTTGCACTGGCTGCCAATAAGTTTCCGGGCAAAATACAAAGTGCTGGTTATAACCTATAAAGCCCTAAACAGCTTAGGCCCATGATACTTAAGAGAGCGTCTTCTTCTGCATGATCCCCATCGTCCACTGCGTACATCAGGGGAGGCTCGTCTGTGGCTACCTTCATGTCGTCTGGTGGCCACCCAGGGACGGGCCTTCTCTGTTGTCACCCTGAGACTTTGGAACACGCTTCCCGTGGGAATAAGAGTCTCCCCATCTCTAGCAGCTTTTTAAAAGGGTCTAAAGACTTATCTTTTTACCCAGGCCTTTTAGCTTTTTAACTTTGTAACTTTTTAAATTTTGGATTATTTATTGATTTGTTTTAAGCTATTTTTAATATTTAATTGATTTTAAGTTTTGTTTTTATTGTTGTGAACCGCCCTGAGACCTTGGGTTAGGGCAGTATAAAAATGCACTAAATAGATAAATAAAATAAATAAAATCATTGTCGAGTCACAAACATTCTAACTGCATAGCAGAGTGAACACAAGTAGAAGGGGAAGCTGGATTATGCCTGCTTTCTCTCCCACTTTCTCATGCATATTCAGCATATCTGCCCAAATACAGGTTCTGCATATATGAACTCCTTGGAATCCCCAACTTGCTGAACAGATCCTACATTTATAGATTTTCCAAGTATCATTCATTGTGTTGTTTTTAACTTTTGAATCCCTAACTGACTCAGGACCCTTAAGGACTGTTTCATGAATCTGCCTGGTGTTGCGATCATCCTCTGAGGCCTTTCTCCATGTCTCCCTGTCCTCAGAAGTGAGGCAGGTGATGACCAGGGTTAGAGTCTTTTTGACTTTGGCATCCCAGCTTTGGATCTCTTTCACTAAGGAGGTTTGCCTGGTGCAGAACCAGTATCCTTTGGGGCCCCAAGCAAAAATTTTTTATTTACCCCGTGTACGCCCTCAGCAGAATCACGGGTTTAGTATGCATGCAAAGTAGCAAGCTAGGTTAATACTGTTAGTCTTCCTGTTGGTTTCTGTAACTCCAAGTCTCCATCACTGAAATAACTAGAAGCCATGCTGATTATGTAAGCACCGAATTGCTAGCGTGATGTAGTGGTTAGAGTGCTGGACTAGGACCGGGGAGACCCGCGTTCAAATCCCCATTCAGCCATGAGACTTGCTGGGTGACTCTGGGCCAGTCACTTCTCTCTCAGCCTAACCTACTTCACAGGGTTGTTGTGAGGAGAAACTTAAGAATGTAGTACACTGCTCTGGGCTCCTTGGAGGAAGAGCGGGATATAAAATGAAATAAATAAATAAATAGAGGCGATTTGGAATCAACGTAGAGGGAACAGTTCCACCAGGTTGCTTTCCAGATGGTGACTTAAAGTTGCTTTACAATGTATAGGCTTGGTGTGCGTTTCTATGATCCTGTTTTGACACTGTCTTGCATATGGGAACAGCAAGGTGCCATTTGTATAGGCACAGCCTGCTTTGGGATCAAAAAAAGTATCTGATTTCTTTTAGTTTTGAAAACAATTTACAAGCTTGCTGGGTTTACTCAGAAGTAAATGATTCAGTTCAGTGGGCTTCCTCCCAAGTAAGAGTGCCTAGGATTGCAGCTGCAGAAGTGTGGCTTGCACAGAGGCACACTATTTTCCACTTTTTTTTTTTTAACCCTAACCTGATGCTCTTACACAAATCATGGTACTGCGTCCTGACCTGCACAAATGGCGGGGGGCGGGGGGGGGGTTGGTGGGGTCCACCCAGCAACCTGGCTGTGGGGAGTGACTGGCAAGGCGAGGGGGTCCCTCCCTGCCCATGCCTAGCTGCAGCCAGGAGTCATGGTGGACAGTGAGCCCCTTAGTCAAGGGAAGAGAGTGGCAAGGAAGTTGGTGGTGTGCAAATTCACTGAGGGAAAGGAGATAAGGGGAAGCTGTCAGTCACCCGCACTCTCCTCTTCTCTCTCTCTTTCTCTCACGCTCTGGGGAGGAAGTGGTGTTAAATCTGTCAGTGGCTTCAAAAGGTTAGAGTAAAAGCCATGGGATTTTACGCCACTTCCTCTTGCAGTCTAGAAAGCACCCAGGTCTGGCTCAGTCGGAGAGCCTACCTGTAGCAATGGAGTTGGGGGTGGGGGGGTACCCTCTCTGAGAAAGAGACCTTCACTCTCCAGCTGAACAATTATCTTTTTTTCTAGCAGGTTTAAGCTCCAGTGCTAACGAGTAAAAGCTCCAGCTTTCATCAGTCCGAAAGAGTTCATCACCAATCTCCAAGCCTCACTACCTACTCCAGTTCAACAGACTTCATTCCACACTCCATGAAATAGCATCACTGATACGTGAGTTATCTTTCATGTCAGAAGTTAATTAAATCAGTTAAACTTCGTTGGGTGCTTGGCTTATTTGAGTAATGCTGGCTGAAATTACATTATGTTCAGCATACCCAGGCCCTGTAGATCTTGGATTTTATTGCTGGAGATGTAGCTGTTCTGCTTTTGCTATTGTATTTGCTTCTTGGAATGTGCTTATGCTAGTACAAAAGGTTCCTGCAGTATATTGGTTTACTCAATTTACTGCATTTATTTTATTTAAATCCAACTGTACCTACCTATGTCCTAATTTCATTATAGAATATGAGATATATTTAAATTCAGTTTGACTTGGGAGCAATAAAGATATTTTGCTTCTACCCATGAATATATATATATATATATATATATATATATATATATATATATATATATATATATATACATATATATATGAATGAATTGGTTTGTCAGTTGGCTTGTTTGAGAGAAATAAAGTCATACCAAATTTTGCAAACACAATCCTGCCACTGAAATTAGTTGAATACACAATTTTTTATACTGAAACATGCAAGGGGAAATTTTAGAAAAATGTGGGGTGGGTGGGTATTTTTTAAAGAAGAAATTCTGACTATCATAATTCCTGGTTATCTACAGATACCAAATTTTGCATGAACACTCCTGCCACTTAAATTAGCTGAATGCACTATTTTTTATAACAGAAGACACTTGAGGAAAGGTTTAATTATTATTATTTGCATTTTTAGAAGAAATTCTGAATATACGCATCATATTTTAACTGTTATTGAACAGATTTTAAACACTCAATAATCAGATCAATAACTTCAAAATGACATCATACCCAAGAGAAGCAGAAGACCTTTGTCAGGTTCAAATTTACAGTGCTACGATTCAAATTTACCATATATGGCAATTATTCAATAAAATGAATAAGGTTTGCAGTTGAAATCCTACAAATTCCAAAGTGTTCTTTTACTTCCCTTTTGCAAGCACATTAATACAATATTCTATGACATATACAGGTGGCCCTCAGATAGTGGTTTCGCCCATTCTCAGGCACAACCCAGCAGACCAATTTAGTTAGGGTGGGGGTAATTTTCTAAGCAACTAAATTGGTATCCAGTTTAAATGGCCACTCTCCTTGCTTCTCAGCTGGCACATGGCGGGATTTAAAGAAGTGGCGAGAAAGGCTCGGGCTGCTCCATCCACTCTTACCTGTTGTACCACTTCTTTAAACTTCCCTGTGTGTCAGCGGAGAAGTGGAGAGAGTGGTTGCTTAAACTTTACACCTCCACACGCTTCTCAGCTGATGCACAGGGTGGTTGAAATTTCAAATAGCCACTCTCCCTGCACTGGCAGCTTCATCCACTCTTGCCATGAGGGTGGATTGTTTAGCTAAGGAACCCAACTCCATTTGGTGGGTTAGGTCAAGCACTTCAGTCTCACGGTTTCCACAAATGCTACCCCCCACAATATTAGAGGGCCTCCTGGATTTCAGTTCTTGAACTTTCCTAGCAGTGTAATCTATACAAAACAACTTGGCCCCATCAATGACAGGCCTCCCCTACTAGTCTGTGGAAACTGCATTGTTCCACATTCTACAGTATGTGGAAACTGCACACGTGGGGGAAAAATATCTGTCTGTTTTTTCACATTTGTTCTTGAGAGAACTGTTTATACTTTTGAAGTTTTGATCTATGACCACAAAAGTACTGGCAGGATATTGTGCTTTGAACATTTGAGCTTGGATTTTGCAGGTACGTTACAGGGCTCTCTGTCCAGATTGCACGCCACCACAGTGTCACGATGTGTCCCTTAAGTGTCCTTCCGTATTGCCTGTGTCTCGACATTGCAGTCCCCACACTGTCAGCAAGGTGCCGTTTCCATTTCCAATGCCTTCTTTCACGTTTTATTGCTGCGTTACAGCCTTGTAACGTTGCATCTGAGTTGCAAAAAAAAAAAAAAGTAAGAAAAAGAAAGCGATATTTGTCCATTGTAGGAGGCAATGGATTTCAACTGCAGTTTTAAATCGGCACCACAAAACATCACAGTTTACACCACTTTTGGCGGTGTGAAGCTCGCTGTCTGGAAACCACCCGGGCAAAATAGGCATATATAAATCCATTATATATGGATAAGGGGGAAAAGGCCTTGATAACTGAGAAAAGTATGCTTATTAGGAGATAGAATTGAAAAAATCACGACAGCAGCTGCATGATATGCAGTAAAAACAGCCACGTGTGATGTTTGTTCAAAGTGTATCCAATGAAATTGAAACAAGACAGTTACAGTATCAGTGTAAGCGACATTTTTACAAATGTAAAAATGACAAACGTGAAAGCGACATTTTTTCGACAGAATTAAGAACACATTAGGACTGGAGCAAATAATTGGTAAATTGTAGTAGTTAAATCATAATGCAACTGTGCAAGCCAACATTACTGAAGGAAACTTCACATTGTAGAGAAAAGAGAATAATTAATACAGGTGTATTCTGGAGCCTAGTCTATGTGTGCCAGAATGAGTTGGTAGGAATCAGATGATCTGCAGTGAGCAGGGAGGTTTCATGGTTCGTCTGCTAGTCAGGGTTTGGAAAATTCTGTACTGGGCAGTGACACAGGAAAAAGGCTCACAGGAGGCACTTTTGTGGCAAGGAATTGCTGCAGATGGACTTTCCTTTTTAGAAGATATGGTGCTTCCAATGCTGCCTTACAGTTTTAAAAAATTCTTCAAGGCAACACCTTGGTGTGATTGAGGGTTGGGGGTCTGGAAGTAGTGGTGGCTGATGGCTGGAATAGGTGTCTTGAAGGTCAGAAAGAGAGGGGCATGCAAACTATTTTGCAATACATGAATCAACCACAAGGTGTCTCTGTGCTGTATAAAAATGAAGCATGTTCTAGTTTGATTTGGGTGGGACCCTTTTCTTCAGTCTGTAGCTCTTTCCCTTACAAGGGCTTTCTGCACCTTACTGTGATCTGGCCTCTCTTCTCCACTCTCTACAGCGATGCCATCATACTTTGGTGCCGAATGAGAAAAGTATATAATGATACTTCCAGCTTGCTCCTCACACTGCTGCATATTGGAGCCCACGTCAGTTGAGACCCAAAGTCTCACATTACGCACCAGGAAAAAGCCTACTGCCACTGTATGGCAGATCACTTTACATGTGAGGAGTTTTCTTCCTGATGAGAAATGCTCCACTCAGGGCAGTTGCTATCATCTGTAATCGGATATGGAGGGGGGTGTAGCACCTAATTTGAGGAAAGAATTCTGTATTTGGGCATTTTAGTTTAGCAAAAAAGGCTAAATGGAGGTTTACAACATTATGGTGTGGAGTAAGTGGATAGTGTTTTCCGGACTATGAGATTTGCACCGATTAGGGGGTTGCAAACTGCAACGGAATGAGGAAGATGTTTCAAACCTTGAGTGCAGCAGTTCTTCTCAAGCGTTTTTTAATGAATCGTTACAGGGCTTTGGCCGTCCGTATTGCCAGCCACTCTAGAGGATTTTCCAGTCAGGGAGTGTCCATATTCCACCTGCATCGCATTCACTGCCCCCCCACTCCTCCATTTCTTGCCAAGGGGGTCGCGGAGAGGGGGGCTGACACAACAAACTCTCTCTCTCTCTTTTTAATGATTTATCGATGTTCTTGCGCAAATGCACCAGCAGGGGGGAGCGCAAGTGGTCTCTTCGCAGAGGTGAATCTGGCCCCAAAACTCATGTCGCTTCTCCTCTGGAACACTTCATGTGTCACTTGTGTCTAGCACCCCAAACTTGCCAGAGGCTTCTCCACATGGGAGGAGGAGCCCTGACACTCGCTTTGCCCCTCTCCTTTTGGGAATGTCCAACAGGCCAGCCCTTTGCAGAAGCAGTCTGGAGATGTGATGGATGAGGGAGTGGGGGTTGCTCTCAAACCTGAACAAGCCTCCCTGCGGGCTACAGCTGGATGGGGTGGAGGGGGGGGCTCCTTGCCCTGCACCTCCTCCTCCCAACACCAGTTTGCTGCTCCCTGGTTCCTCCTCCTCCTCCATCATCATCATCATCATCATCATCATCATCATCATCTCTTCTGCTGCTGCTGGCCACCTCTGTGAATCCAGCCCCCACCCCCTACCCCCGGCTCCTTTCTCCCCTGGTCCCATGAGTCTGGGCTATGTTCCCACACTCCCTGCTGCTGGCCTTTGGGCAGCCGTGCCAAGAGCAGGGATCTTCAAGGGGAAAGGCAGTGCCTGGTGCCAGAGGGCTCTTGCCCCTTCTCTTCCCCACCCCCTGTTTACCATACTTGAGGGCTGTTGCCCCCTCCTCATCTTGACCCAGCCACTGACTGGCGTCTCATCAAGGGGCAGATTTCATGCCAACTCAGGTCTCACCCTCAGAGGGAGCTGCTGCCCACTCCTTGGTTCAGGATTTCTCATGGGGGGGTGGGAGCCTCTCACCCTCCCCACTGTAAGCAGCGCCCACTGCCCCCCTCCCTTCTTCCCCCCAGTCAAATAAAAATTATTTAATGATTGAAAATAACCATCCAGACCACACCACACTGCACCCCATCAAACCCGAGACAAGCCTCCATACAACGGAAAAACACAGCACTTTCCTGCAACAGTTTTACAGTGTTGTAGTGCCAAAACGCATCGATGAAACCCGAACCAAGGCATCGGAAATATGACCGGCACCCTGGTGACAGCGCAGCGACCACGATGTCAAAACAAGGGAAATGCGGAAGGGCACTTAGCGGACACGTTGTGGAACTGTTGCAACATGTAATCTGGGAAACGCCTGAGAGAGGTTTTTCTTCCACTCCCAGAACACTAGAATCTATTCCTCCAGTGAAACTGTTTGGCAGGCGATTTAGGGAAGCACTTATTCACACAGTGGGGCTATTCACACACACAAACAAAGCCAGGCTAAGGAAGCCCAACTCAGTTTTGCTGGCGCATGTGAACTGCCAGTAGCACTGTGGCAAACCCACTCAGGGAACCCACCACTTAGCCTGGGTTTGGAGTGTGAGGGCACCCTTAAACTGGACTTAATGCTTGTGTGTCAGTGCCATGCAGCTCCACACAGCACCTACGTGCAAAGAGCCTCCCAGCCAGTGCCAGGAGGATCCCGATAACACTCTTGCATGGTGCATGAGAGGAGTTCTGGGGGCTGTGAAGGCGCATCTCAGCCCCTGACCCTCCACACTGCTGGCAGGAGCCAGCAATCGTCTGGGCAGGCGATCCGCCCACCCAGGAAGGAGCCCTCAGTCATCTAAACATGTTAAGGCTTACTCCCCTGCAGACTGGAGCCCTTTCTCACTGATCGTGAGGAAGGGCTTGGCATGTGACTAATGTATCGGATTCCCTGCCGCTACCAGGGGTGGTAGTGGCCACTAACCTAGGTGACTTCAAAAAGGGTTAGACAAATTTGTGGAAGACAATCTTATGATATCAAGCCCTACACAGCTTAGGCTCTGGGTATTTAAGAGAACGTCTTCTTCTTCGCCAGTAGCCCCACCACCCACTGAGATCCTCTGGAGAGGTTTGTCTGCAGCTACCACCGGCTCGTCTGGTGACTTCTCAGGGACGGCCTTCTCTATTGCTGCCCCGAGGCTTTGGAATGCGCTCCTTGCTGAAATAAGAGCCTCCCTATCTCTGACAACTTTTTAAAAGGCAGTTAAGACACTTTTGTTCACCCAGGCTTTCAACCAGATTTACAGTTTTTAACTGTGTTAAATTTTAAATGTTTTTAATGTTTTAATGTTTTGATTTTGTTTTAATTTGTATTTTATTGTAAATCTCCCAGAGACATAAGTTTTGGGCAGTATTTTTAAAAAGGAAGATTGATTAAATAAATAAACAAATAAACAAAAAAAAATGCTTCTAAGATATTCAGAGGTAGTTCGCGACTGAATACCATTTGCTGGGATGCAACAGAAGGATCAGTCTATTACCTTTGTACCCTGTGGTGGGTTTCCAGAAGCCTTTGATTGGCCACTGTGAGAAACCTTTGCTTTGATCTAGCAAGGCTCTTATTTTATTTTTAGGATCACTTGTTTGGAAGTTTTTTTCTAGTAAGTTTATATCAACCAGCAAATAAGAAAAAACCTTGACCTGGAATATTGGCACTAGATAGGCTGATGGTTCTTCTAGTCTCGTAGTTTCAAACCATTACCTACAAGAAACCTTTTTCATATTAATATGTAACCCCTGTGTGTCTGCTGTGGAATATCTGCCTGCTGTAGAATCCAAGGAAAAGAGCTGTGGTATGTAAGGACAAGGCAAAGGGGTGGAATCAGGAATACAAATAGTTTAATGAAAAGATATTATTTACAGAGAGGCAAGTGCAGACTGCTTTTCCGTGCCCTTGCTGCTGCCTGTTTGTTAGCCCTGCTGCCTCTACTCCAGGACATGAATACAAGTAACTAAAGCCCCATTCAAAAGCTGGCCTGGATCAAGGAATGGATTAACCAAAAACACCACACATGCCACAGAGGATTATGGGTACATTCACAATTCATGAAGGATGATAGTTAGGTCTGTTGGGCCTGCCACCCTACCTAAAATGAGAGTCAGCCTTAGATTCAATTCAATTTATTGCGGCCGTAGGCCATACAGAAAACATACAAAATAAGAAAGATTAAAAACAAAATATACCAACAATAGTATGGTACATAATAATAAACAGTAGCTCCTAAAATTTGGATCTTAAGCAGGATCTTAATCTAATAGCAACATAGAAGAATTTCGCCACCACCTTAGTAATCTTGTTATCTCGATTCTCGAGACAGAAATTCAAATAAAAGGGGTCAGCTCTTCCTGGGAGATGCTCTAATAGGGGGAATATGAGCTCTTTCCTGGTATCAGAGTACAGGGAACAATGAAGCAGCACATGTAAAACTGTTTCAGGGAGGCCTGCACCACAGGGGCATAGGCCATAATCTGACGATCCCTTGTTAAATCTTTTTTCCAGAAGGGCTGAAGGCAACACATTCATGCGAGCCCTAGTAAAAGCTATCCTAAACTTTGGAAAGTGTAGGAAAGCTAAATATTTAGCAACGCTATTCCCCAAGGGGGGCATGATACCAAAAAATAGGGGGGAACAGATCCTATTTCCCCTAGAAACTAGATTCTGGTGCTCAATGTCATGAAGGCGTTGTATGAGTGTAACCTTCGCCTTCTCATTTCCCATGAGTAGGATTTCAGAGGGAGATAGACCCATTTGCATTATTTTGTTGTTAACACATGACAGCCAAGGACTGGGAAAGGAGTCTCTCCATAGAAACAGAAAATAGGAGGGCTCCTGAATATCCAAGCAAAGTTTGATCCATCCAAAAGTAAGTTCCCATGCTTTAGAGAGAATAGTAAAAAGTCCAGATTCCAAACATAATGCAGAGTAGGAAACACACCTGGGTACCCCAAAGATAGCCCTAAGAAATAGTGACTGAACCGTTTCCATCTCTGGTGTTACTCCCTGGATCCAGAGTGGGACACCATAGAGTAATTGGGCTACAATATTTGCTCGAAAAACTTGGAGGGCCATAGGCATATACTGGCCTCCTTTAGAATAGTAAAATCGCAAAAAAGCGTTAAGGGTTTTACGGGCAATGGAGATAGAATACAATCTTTGGGATTTCCAGTTAAGATTATGTTGGAAATGTATACCAAGATATTTAAATTTGTAAACCTGCTCGGTATTTTCCTTATTTATCGCCCACTTGTAAAGTTTCCTAGCTTTAGTAAAAACCAGGACCTTAGATTTCTCATAGTTAATAGATAAGTTGTTGTCATTGCAGTATTGGGCAAAGGCTGTCAGCAATCTAAGAAGACCGAGTCGAGTCTGGGACAATAGCACCGCATCATCCGCGTACAGCAACACTGGCACACGAATGTCAGCCAATTTTGGGGCGTGTTAATCTATCTTTTCTAAGCACTGTGCTAAATCATTGATAAAAAGATTAAACAAGGTAGGGGCCAGAACACAACCCTGCCTGACCCCGCGAGTGATGGGAATTGGATCAGTTAATGCCCCATTAGGAGCATATCTGACTCAGATAGAGGAATCGACATGGAGCTGCATAATCAAAAACAACAGTCTTTTGTCCATCGAAGACTTCCCAAGCTTAGACCATAATAATTCCCTAGGAATAAGGTCAAAAGCAGCTTTTAAATCCATGAAAGCTGCAAAAAGTCTACCCTTGGGAGCACTAGAATATTTACAAGCAAGATGGTTCAAAATCATGCAGTGATCAAGTGTAGAACGACCAGCTCTGAAGCCTGCCTGTTCGATCCCTAGGATCTGCTGGTCAGAAATCCATGTTTCAAGTTTGGATAACAGGTAGAGGGCATATACTTTGCCCACTACCGAAAGCAGGCTAATGGGTCTGTAGTTAAACGGGTCAAGATGAGAACCCCGTTTAAAAATCGGAACCACTATTGCTATTCTCCACTTAGCAGGGAAGATACCGGTACTGTTTACTGACGTAAACAGATTAGCTAAGACGGGGGCCCACCATTCCACATTGGCTAGCAAAACCTCAGGAAGAATAGCATCAGGACCTGGGGCTTTACCAGTTTTGAGACGGCTAAGCAAATCAACTATTTCATCTGACCCAACCGGGGGCCATAAGGGTAACACCTCAAATGAAGGTGACGCAGAAAGCTGCGTGGGTTGAGCATCATTATAAAGAGCATAAAAGTGGGATTCCCATGTTTTAGCTGGAATCCTACACAACATATTAGGATGGTTTGTCACCGAAACAATTTTCCAAAAAGCATGACTGTCTTTTTGGTTTGTAGCCAATATTAACTTACCCCAGGTATTTTTTAATGCCTGAGTCTTGGCAGATCTAAGGCTCCTTTTGTAGGCCTTCTTTATCAAAAAATATGTTGGTGGAAGATTGTGATCTGAACTCAATCTATAATCTCTATGTATGCCTTTCAACTGATCACGCAGCCTCCTGCAATGCAAGTCATACCAGTTATTAGGTCGTTTCCCATTATGCACACAAGAAGGGTGTGGGTAGCTAGAGGGCGAAATCTTTTGAATCAACATACCTTCTAGGTCCTCATATGCAACAATTGCTTGTGGACCCGGTTGATCTAGTACAATTAAGTTATACAAATTACTTCCCTCAGGGGAATCATATAAGGTATTCAACTCATTTTCAACTTTCTTTGACGACTTGATTTTACAGTCCAGCTTAGCTGATCTTTGCTCATACAGACAAGGGAAAGGGGTATCCCCCCTCACCTAAGGTAATTCAAGACAAGTGAGCATCGGGAGATGGTCACTAAAGATTTGCTCGCCCACCTCAAAAGATGTAACCTGGGGGAGCAGGGAGCAAGAAACCAAAGCGTAGTCGACTACACTACTCCCCTGCGAAGTCAGCCTTAGAATGCATGCCACTTTCCCCACTGAATTTGTGCATTGAAAGTTAATGGCACAGGAACTGTTATTACACCATTACTGATCTTCTCTTTGAGGAACGTCCGAGATCTGCAGAATAAATTTTGAAAACCACTGTTCTAGTCTTAGCTGAAGAGCAGGGAGAAAGAAGGTTCTTTGACCCTCTTTCACTCATGTGAGGAGGTGTGCTTTCTTCTCCCCAGGAAAAGAGGAAATAGCTTGGCTATTTCTTCCAAACCACTAGAAGCTCAGTTGTGAGAAACTTGTAGAATATATTACAACTTGTGGAATATGGAAATTAGTGGAACACAGAAATTTGTGGAACACCAGTTGTCTCCCTTTGTATCTCTCAGTAGTTGTTCGCTATATGTATAAGATCTACACTGGTTGCCGATAGGTTTCCGGACAAAATACAAGGTCTTCGTTATAGCCTATAAAGCCCTAAACCGCTTGGGCCCTGGGTATTTAAGAGAACGTCATCTTCACTATGAACCACATCGCCCATTGAGATCATGGCTCGTCAGGTGGCTACTCAGGGACGGGCCTTCTCCATTGCTGCCCCGAGGCTTTGGAACACACTTCCTGCTGAAATAAGAGCCTCCCCATCTCTTACAACTTTTAAAAAGGCATTCAAGACGCATTTGTTCACCCAGGCTTTTCATTAGATACTGTTTTAATAGTTTGGTTGTTTTTAATAGTTTTAACATTGTTTTAAATTTTAAATTGTTGTAATATTTTAAACTTTTTATTTGTTGTTTTTATTGTTTTGTTGTAAACTGCCCAGAGACTTGCATTTTGGGCAGTATACAAATCTGTTAAACAAACAAACGAACAAACAAACAAATAAAGCTGCCAAGGGGACATGTGGCTACAATATCTCTGAACTGGGCCTTCCTCTGTGAGTAGGAGTCTTCAGAGCTATCTAATGGTGCAGAGGGGAAATAACTTGCCTAGGGAGCAAGAGGTTGCAGGAGATGGCAATGGTAAACCCCTCCTGCACTCTACCCAAAACAACCACATGGCTCTGTGGTTGCCAGGAGTCAACACAAGCCCGACAGCACCAATTTACTTTACTGTGAGTAGGAGACAGACTACAACGGGACTGGCACCCAGTGCCTCCACTGCTGTTTCTGCCTGTGTTACAAATTCCCTGCGCAACCTTGGAGCGGTCACATATGTGTCAATAGGCATCAGGTTAGATCTTCATCTGTTGAGTGGGGATAATCTCTTGTCCAAACACCAGCTTAAAATATTTCAAGTGCTGAATACTGCTCTGATGGAAGATGTTAACCTCAGAATAGGATCTTGTTGAATAGGCAGGGATCCACTTTGTGACTCAGAGTATTTGAGTGTGAACTCAGTGGAGTTAAGGCTGCACTGCATGACTCAGCCTACTGGATCCAGTTTTGGGCAAAATTTGGTAAGAACATTTGCACATGAGACCCAAGGCAACAGAATATGGGAGAAGACCATTCTTTTTTTCAAAGGGACTCTTCAGTGGCTGCTTGGTATCCAGAAATTGACATTTGGTCAGCAGCCAACTTGCTGCACAAGTGCTTTATAGTGAAATAAATGTGCATTTGTTCTCATTTGTTGTGCAGAGTCTTTCATTCATTCATTCATTCACACAACCATTCGCACCGGGAGTGGGGAGAAGATAGGTAGTGTCCTGCCTTCTCCCCCACATGATCCTCACCACTCCCTGGCTCTGCCGTGCCACACACGCCCACACAACCGGCACACACGTGATCCCAGAGCAGTGGAGGGTTGGAGGGAAAGCAGGCTGCTTCCTCCTGTATACCACAATGCAAGGGGCAAGGTGCTCCTTTGGCTGCTTCTCCTGCCTCTATGGAAGCTTGGACTGCTGGCAGCCCAAGCTTCTGCATGACCAGATGGTGAGGCCAGAGGCACACGCACATCCTCCTACCTCACTTCTAGCCCAGATTTTAAGCCCAGGCTACCCAGCAGAGGATCTGGAGTGATCCCAGCAGTTCTCACAACCAGCCCTACCCAGGCTTCAGCCAGAGGTGCTGTAGCCCAAGGCCTCCACACCCCTAGGGGCCCCCAAATCCTCTTTAGTCTGTCCTAGGTGATGTACAAGGTGGCTGAGTGTGACTGTGACCTGTGCCGGGTGCTTTAGAGACAGAGGGCGGCTCTGCATGTTAAAATGTTTCTGCTAATGCATATTTGCATCAATATACCGGTTATATATTCTTACGTTCTTGTGAGTTCAGTTGCTGTTTGTGCCCTCAAAAACCCACGTGTTAAAAATACACTCTGTGTCTGTCTGTCTGTGTGTAGGTGTAGGGGGATAATGCTTAACTTGCAGAGGGGTCTCTCCAGTTGCCGGGGGTGGCGGCTCCCAAGTCCTTTAGGTCCAGGCCCCAAAATTACATAGGTGCACCTCTGGTACAGCTCCCCTACCTGGGTAGGTCTGGCCATGAGAATGACCTCTGAGACTTTCTGTGAAAATGCCCCCAAATGGTTTGCAGTTGGTGGTGAAATATGGTTGCGTAAGAGTCATAGACACCTCTTGTATATATTTCTCACAATTTCACACCCCAACACACACACACACACAATCTTATTCCTGCTGCTCTTTGATGGTTACACAGTCACTCTCTCACAATACAGCTCCAGCCTGCAAATGTCCTCCTAGCCATAGCGTAAAGCTGTGAACACCAGGATACATTTTCATTTGTGCTATAGTAATGCTGAATCCTTTGGGACATTTTCTTTTACACTTAACAAATTCCTGGGTGGCTGTGCATTCCTCCTGCGCTATGCTGAAGTGTATTTGGGGGCCAAGGGTGGAGATTACAGCTGCACAACAATCCTGCACAGCCAGGCTGTCACCCACACTGAAGCTCTCTCTCCTTGCATCCACTATATGTTGATAGGATATTACCCTCTTGCCATTTAAAAGGGACTTGTGGAAGTATTTTACATAGGTTTAAAAAGATGCTATTGGCCATGTGTCACAGGATCAGGCTAATCTTGCAGTCTTCTCTCTGCTCTGTTCAGACATTGATGTGACTACCTACCGTACATAGGCCAAAAATGAGGAGAAATCAAGTCCTGATCAGTTGCTAAGACTGGAGTTCAGTTGCCACTATTCCTTTCTTTTTCTATTACTCTGTGTAGGCAAATCTAAAAGCTGATAGTTTGTTGTAGAGAAATACTGTAACTAAACTTGCTATGTCAAGTTTATTGCATGTAAGAGTCCTTGAATAGAACGCCTGATTCACATATGAGTTCAGACTTGAAATAGTCCTCCCAGCAGTGTTTCCATTTCTCTTTGGCAATGATAATCAGTGCCCAGAATTGAGTGGCAGTGCCCAAATGAAGGATTGTATGACCATCTTGGACACCCTTTTGAACAGTTTCATTTGATCACCCTTTAATAATTTTACATCACACATCCTGATTATTATTATCTATATATTTATTTCTCCTAGGCATACCCATTGCTAATCTCATGCATGGCAGCACTCGCAAGAGTTTGCGAGCAGCTGCTGATTAGCAATGGAGGCGGGGGAGAAAATAGGGATGCTGGCCGACGGCAGGTTGCCAGGAGCAGGTGGCGGGCCGGCTGCCTGGCCACCGCCAGAAGGTGGTGGTGGGCTGACTGACCACTGGGAGCAGCAGGTGATGGCGGGGCAGGCCAACTGCCAGGAATTGGCAGGCGGGTGGGAGGAGGTGGCGGGCTGGCTTTCTGGCTGGTCCGCCAGCCAGAAACTGGGGGCAGGTGGGGGGGAGAAGCAAGTGAGCGAGTGGGCAGGGGGAAGAAGCGAGCGGGAGGCGGAGAAGCGAGCGGGCGGGGGGAGAAGTGGGCCGGCAGAGGCACAGATGCTCTGTGCCCTGCCCAGCTAGTTTAGAATATTTATATACTGCTTTTCAAGAACAACAACAAAAGTTCATAGAGCAGTTTCCATAACAAAGGGAATAAGAATGTTGTCTACCTTCATACATACTATACCTCTTATTCTGCTTTATCATTGTTAATGTCATCTCCAAATAAGATAATGCAAACCCTTTGACAGACTTCTGAGAATATTGAATGGATTATGGTTACAAAGTCATTGTGTTATCTTGTTTAGATCCACATTATCAGTTTTGTTATCCCTCATCCAGTCCATCACCGCCTCTAGGCAGGCACTTATGGGGCGTTATGCCTTTCTCCTGATGATGCCGACATGGAGAAATTGGTTTGAGTGTCATCAGCATACTGATAACACCCTGCACCAAATCCCCTGGTCTGATTATTTCTGCCAGGCATTTCATGTAGATGTTAAAAAGTATTGGAGGCAATATGGAGCCCTGTGGGACACCATATAATAGTTCAGGTTTTGAAGAACAGCAGTCTCCAAGGGACACCATCTGGAATCTGCCCAAGAGGTAGGAACAGGACCACTGCACAGCAGTGCTTCCCACCCCCAACTCTCTCATATGCTCCAGAAGGATACTATGGTCAATAGTGTCAAAAGCTGCTGAGAGATCCAAAAGGACCAACAGATTCACACTCCTTCTGTCTTCCTAATTGGAGATCATCAGACCAAGGCAGTCTTCAGCCCATAGCCGCGTGAATGCCAGTTTGAAATGGGTCTAGAGAATCCGTTTCCTCTGAGACTGCCTGGAGCTGGGAGGCCACCACCCTCTCAATTACCTTACCCAACTACAGAAGGTTGGAAACAGCCCTATAGTTGCTTAACTCTGTGGGATCTGATGCAGGCTTCTTCAGGAGAGGTCTAATGATAGCCTTAAAGAGGTATCCTGCCCTCCCTCAGAGAAGCATTTATAATATCTACCAGGCCTTCTACAACAACCCCCCTGCCAGATAATATAGACCATGTCAGACAAGGGATGAGAGAACACCGTTCCAAGCAGTTTGTCCACATCCTCAAGAGTCACAAACTCAAACTGATCCAGCCTAACCACATGAGGCGTTGCTGGACACCTCTGCATCAGTCACTGAAGTAATTGTGGGGTCTGAGTCTAAGTCGGACAGAATACAAGATACTTTATCCACAAAGAACTCATTAACATCATCCCAGCGGGTAATTGATGGTTCCAAATTCTGATTCAATGGGAAAGGGGCATGTACTAGCCCTCTCACAATGCACAACAGCCACTGGAGGTGAGCTTTTGGATGCAATATAGAAAAAAATAGCTTCTTTGCCACACATATTGCCTGAGCACAGGTCTTCAAGTGCACTCTATGTTGTAATCCATCAGATTTGAGTCAAGTCTTTCTCCACTTGCGTTCTAGTTGTCTACCTTGCCACTTCAGTCCCCATAGTTCTTCCCTATACCAAGGGGCCAGTTTTAAAGCTGGTCAGAGAGGATGCTTAGGAGCTGGCCCGTCCTTAGGGTGGGGTGACCGGTGCGATTGCCCTGGGCCCTGCTCTTGGACGGGGCCTTGTGGTGGAGCACTCGCTCGACAGCCTCACTCCACTTCGGAGCTGTCTACTGTCCTGGTGAGTTTGCTGTTCCAGTTCTCTACCAAAGTATCAAAAGGATCCTGAAGTGTTGGGGTACCTCACACATCACCCCCTGGACCCACTCTAAGCCATCCTTCATTGCCCCCAGGCCAGCAAGTTGTGGAAGGAGCCAATGAAAGGGCCCTTCCTTTCACTGAAGCAGCTTCCAGATTCTACCAAAGGTGAGGATTCCAGTCAATGGCATGCACAAACACCTTGCGACATCATCCAAAGAAGACTCAGGTTCGAATAAATGGTTTGTATATATTCACATTTATATTAAATGTACTCATACATTTTACATGAAATATTATATTAAATACGGTTGTATGTTAATGGTTTTAAATATTTACATTTATATGAAATATACATTTAAGGTAGGGAGATTAAGCATCAGGAAAAGCTTCCACTTTTTTTCTGCCATCTCTTAGAAGTTTACTTATTTTCTGCTATCTTAGCCATTCTGTAATTCTGGTTTTGGACAAAGCTTCAGGGGGGTTCACTACTAATCCATTTTCCAGTTATGAGGAACTCCGCAGCTGTTAACAAATTCCAAATAATTCCATAATATTTCATAGCTAGAAAACCATCTATATAGCCCAGTAAAATGAGTAAGGGATTTAAGATCATGGCAAAAGTCATTCACCAGTTAAATCACATAAGGATCTTTCTCCAGAACAGCCTTCTTTTTGAATAGGCTCACCAAGAAGTGTGGAAAAAGTCAGCACCTGGCTGGGCACATCTCCAAAAAGTATGACTTGCATTGCTATAAAATTTGGATAAATGGACAGAGTTCATATACCAAACATATATATTATAGTGGCTCTCTTAAAGATTAATACAAAGGAATGAAGCTGGGTCAATGGTACAAATAGAATGCCAGATGTTTTGAGGGATCAAGTTCCCAAGCTCCTTTTCCCACCCACTTTTGAATGCATTCCCTCAGGACTCACCTAAAGACAGAAGCAAGTTAAGAACACAGAAACATAAGAACAGCCCTGCTGGATCAGGCACAAGGCCCATCTAGTCCAGCATCCTGTTTCACACAGTGGCCCACCAGATGCCTCTGGGGAGCCCACAGGCAAGAGGTATGTGCATGCCCTGCCCTCTCTCCTGCTGTTGTTCCCCTGCAACTGGTATTGAGAGGCATCATGCCTCTGAAGCTGGAGATGGCCCACAGCTACCAGACTAGTAGCCATTGATAGACTTGTCCACTGATAGACCTGTCCGTTGATAGAATCTGTCTAAGCCCCTTTTGAAGCCATCCAAACTGGTGGCCATCACCACATTGCATGGCAAGGAATTCCAACACTTAATTATGCACTGTTATTATTGTGGGTTTTAAAAAAATTAATCCATTGCTTGATCCAGGTCAGCTTTTGCATGGGGCTTTGGTTACTTGTATTCCAATCCTGGTGGAGGTGGGGCTAACAAATAGCCAGCAGCAAGAGCCTGAAAAAGCAGTCCACATTTGCCTCTCTGTACATAATATCTATTTCACTGAACTATTAATATTCCTGATTCCACTCCACTGCCTTGTCCTTGCATGCCACAACTTTCCTCCCCTTGGATTCTACAGTTATAAAATGTCAACAGGTACCCCTTTTCAGCTCTGTTGTTACATAGAAATCATTCCAACTGACAATTTTATGCAATTTTTGCAGGAGACCCAAAGACTTTCCGTCCAAGATCATCTTTGGCAGGAGTCACATTTTCTCAATGTTCAAACAAGATTTTGTCACAGGAAATATATTTACATCCACCTGCTCCAGAGTGAGCACACCTTTTGTGACTCACAGTACTGTGTGGAATATGAGAATGCAAATTTCTTGAACACCTATTGGGTAGTGCCTGTAACATCAATGAGTGGCATATGTCCCTTGATCTCCTTTGCCATTTTGTAAACATTTAAAAACATACATTTTTAAAAACCCTATATATACTAGCTGGGCTGGGTAAAGAGCATCTGCACCTCCTAGTTTCCCTCGCTCGCCCGCTGCCAATTTCTTTCCCAGCCCACCCACCACCGCTTTCTTCCCCTGCCCGCTGCCACCATTTTCTTGCCTCACCCACCGCCTCCATTTTCTCCCCCACTTGCCCACTTGCCAGAGGGAGGGTGGACAGCCAGATGGCTGGTTGGCCAGCCAGCCATGAAAAATAAGCAGGGGAAGGGGAGAGAAAATGGCTGTGGTAACTAGAGGCAAAGATGCTCTGCGCCTGGTCCAGCTAGTATATATTAAATTATTTAAGTCATACCTGTGGCTAATCCCATGTGTGGCAGCTCTCACGAGAGTTCACAAGCAGAAGCACCTGATTGGGCAGTGGGGATTCCATATGCAGATAGGGAGGAGGAGCCTGTGAGAGCAGAAGCACCATGGTGATTGGGCAGTGGGGATTCCATATGCAGATAGGGAGGAGGAGCCTGTAATGGTTAAGGACCGTTGGAATGAAACTGTTACTGGTCGGAAGATGTTCTTGACTGTAGAGGGGAGGAATCTATCTATCTACCTATCTATGGATAGTGGGCAGGGGGTCTGCAAAGAGAGGTTGTGAGAGAGGAAAGAGCCCCTTCAAGAGAAGGAGGCTGCCATTGTGTAAATTAGATGAGGAAACAAGATGAATAGGATCAGTTAACTCAGGAAGGAAGAGAGAAAGAGAGAGAGAAAGGAGGAGGAGAAAGACAGAGGGGAAGAGCGAGTGGAGGAGAGAGAAAAAGAAGGGGGGAAGAGAGAAAGAAGGAAGGGCGAGAGACGAACCCAAGCCTGTCAGTGGCCTGAGGGGAACGAGCGGCCTATTGGCAGCAAGGAAGGGCGCAGTCAACCACTGCTGCTGTTTGGGGCTACTGAGGCCATTGGCGGAGGCAGGCAGGCAGGCAGGCAGGCAAGGGACGGGTCTGTCAGTGGCCTGAGGGGAACGAGCAGCCATGGCGGTGGCAACAGTGAGGGAGGGCCCGGTCAACAGCTGCTGCTGCTGCTGCTGCACCTCCTGTGGGGAGAAGCAGGTCTCGGGTGAGGGTGGGGAGGTCTCTGGGGATAGGGGGCTGCAACTTGGCCAATAGGTGCCAGCAATGCTGCAGCTGTAACCAAGAGGTGTGAGGGGGATGGAATAAAGGGATGGAGGAGTGATCAAGAGGGGTGTGTGTGTGTGTGTGGAAGCAACGAGATGGTGGAGGACAAGCAGGAATGAGGGTGGAGAGTGGAGAGCTCTCGGGTGAGGATGGAGAGATCTCTGAGGTGAGGGGGGCTGTGAGTGAGGGGGGCTCTGGGGTGAAGGGAACAATCAAGTACTAGCACGCAGATACTCTATGCGGGTAAGCTAGTATATAGGTAATATGCTAAGGTCGTAAATGGCAAGCCCCACCCACACAGTGCTTTACCAATCGGAAATAGCAGAGCAGAAGCACCATGGTGATTGGGCAGTGGGGATTCCATATGCAGATAGGGAAGAGGAGTGGTTAGGGGGTGAGTGAGTGAGCAGGGAGGGGGTGAGTGAGCGAGTGGTGGAGAAGGGACGAGTGAGCGAGCTAGCAGCATTATATGAAGCTTATTCTCTTTCTTTATTACTTCTAGGCTATACGCTGCCCCTCTCTAGTGTTGGGTGCAGATCTTTCCTGTTAGGAAAAACATTAAAAATGGGCTATCCACAACCCCACCCCCGTTTACAGGAAAACAGTCTCCTTTGCATCAAGGCTTCACTTTCTGCCCCCACCCCACCATCTATGTGGAGAAAGGATATTGCACTACTTGGCTTCAGCACAAGGCTGTCCATTTTTATTACAGGGAAGGATGGTGATCCAAGGACCTTTTCCAGATGACTTCACTATAATGCACTGCTAAAGAAAGAAAATAATAAAGCTGTTATGTGGGAGTGCCAATTTATTTATTTCTGGCACAATAACTAGGAGGAGTCCTTAAACACCCCACACACCCCACACCGCCAAACTGGCAGCCTCTCTGGAAAATCTTCTCCATTTCCAAAACGAAAGTGGATATTCAGAACTGACATTTACCAGTCCCCAACCTGGGAGTGTCTGTGGAGTCAGCTGAGATAGGTAAAGACAACCAGAATTCAGGGTGATGGATGAGAAGGGCAGGAGCAGGGGGAGAGAAGAGCTGTTCCAATTCCAGGGAGGCCAGCAGAGCCAGGTTTTAAAAGGGGAAACAGTCAAGGTAAGGGAATCGGAAGGCTGAGAGGGTTGTTAAAGTGTCAGCTCATCTGTCTGACTGTTAAGCTTACAACTTGGGCGAACATTGCTAGGGAAGCTGATGAGAGCAGAGCAAAAAGCAAAGCTCCCACCTGTGTGGTACATTTTTTATGGTGGTGGCATTTACTGTTTCTTATACATGGACTATATGCTGTCATATCTGTGCTGCTTCTATGTAATTTCCCTGGGATAAACCACCTCGAGGAGAGAAAGATCAGACGGCAGGACAGGGTGTTGAGAGCAGCAGCTACAGAGAGCAGTCCTGTGTTGACAGTCTGTCTTTCTCAGGCATAGTTTTAAATCGTTTAGCTGATGGGGAAGGAGGAGGCGGTAGGAGCATCATGCTGGTCTTCAGGCTGATGAAGTGTAGCTATTGATCTAAAGCAGGGGTGGCCAGTGGCCACCCAGAGAACAATTGGTTATGGGACAACTTTATAAAGTTGCTGTTATCATTATCCTGAAGCTCTCCAGTGGTGGTTGGACTCTAGTGCCCATCATTCTCAGTCACAATTCTGGCTGGGAATGGTATAGAATAGGGATGTACACAGAACTGGTTCGGAGGCCTTTATGGGCCTCCGAACCGATTCAAAGAAACAGCGGTTCCGTTGGTTCGAAGGTGGCGGGTGATGGTTCAAAGGTGGCGGGGGTGCTGCTTTAAAAGTGGGGGAGGGTGCATTTACACACACACCCTTGCTGCTTTCCCCCCACTGACATCAGTTTTTTAAACAAAACCCATCAGGGCGGCAGCGTACCTCCCTGCCGCCCCATTGACCTCGTCTTCTGGATATGACTGGAAGTCGCCAGTGCACTTGCATGCACCGCACAGGTGCGCACAGGTGCGTCGGCGGCTTCTTGTCATATCCGGAAGACGAAGGCAACGGGGCGGCAGGGAGGTACGCTGCGGCTCCGATGGGCTTTTTTTAAAAAAACACCTGATGCCGGGGGGAAAGCGGCGGGAGGGGTAAGTGCACCTTCCCCCCACTCTTAAAGCACCACCCCCGCCACCTTTGAACCACCCCGCTGTGGTTCTGTGCACATTCCTAGTATAGAATTATATTTGGAATGGTGTTGTGAACCAAGTCTGATTTGTATACTAGATATAGATATAGATATAGATATAGATATAGATATAGATATAGATATAGAGAGCCAGCGTGGTGTAGTGGTTAGAGTGCTGGACTAGGACCGGAGAGATCTGAGTTCAAATCCCCATTCAGCCATGAGACTTGCTGGGTGACTCTGGGTCAGTCACTTCTCTCTCAGCCTAACCTACTTCACAGGGTTGTTGTGAAAGAGAAACTCAAGTATGTAGTACACCGCTCTGGGCTCCTTGGAGGAAGAGCGGGATATAGATGTAATAATAATATGCTGATTTGTATAGTAGAAATTAGGCTTGTTTCACCAGTGTCACAAAGTGACCAGTTCTATACGATGACCATGTATAGTCTGGGCATGAAGGTAGAAAGAAGACCCAAAATACTTCCAAATAATTCAATGGGCTTTATTATAGAAAGTTGCTCATCAGAATAAAATTCAAACAGGTCATCCAAATTAAACATGTTTCCTATTCAAGGTGTAGTGCAATGTGCCTAGCTATCACATGTGTCTGCAATCAATAATTACAGCTGTCTAATAAATCCTAACAAAACATTTAGAGAGAAACAGAGAGAGAAGGAAGGGAGGGCTTAGGAAAGGGATGGCAGTGATTAGTAGGGAGGAGGGAAGGTTGGGGAGCAGGCTGGGTTGTGCATTGAATAGGCATCTCACCAGGTTCACGAAAAAGGCTTCAAAGGACTTGTTCATTGCTGGGGCTTGGAAGCAATGTAGGCGTCATATGGAAAAGGCTGGTGCTGGATTTCACAGACAGTCAGCCCTTGATTCTTCACCCCGCAGCAAGAATCACTGAGCAGCTTCTTGTCTGCAGGTTTCAGGTCTCTGCCTAGCTACACAGCTAGGCAGCCGGCACTTGGGATGTGCACATGAGCAAAGATCTGCTGGTTAGGCAAGGCTTGCTGATTTGCCATGTCCAGAGACCCCTTCTTATAGTTGTTCCATCATTTGATCTCCATAGAGTCTATTCAAAATATCATCATCCTTCCTGGATCACAAAAGGTGTTAATTGCTGTTACCCTCCAGATCCTGTCTCCTAATTATTATTGATATTGGCTCAGGATATTAGGTCAGTCCAGGGTAAACAGGATCTGGGCCCTATATCCTGTTTGGGTAGAGGATTATTCTATTGACATTCCCAACGTAAATCTGCATCTCTTGAGCTTACAAATGGGCATCTTCTTTTGTCCCCAGATTTTCTGGCTCCTGGTCTCCCGAGAGTGTTAAAAAGGTGTTAGGAAGGAAAATTCAAATCTATAGGTGTGAGAAAGCAGTTAAATCATTTTCTTTTGTGTGCATCTACCTAGGGTGGAATTCTAAAGACAGCAATGGAGTATAACAATGCTTCTAATTCTACTGAGCAAATATCTCTCAGAGAAAGACAAGATTATTCCCTTTGGGCAAAGCAGAACAATCACCAATGATTAAAGTAGACTTTTTGTAAGAGGAAATGCAAGCTCAGTTCCTAGCTTCCCCCAAAGACATTACCTGAAAGCAAGCTCAGGCAAATTTTAGGAGTTTAATCATTTTGCTTCCTTTGAATTCCTGTTGCAAGGAGTTCAGTAGTACTGGCAAAGATCAGAACTCAACCTGGTCTGCTGGGCTATGAGTTCTTCTCATTCAACATGAATGAGCTGGGCACCAACATATCCAAATTGCTAGTGTGTGTAAATCTTCTTGCTATGCATTGGTAAAGACATTCCACAGTGATAGCATTTGGATATGTGTGAGACAGGAAGCCAAGCCTGGCCATTGTGTCTCTTGATTACCCATTTCGCAAACACTGAGAAACAATGCTGGATTGCCCCTTCCTTCACAAGGCAATTACCATCTGTCCCAGAGGCAATTCATGAGACCTGGGTGTCATGTACTGGTCAGTTCATCTGAGTTCATGCATTAATTGCTTCCTTAATAAAATTGAATCAGACACAGGCCTGGATTCCATATAATTCTGGATTGGTAACTCTGGGTTTAATATTGGAGTCAGAGTGTCCACAACAGTGGATCTAAAGAGTGAAATAATGGGGTTAACAACAACAACAACAATTTATATACCACTTTTCAACAAACATTTCCAAAGCGGTTTACATAGAGAAATAATAAATAAATAAGATAGATCCCTGTCCCCAAAGGCCTCACAATCTAAAAGAAATGTAAGATAGACAACAGCAACAGTTACTGGAGGTACTGTGCTGGGGGTGGATAGGGCCAGTTAAGGCAGAAAAGAACATGTTGATCTTTATTCCCAAACAATTAACCAAACTGTAACTAAACAAAATAAAAACGTACAGAGTTTTACCAGGTTAGCAGGATAGGATTGCTCCTAAATACTCTTGTAGAAAGATACTCTTGCTGGAAGAATACTCCTGGGTTGGAAGAACACAGCAGTACTCTGGAGGGCAGGGGGGAATGACACTGGTAGAGTGATATCCTTGAGCAGTGGTGCTCTTACCCCTGGACGTTGGGGCCTCCACACCCTCTGGGGCTCCCCAAATCCTTAGTCTGTCCTGCATGGTGTGGTCGCCACTGGCCCATACTGCACCGGGCAGCCGATTGTGATTATGACGTGTGCCGGGTGCTTTAGAGACAGAGTGGGGAGTGGGGAAAGAAATATGTGGGATGGGAATATGTTACATGTTGAGATGTTTCTGTTAGTGCATGTTTGCATAAATATACATGTTTAATATTCTTACATTCTTGTGAGAACTCTTGTGAGTTCAGTTGCTGTTTGTTTCCTCAAGAACCCACATGTTAAAAATACTGTGAGAGTGTGTGTGTGTGTGTGTGTGTGTGTGTGTGTGTGTGTGTGTGTGTGTGTGTGTGTAGGGGGATGATGCTTAACTTGCAATGGGGAAGGGGGGCTCCAGCAAGCAGGGAGGGGCCTCCAAAGGCCTGTAGGTCCAGGCTCCAAAATTGCCCAGGTACACCTCTGTCCTTGAAGCAACCTCTGGCAAGACCATTGTGCCAGATGGTACTCACCAACATAAGGGGAAACTGGATGGAGTTGGGGAAGAGTGGAGGAAGAGCAGCTTCCTTAGGTGGAATCTTATACTCACTCGGTGGTCAGTCCCGCTTCTGACTATAGTGGTATAGTGCTATACCTGACAAAAAAGGCAAAAAGATTTCCATTGGAGACAATTCAGCTACAGTCATGTTTAGTCGTGATTGTACCCAGATATAGGGGGAACAGGAACGTGCCAGCTAGCCCTGCCCTGTACCAATACACACCATAGCTACCTACCCCAGCTCTCCCCAAGTATGATGTGTGTTTGTCTGCAGAGGCAAATGCTCTGTTGGGGAGAGTTTCCCCCTGTGATCTCTAACTCGAACACTAAGAGGCCAGTATTCCAGCTCATAGGGAGGAACTCTCTTTGCTCACCTCTGCAGACACTGTAATTGGGGAGAGCTGGGGGCATGGCTATGAAGCGTGCTGGCAGGGAGGGTGGGGCTCCCCAACACACTCTCATTTCCCTCACACCTGGGTACAATAACAACAGAACTGGACTAACTCTGCAGCTCATCACAGCATGCCACACCAGATCCCGCATATGAAGGTGTGTTGGGTGGGGCTGCATGCTGGTCGGGCCCCATATCTAGACCATATGAGCACATCAGTGGGGACTTTGGTGACAGGAACTTTGCACAGAGGGAGCACTAACAAACACTTGAGAGCTAGGGAAAACCTCGAGAAATGGAGGAAAGACGAGTATGTGCTTCTCAAAAGCCTTAAAGGGACCCTGCCTCAGGATTCCAAATACCTTCAGACACCAGGAATCTCAATTGCACTCCTGAAACTTGGGCTGCAAAGAGAACAGGTCTTGTGGGAGCGAGCATAAAATGTCCTCTTTGCTAAGCAGGGTCTGCCTTGGCTTACATGTGAGTGGGTGGCTACATGTGAGCACTGTAAGATATTCCCCTTAGGGATGGGGCGATTGCTCAGTAAAACAGCATCTGCATGCTTGCATGCAGAAGGTCCCAGGTTCCCTCCCTGACATCTCCAGGTAGGGCTGAGAGAGCTTCCTGCTGAAACTTTGGGGAGCCACTGCCAGTCAGTGCAGACAATACTGAACTAGATGGACCAAGGGTCTGACTCAGTAGAAGGCAGCTTCCTATGTTGCTATGTCCACACAGATAAACAGCAAGGGGATCTCTGGGGATCAGGAGAGCATGGCCCAAATTCTGACCCCCACACTTCATTTCTTCCCCCTATGCAGAGCATGCAGACTGGGAAGGGAGATGCAATGGGTTAAGTGAGAACATAAGATCCGGCCCAAGACCTGTCTAAGATTCCAGCGTCATGTTTCCCACAGTGGCCAACTGGATACCCCTGGGAAGCCCACCAGCAGGAGGTGAAGGCATGCTCTTCTCGGGCTGTTGCTCTCCTGCAACAGTATTCAGCAGCATACTGCCTCTGAACTTAAATGTAGCAGGCAGCCATCATGACGACTAGCCATTGAGTCTTCTTCAGCACCACCACCACCACCACCCCTGCTGTGGCTGAGAGTCTACCTCTTATGCATGGCCTTGTCACTGGCAAAGGGGTGAGGTGGTTCCAAGAGCTCTGTGTCCTTCTAAAGCCCTTCCCTGCTTACTGCTTTTTGCGATAAAACCAGCTGTTGGCTTAAGCAGGGCAGGGGAGTGGAGGAGACTGATAGCCAGGTGTCCTCGGGTGATAAACAGCAGGCACTGGCAATCGTCTGAATTAAGTGTGTCTGGATGTCTGTGTGGGATGAAGGAAGCTGGCGAAATGAAAGGCACCCCAGAACAAGCCAGACAGTTAGTAGGGTGAGGCTCTATAGCGCCAGGCATCAGTCATGCTGCTTGGCTATCCCACTGCACTCCCAGGTGCATGCATGCATGTGTGCCCTCCTCGCCCTTCTGCCTGGGACATACTGTAATCGCCAGGGATTTGATCTGGGACCTGTCTGTGGAGGATATACTTTCCCACTGAGCTACAGCTCCATGGGGCCCCTTTGGTACTAGGCTATATGGCTGGAACCCCTTCTGTGCATAAGACAGGGGGGAGAATCATGAGGACCGTGTGTGCTAGAGGCTCAGCCCAATGGCTGTAGTGGTTAGTGTTGCTCTGCGGTTGTGGTCTTGGTGATGCCTCTCCCTTTTGCTGCCTAAACTTGTTGCTGGTAGGACCCCCAAATGCATCCTGTGGAGGTCATCTTCACATCTACTACTACTATGAACATTAATATACCACTCTTCAACAAGTTCACAAAGCGCTTGACAAAGCAAAGTACATAAATAAAATGGTCTCCCCAGGGTGGATTTGAACCCACATCTCCTACTTCTCTTTGTATTGCCCTTTCCCATTGAGCTGCCAGACAGCTCACAGTACTACCTGGCATAACCTTTCTGCTGCAGCTTCTCTTCCTCTCTGTGCCTTTGGACCCCATCCTTCTCCCCTGCAATGCTGGTTCCCCTCAACACAACACAAACGGATGATATGCAAAACAGTAGTTGCCTGTGTGTTGCATTGTTCCCACAGTGGGGTTCTGTCTCAGCCCCTGGGAAGCCTCACAGTTCTCCATGCCGGCCTCCTGTACACAGCACCATGGCAAGTGGTGGTGCTCTGATCTCTTTTGGACTGCCTGGTTACTCATTGTGTGTGGAAGGGGTGTGTGCATTAGGCTAGGTGATGTTATGCAATTGTTTTGTCATTGCCATGCATCGAGTGTGCCTTTCATATTTACATGGATAATGTGATCGTGTCAGTGTGCAACTTTTTGATTGGTGGATAATGGTGGCGTTACTAGGGACTCAAAGCATGTGTTTAGATAGGGAAGAAGGCGTAGCCGCCATTCTGATTGCGGTTAGTCCACATGGAGCAGCGGAATCACCACACTGGGTGAGGCGTGCTACAGTGACAGTAGCCCAACACCACAGAGCTTAAAATAAATAAATCAAAGCACCAGCTGCTCCCATAAGAAAGCTGCCATGTTAGAGGCAGGACCACAACACAGATAAGGGGAGCTGTTCTGTTCCCACATTTCTATGGGGCAAGCCTTATTTGCCTGAAGTTGGTCACCTCCCAAACAGCTGCATTCAACTGGAAATGCTAATCAAACTGCATTAGGAGTGGGATCCCTTGTCAAAACTCCTGCAACAGGAAGTATTTATTTAGCTAACTAATATAGCTAGCTAGCTGTTTAGGGCATTATAGGTTATAACCAGGACCTTGTATTTTGCCTGGAAACCTATTTTGGTAGCCAGTGTAGCTCTTCTATTTGTTTGTTTTATTGTTAGATTTCTGTACTGCCTTTCATTTAAAACAATCTCAAGGAGGTTTGCAAAACATTTAACACACTACAAGACAATAAAAATTACACCAAAATATTAAAATGGAATATAAAAATACAAATCTAAGTTTAAAAACATACACAATATAACCATAAAATATAAAGCAGCAGCAACAAAGAACACCACTCATCTAAAAGCCTGGGTAAAAAGCCAAGATTTTACTCGTTTTCTAAAAACTGTGATGGAGACTGAGGAGCAGATGCCCACCAGGAGAGCATTCCAAAGTCTGGGGGCAACAACTGAGAAGGCCCTGTCCCATGTGCATGCCTCCCTCATTGTCGGCATGCAGAGTAGAGCCCCCTCGGATAACCTTGTCAGGTGGTCCCTCAGGTATCCAAGGCCCAAAGCATTAAGGGCTTTAAAGGTCCAAACCAGCACCTTGAATTGGACCAAGAAACAAATTGGCAGCCGATGTAGTTCTTTCAAAATGGGTGTAATATGATCCAGCGGGCAGCACTGGATAAAATCCTAGCTGCCGCATTTTGCACGAGCTGCAGTTTCAGAATGTTCTTCAAGGGCAGCCTACGTAGAGCGTGTTACGGGAATCCAGCCATGACATGATTAAGGCACGGGTAACTGTGGCCAGATCTGCCTTCTTGAGAAAGGGATGCAGCTGGCGCACTAGCCGGAGCCGTGCAAAGGCACCCCTGTCAGGCAGTATTCTGATTCAGAAGATTCTGAGGAGGAATTGTCTGACCCATATCCGCCTGATTTGGTCTTGGTGCAGGATGCTGAGGAGGAAACCCCATGGATGGAGAGCTTACCTATTGTGGAACAGCAGAAGACTGCCGGAGAGCCATTGCCCTCTTCAGATGGGGAGGAGTCCAGACCAAGCAGCAGACCGGTGAGCTATGTGGAGTGTCAGCATGACCACAAAAAGGAGCAGCATTTTGTGCATAGGAACACAGGAAGCTGCCATATACATACTGAGTCAGACCATTGGTCTATCTAGCTCAGTTTTGTCTTCACAGACTGCAGCAGCTTCTCCAAGGTTGCAGGCAGGAAACTCTCTCAGCCCTACCTTGGAGAAGCCAGGGAGGGACCTTGAAGCCTTCTGCTCTTCCCAGAGCAGCTCACACATCAAGTCTCCCATTCTTATGCAACCAGGGCAGACCCTGCTTAGCTAAGGGGACAAATCATGCTTGCTACCACAAGACCAGCTCTCCTCTCCTGCAGAGAAGAAGCAGCCATTTGGCTGCAAAGTCTGATCGAGGAGGCATCTGAATCTGTAGCCCCAAAGGCAGGCAGGGCCTTAATTGACTTCACTTGGCATTTAGACTTGAAGGGGTATAAATTCAGACTTCTCACTCTGCACCGCACTGGTTTCAACTGATCGCTTTGGCATGCAGTTCCAGCTCCCTGCTCTTGAGTACTTTGCACCTGTTTGCTCCTGGGATCTTGACCCTGTGCCTGGCTATCAACGTGTGACTCTTTTCAGAGCCCCCTGGACTACGGAATTGGCAACCGACCCCTCTCCTGGCATTGACCCATGTTGGACTTGGCATTCGACTATGATTTATGGACTGATGATTCAAATGTGACAATTTCTATTGACTTTGTTCTACGTACACTTGCTTCCACTTTGCTGCTAGTAAAAACTCTAATCCAACACATTCCAGCTGTTGCTTTGATTTATTGTGGGAGCGTGCACCTTTGACACCCCCAGCCTCCACCTGAGCCTCCGAAAACAGAGCTGGGTCTAGCGATACCCCCAAGCTGTGCACCTGCTCTTTCAAGATGAGTGCAAGCCCACCTGGTCAAATCCCCTCATCCCAATTGGCTTGTCTACTGACCAACAGCATCTCCATTTTGCCCAAGTTCAATCTCAGTTTATTAGCCTACATCCAACCCATCACTGCCTCCAGCCCCCGATTCAGGATATCCACTGCCTCCCTAAGGTCAGGTGACAAGGATTGATAGAGCTGAGTGTCATCTGCATATTGCTGACAACTCAGTCCAAGTGCTTGGATGACCTCTCCCAGCAGTTTCATGTAGATGTTAAACTGCATGGGGGACAAAACCAAACCCTGCAGGAACCCACAGGCCAATGGCCAAGGAGCTGAGCAGTAGTCCCCAAGCACCACCTTCTGTACCTTCCCCCTGAGAAAGGACCGAAGCCACTCCAAAGCAGTGCCTCCAATCCTCATACTCAAGAATCAGTCCAGAATGATACCATGATTGATGGTACTGAATGCTGCTGAGAGAGCCAGTAGAACCAACAGGGACACACTCCCTCTGTCTAGCTCCTAGAATAGGTCATCCACCAGAACGACCAAGGCAGTTTCAGTTGCATATCCAGGACAGAAGCCAGGTTGAAAAGGGTCTTGATAATTGGTATCATCCCAAACCCTCTAAATCTCTTTGCACAAAAAGGGAAGGTTAGAAACAGGTCTATAGTTATCAAGGTTGGAGGGATCAATGGAGGGCATAATGGTCTTACCATTGCCTCCTTGAGCCATGGTGGTATCCTGCCCTCCCTTAAAGAAGCATTGATTATAGCCTCCAACCATCTATCTGTACCCTCCCTGGCAGATTTTATTAGCCATGAGGGGCAAGGGGCAAGAGCGCATGATCTCACCCACACACTGGTCACGATCTTGTCCACACCCACAGGCTGCACTAACCGAAAATAATCCATCATAATACGACCACATGGTACCTAAGTCATGGCTTTCAGAACTGCCAAAAACCTGGAGTCCAGATCAGCAGGGACGTAAGCGACTTTTATCTGAATACTGTTTTAGTACGGGAGTGATATGACCCAGAGACCAGTGGCGTAGTGAGGATGCCAGTGGCTCTTGTCCTGGCTGCCACCAGTGGCCTCTGCCATCTCAGCCACACCCCTTGCATCTGACATCAGATGAGCCCCTGGTGGCGCAGTGGTAAAACTGCCGCCCTGTAATCAGAAGGTTACAAGTTCGATCCTGACCAGGGGCTCAAGGTTGACTCAGCCTTCCATCCTTCCGAGGTCGGTAAAATGAGTACCCAGAATGTTGGGGGCAATATGCTAAATCATTGTAAACCGCTTAGAGAGCGCCGGCTATAAAGCGGTATATAAATGTAAGTGCTATTGCTATTGCTAAGGGACATAGCAACGATAGCAAACAGGGCTGCATACCCCATTTTGAAGTAAAATTCAGTGAGCGCTGGGCTCCCAGCGTGGCTGGGATGGATGGCTTCTCCCCGCTTACAAAGGGAGCCAGCAGGGTAGTTCCCAGACAGACTGAGAGTGAACACATTCCTGGCCAGGCTGGGAGCTCAGCGCTGGCTGAAACCCCCCTAAAAACAGAGCCGCACAGCTCCATTTTTGTGAGGTTTCAGCAAGCACTGAGCTCCCAATCTGGCCGGGAATGCCTCTCCCTGCCTTTGCAAGCAAAGAGAAGCCATCCCAGTCAGGGGCGTAACTACGGTAGGGCAGGCAGGGCACGTGCCCTGGGCACCACTTTGGGAGGGTGCGCACCAAGGTGCCATGACCCCCCCCCGCCTCCACCCAACTCAATGTATTTTTCAATCAGGCAGCAGCGCCGATGCGGCGCCCCCTCCCCTGCGAGCTCTTGGCTCTGGCTGGCCTGGGCGCCTCGCTGCCCACGAGTCTGTTCACCCCACCCCCACCCGATTAACTTTCCAGGCAGCCGCGCCAGTGCAGCCCCCCCCCCACCTGGCTCCGGCTGGGCGTTCTTCACTGCCTGCGCGGCATTGTTAGTCCTCCTGAGTCCTCCCGTCCCCGCCCACCACTCACGCGCATGCTCGAGTTGATCTCTCCTAGCACGCATGTGCTGTATTGAGAAGCGACGAGAGAGCTAGGAGGACAACGAGTATTGCCTGTTGCTGCTGCTCCGAGTCCCGCCGTGGAGAGGAAGGAAGAGGATCTGCTTTGGTGGTCAGCACAACAACAACATCACCACCACCACCATCATCAATAAAGTTTTCCACACAGGAGGCTCAGGTGTGTGTGTGTGGTTTTTTTTTAATTTTTTATTATTACTATTACAATGAATGAATAAATGTATCTTTAATTCTTTAAAATACCGGAGCTGTGGGCTTGCTTTGGTTCGAGAGCTGGCTGGCTTGTTATTTGCTGGGACTGCCGGGGGGTGTCTCGGGCCGGCGGGGGGTGGCAGCGGCTGGGCAGCTGGAGGGTGGGTGGCGCAGGTGCGGGGTGGGCGGCCTCCCCACCCCGAGTTGAAAAAAGCGGCGGGCCGCGGCATCATGGGCCACGCTGCCACTGTGCCTGGGCGGCGGACAGAGAGCGGCGCGGCCTCTCCCTCCCCCTCCTCCTGCCCTTTCCCCCCAGTGGGTCATTGGTCTGCCTGGCCTCGGTGCACCCTCAACACTCCAGCGGCCTCCCCCCTTCCCCCCCTCCTGAGTCCTGCTGGCTGCTGCCCTTTGCTGGTGGTCCTTCCCCAAAATTCCACCCGCACCAGTGCGGCGGCGGCGGATCCCAGAGCAACGCCGAGGCCTGCCGTGTCTGGCCCGGCGTCGCTTTCTTCTAATCTCAAGTCACTTGATGGCTGTGGGGGTGGGCAGGCAGCCGGGGGGTGGGTGAGCAGGCCAGGGGTCCTCCTTCCACCCCGGCGGCAGCGGGCATGGCAGGCGGCGGACATATGACTGGAGCGATGCCAAGGCCTGCCGTCCGGCCCGGCGTCACTTCTCAACTGCGAGGCATGCCTGCGCAGTTCAGAAGCGACGCCGGGCCGGACGGCAGGCCTCGGCGTCGCTCCAGTCATATGTCCGCCACCCGCCGCCAGCGGGGTGGAAGGAGAACCCCCGGCTGCTGCCACCCCCCGCTAGCCCGAGACACCCCCCGGCAGCCCCAGCAAATAACAAGCCAGCCAGCTCTCGAACCAAAGCAAGCCCACAGCTCCGGTATTTTAAAGAATTAAAGGTACATTCATTCATTCATTGTAATAGCAATAATAACATGCGTGTCAGATGTTTTCGGGGGGGCACGGGGGCGCAATTTCAGTGTTTGCCCTAGGCGCCGTTTTCCCTAGTTACGCCTCTGATCCCAGTCACACTGGGAGCCCAGTGCTTGCTGAATTTTACTTCAAAATGGGGCACACAACCCTGTTTGCTATCATTGCCATGCCCCCTGAATCTGACATCAGACACGGGGGCATGACTGGGGAGACAGGTGCAACCTCTGGGGCGTGGTGGCCCAGTTTCTTCTAACTTGATCACATAATGGATGCTACGCCACTGCCAGAGACCAACCTGGGTGCCACATTCTGCACCAACTGCAGTTTCCAGACTACGTACAAAGGCAGTCCCACATAGAGTGCATTGCAGTAGTCAAGTCTGGAAGTTACCAGCATATGTACCACTGTCGTACACTGAGTTGTTTATCTCAAGAAATGGACATAGCTGGCGTATCAGCCAAAGCTGATAGAAAACACCTCTGACCACTGCCTCAACCTGGGACACCAGGGAGAGGTCTGGATCCAGAAGCACTCCCAGACTGCATACCTGTTCCATCTGTGGAAGTGTGACTCTATCCAGAATCAGCAGATCAAAATAGTCTCCCGAGTTCCGATCCTGCACAATAAGTATCTCCGTCTTCTCTGGATTCAGTCTCAAGTTTGTTATCCCTCATTCAGCCCATCATTGCCTCTAGGCAGGCATTTAAGGAGGTTATGCCTTCTCCTGATGGTATTGACATGAGAACACTTTTATCCATATATTTAATATGGCAGAAATCCTCATATTTTCATATAGATTTTCTCCGTATTTAAATACCTAAACAATTAGGTATTTAATAAAGGGGAGGGCTATTTACTTACTGAAGATAATCAAAGTAGCATGGACAATCAAGTTAACACATTACTTACAATTTAATCTATGCAAACCAAACTGGCTTCCACACTTGAAAAGAAGCCACTTGACCATATCTGTATATTATAAAAAGTTTAAGCATATTTGGGCTCCAGGGCAAAATATTTGCTTGCTTCACTGACTTCAAGGAAGTGTTTGACTCTCTGACCATCAGCAATTGCCCTTAAATAGATAAAAAGTGGAATTGAGAAAAAACATACAATCTCAAAATGCAATCATCAACCCCAATCCTGAGGCAGGATTAAAAAACAAAAAACAAAAAACAAATACCGTGCAAAATGAGGCCCATGAAACAACAGGAGGAATAAAATTAGAACTTCACCTCTGTTTGACCCTTTCCAATGCATACTTTGATGACCTACCAGGCTGACTGAAACAATATCTAAACCCAGATCTATGCATACTTATTTGGGAGTCAAGAAGTTTCTCTGTAATGTGATATAATCCAACAATGCTCTTTTCCAGTGGCCAAGATGCTCCTAAAATCTTTACTCATAAGTATGCTATAAAAGAATTAAAGGAGCCCAGTAATTAAAACCTACCTGCATGAACAAAAGTTTATTGAGTAAGGTGCAATTCCTAATTAATCCCCCAGGTTGCACTTAACAGGAAGCAATAACAAGGGACAGAATTGTAAGGAAGAAGTTTTTAATTAAAGGCACAGTAATCCATAGAAGTCTTAATAGCAGTTTTGTCTATACTTGACAAGCTGGCACTGCGTGTGTGTGTGTGTGTGTGTGTTTTAAAGCCACAAATCAGATCTGAAAAAATATAGGAGGACACAATACAGAAAACCTGAAATGCAAAGATTTGGCAACAGCATCATCAAGATTCTCCATAAAAAGTGAATGAACAAAGGATGGCCATTCCAGAGAAAAGGACTAATGTGGAAGCAACCCAAAACTGAGTCATCTCTAGAGTGGTATTATGCGAATCAAGCACTAAACTTGCAAGTGTTGGGGTTTGCCTAAACCAACTGAGTTCTATGGGCTTGACTCCCTTCTAGTGTTTCAATCTCAAACATATGAAGCTGCTTTATATTGAGCAGGGGTAGCCCTAGCCGGAGGCATGGCAGTGTCTGAGGCGAGATGCCAATGCTGTCTTGACCCTAGACCCCTTTGAAGGCCCAGCCTCCTTCAAAACTGACCCTTGCACGCTTTGAAAGTGGCATGGAGGCTGGGGAGGAGGGAAAGTTGCCAGCGGCAGCCTCTTTTTTCTCTTCTCATGTTTCTTGGAAACTTTGCAAAGAGTGCGAGGAGAGTGTCAGATCAGTCCAAAAGAGCTGCTCTGAGGGCCGGGCCGGGGGCACCTTGCCACCCTGATGGCACCCCAATAACCTGCCCCCCAAGGTGATAACCTCACCCCTGAAAGGATCCAAGTCAGACTCTTGGTCCTATCTAGATCCATATTATCTACACTGAGAGGCAGCAGCTCTGCCAGATTTCAGGTGGAGGCCTGAAAGGGTCTCCCCTTTCTGAACACCTCCTTCATGATCAAGGTGTCTCCCCTGTCAGGTCCCTAATTACCAGTCCAGCATCCAGAGTGGGTTTCAGCTATACCCTCAGGGGGATGACTAAAAGCATGCGGGTCCAATCTTCCTTGTTCTTCTGTCTGCCTGTTCTTCCTCCCATATTGACCTAGCCCTTGGGCTGAGGTGGTGTCGAAACTGTTTCCCAGCACTTGGGCTGAACAGGTTAAAGCCTTCCTATACCAAACCAATTGAAGTATGGGAATAAACGTGTGGCTTGCTCTGGGTGTTGGCTCCCTCTCCCCCCTGCCACTCCCGCTTCAGGCACAACTGCTTTGTAGTTTAAGGCTTCTGTATTCCTCTAATCAAGCCCTGTGGTTTTAAACCTTTTATACTGTATTTGCTGAGGCAGAAGCAGCAGGAGGGGGAATAATGGCAAGTTACACAACCAGTTTGGTTTTCTTTAACCCTATTGAAAAGCCTGAAATTGGATCAGAAGAATCAGATTGTGGCTTATAGACAAAGCTATTTTCTTTGAGTTTTCCTTTGCTTCCTGACTTTATTATTCACATTAAAAAAAAAAATAAAGCCAGTGCATTCCTCCTTTGCAACAAAACAATGGATTATAGGCAAAAGCCAGCACAAAACTGTGGCTGTTCTAGATATAGAGTTTAAGATCATTTCAGATGGCTGGCTTTTAAATGAATGGAGGAATACTAATTTGAACCAGCAAGCTCTCTCTTCCTATTATGCAAACTTTCTTCAGGTAAGGACTGGCTAAGGACCTTGTACAGTTTTGTGTTATCCTTAAAACATGTGATCAGATGCAGCCTGCCTTACAATGCCATAGCATTATCTGCCCTCAGACGGCATCTCTTGTGTCCCAGTGTCATATGGGAGACTGGAGTTTTGTATTCTATCCAGTATCTTTTATGTTTTGTTGTTTAAAGGTTTGTCCCAGTGGGGATCCTGTAGAGAGCGTGGCGGATGGAGTCCAAAAGGAAAACGGAGGGAAAGGAGAAGGAGAAAATAGAGTTGTTTCTGAATAAACTCCTTGCTAAATCTATATAAGATTACTTTATGTTTGAGAAAGAAGCAGCAATTTGTTTGTGAAGGAAGGAGGAGCTGGTAGATCGACCTTCCTCTGGACAAGGCTTAAACTAGATGGGTTCTTAGTCCCTCATAATTCTATGTTTTTGTTGTTGTGCAATGAACATTTTACCAGTTCTGGCAGCAGCTGTGTGTATGTGTGTGTGTAAGAGTATAGTGAATCAGAAAGATTCTTGTTTGAACTTCTCTGCTATGTTCTAGGTAAACCACTCTCTTTCAGTCATAGCCAAACCCCCATGTGCAATATGGGGATAATATGGGTCCTACCTTATAGGACTGTTGTAAGGATTACTGAGCTAATGTATGTGAATCTGATGACTCCCATGAGGGCTGTGGAGGAGGATTCTTCAGATGAAGACCCAGAGCAGGGTGGGGGGCGGGGCAGGCTGAAGCTCCAGCCAGCTCAACAGAGCCAGAGTTGACCAGCTTGCAGGCCCCTCTGCCTCCTTCCCTCCTTCCTCCTGATGAAGCCTGAGGCTGTTGAAAGCGAGGTGCCTGTCCCAGATCCCTGACAGCGATGTCTGGCCAGAGTACAGGCTCAGAGGGAGGAACACCGTAGGTTAGAGAGGCTAGCCAGAAGGAACAGGTATCCTTCTCTGGCCCAGCCATATCTCCTTGATAAGACCCAGCTGCAGTGATGGGTGGGGCTCTCAGCACTCTGCCTATTTAGAGCAGCCTGGATGCTGGGTCTGTGTTGGAAACAACTTCCATAGTGACCAGCCCTACTGTGAGCAACCTTGATTGTTTTGTGTGTACTCCAGATCCTGTGGACTTCCCAGTTTAGACCTCTGGCAACATTTGTGACTCTCCAGTCGTCCGTCCTCTGGTGCTGAGTCCTGTTTACGTCGGGCTTTCCATTCTTGTCTCTCCTTTCTCCTCCAAAAAGAGTGGTTTTTGCAGCTGCTGGGCAGTCAGCCAAGTCAGGTCATTACAGTGAAGCACACTGAACACTATCTAAATCCTGTTTTATTGTTTTTATTATTTTACACCAACTAAAGTTTTCGTTGGTCTACTGTCTTCAACAGGATTATGCCTTTGTGTGTGTGTGGACGGTGAGGTGGTTCTCTTTCATGGGGTCTAGATGATGGGGCCATCCCCAGTAAAGGTTTTCTTTAATCCACTTGCTTGTTTACAAAGTGAGAGGAAAGAGAGAGCACAAAAAAGACAAGGGAGTGGGGAAGGAACACAGGCCCTCAGAGCGGGGCCTGATGTGTAAAGAAACAAATGACAAGTGTTCCTTCAAACAAAGGATAAAGGCCGTTCCCAGCCAAGGGGGCCCACAGAGCTGCCTTTGTATGGAGGGCCTCAGGTGCCCCCGCGCACCACACAGCCTGCTGCGAGCGAGTGGCAACACATGCATCCCAAGAAGAACCAGAGACAGAAGTGAGCCACGCAGGGAGCCTGGCCTCTAAAGGACCCAGGACATATGCAGGCATACACAGTTCAACTTCTTGCCCATAGAAGAAGCACACACAGCTCTTGTCTGCTGAGCTTGGGTTTTTGTATTTTTCAAGCCCTGGCATGTAAGGTACATTTAAGAGTAACAATTGCTTGTTAAAGAACAGATTAGCAACACACATTACAGATAACAATCCCCCAAATATGCTATCAATGACTATGAACAGAAGGTGAACTAACCAATAAAACAATTCGTTAATAGAGAGAACATGGGCCTCCTTTTGAAGACCTTGCTTTTCAGCCAGCCTCCTCTCAGTTTCTCTGAAGCTGCTGGGTGTCAGTCACCGCCCTTAAGTCAGGGTTGTCACCTACAGGAGGGGCTGGCATTATAATCAGGGAGCATAGTGTGTTAAAACATGTTTAGTGGTAAGCTATGGACAAGTTTATACGGATTACTTTGTTTGATTCAAAAACCTCTCTACATAAAAAATTTCCATGGTGCCACTCTCACATGTGTAGTGCACCTCTGTGATGACCAGAGTCCAGAGGCATAGCTATAATCGATTAAATGCGGGGTGGGGGATGTCCCTGGGCACCTGGGTGACAGCTTGCTTTTCACTCTCCCCCTCCCGCCTCTTTGAAGAAGGAGGGAGGGAAGTGGGGCAGGGGGCTAGCTTCATTTTTGTTTCAGGGCCCACTCAATATCGCTGCATCCATGACATCACAGTTTCTGGTACATTTTTGACTGTTTGAAATAAATTGTTATATATATAATATTTTTTGTGAAAAATTGTCAAGCATATACTCTTTCAATTACTTGTGGGGAGGGAAAGTACAACAAAAGTACAACAAAAGAACGTACAACAAATGTATTGTTACTTGCATAGTGAAATAGTTACCATTTCATAACAGATTCAAAAATGGTGTTAACAATTCACCCCCTCCCCCCCAACTCCACCCCATGGTGTTCTGCCTGTAAAAAGGAGGCAGGGGGAATCTTCAGAAATCATCATGTCCTTTTTTTTTTTAAACAGCTTATGAAAATAACTTTCCAGTGACACATTTGTTGCAGATAAATTGCTATATAAGTAATTGAACAGGAAGCCAGCCACCTTTAAATGAGAAACAAGAGTTTTATATTTATTACTAACTAAAACATAGGCTAAGGAAAAACAACAACATACTAACAGTCTCTTATGCAGAGAGAGGGAGAGCCTCTCACTTTGAATTTAGGACAGCAAATAGGCAGACAATCCCAAACTCCACACCCAAACCAGTACATAAAAGTAAAGTTGTGCCATCAAGTTGGTGTTGACTCCTGGCGACCACAGAGGCCTGTGGTTTTCTTTGGTAGAATTCAGGAGTGGTTTACTATTGCCATCTCCCACGCAGTATGAGATGATGGCTTTCAGCATCTTTCTATATTGCTGCTGCCTGATATAGGTGTTTCCCATAGTCTGGGAAACATACCAATGAGGATCCAAACCAGCATCCTCTTGCTCCCTAGGCAAGTTACTTCCCCGCTGCACCATTAGGTGGCTTTTAAGCCAGTACATAGTTACTTTCATATATAGACAAGCATGCCCCATACACAGAACGGAGACAATGTCTGTAGCAACATTCTCATGTTGCCAGCAACATTACCCAACAACACTGGTCCAATAGTTACTGAGATAATGAGGTGGAGTCCATCTGTAGTGATGATGATCACGGAGGTGCACTACACATGTAAGAGTAACACCATACAGATTCATCTAGAATGCTTTTTGAATCAAACAAAGCAATCTGTGTAATCATATCACTAACTTTGCCATGAAATTAGATATGCTCCCAGATTATGCTTAAGCTTGGGAAATACTAGTAGCTCCTCCTGAGCTTATTTGAAATAGCTCTCCAAGTGATTGGTCTAGCAGCCTCTCTTTTCCTTCTAGACAATGCTGCAAATATGATTGGCTGGCTGAGTGGATGCATGGCTGCACCATTTTAATATCTCTCTTTTGCTCTCTTTGCCCAGGTGCTCAGAGTTGCTTTTACTTTCTCTTCCATTAATTTATCACCAGTTTCTTCCCACACAAAGCTTTGGCCCCACTTACCCTTGCTGATAACTTCCAATCCAAATGGAAGAAAGCCTTGCCGCATAAACTTCAAGCATGCGGGTTTTCTATAGAATCTCTGATTCCCTTGGGGTATGAGAAAGCTAGGTTGTTCTTAGAACAATGCATTCTAGCTGTAGAATGACAAAATGATGTGGGTTCCATTTCTGGCCACACTATCTATAAAAGACTAGTTTGTAATGGTAGGTCATTGGATTATTTTAACTTGCTGACGGTATTAAAACACCAGAGGATGTTCTCCCTGGCTCATTTTGATGCACTTCCCTCTGCAGTAAAGGTAAAGTGTGCCGTCAAGTTGGTGTCGACTCCTGGTGACCACAGAGTCCGGTGGTTTTCTTTGGTAGAATATAGGAGGGGTTGACCATTGCCATCTCCTGCACAGTATGAGATGATGCCTTTCAACATCTTCCTATATCGCTGCTGCCTGATATAGGTGTTTACCATAGTCTGGGAAACATACCAGCGGGGATTTGAACCAGCAACCTCTGGCTTGCTAGTCAAGTCATTTCCCCATTGCACCATTAAATGGTACTAGATGGTAAAAAGGTAAAGTTGTGCCATCAAGTCGGTGTGGTAGGTTTCTTAAAATTCCTTACCTGGAGCATTTGTGTCCCTGCAATTTGGGAGAAGTTGAGACAGTAAAGCATGTTTTATCATACTGCTTATTTTATAAGGAATAACGTGAAGATTAAACCTTCACTTCTATATCAAAGTCTCCAGGTCATTCTAAAGAATGTTATGTTTATTTTCTTCTATTGGACTAGAATCAAATCATCACCTATAATGTTGCCAGATTTTGTACAGTGACAAACAGAGTCCATTGTGGGATTATCCAAAATTCTTGCTGAATTGAAATGTAATAATATATTTGAAGTATAGATGTTTGTTTGTTTTTCCTGGTTTCTAAGGATAATTAGGATGATACTGTTGTTCTGTTTTGAACAGTTGTCACAACTATGTAAACAGGTACAGTATTGGTGTATTTTCTTTTTGCTGGTTGATGGCTGAAATAAAGTTTGATAATCAAACTTTGTGTGATTTCCACACAAAGCAGCTTCTCTTGCTCCCTTGCCCGGCATCAAAATTATCCTGTAATTCACGGGTTTGATGTTAAAATCCCTTTTTCTATCAATGAGCTGATTTGGATGAACACCCACCAGGCCAGATCACTTGTTAAGAGCAGGGGCAAGGTGAGAATGCACCTGCCCTGATAGCACTAAGAGTTGTTCTGACATACTGCTGGAACATCCTTTAATCATGTGAAAAGGGCGGTCATCCGAATGACCACACCCCTACAATTTGACCCTCTGGGGTTTTTGAATGCATGTAGAGGGGTGATTCAGATTACCACCCCTCTCATGCAATTAAAGGACATCCTGGCAGTGCACTGGGATGTCCTTTAGTGATGTCAGGACAGGTGCACTCTCAGCATGTCTCCATCCTCGTTGCGTGTAGAGGGTGGTGATAACCTGAACTGGCACAATGTAAATATTTGTACAAGCTGCCATTTCGTGACTACCTCTGCCTCCCCAAGCCACTATTTTGTGACTGGCTCCAGTTCCTGTGTGATCTGAGTCACTTTCTGGCAGAGGCCGAAGGCTGCCTCCATCGCCAAAACTTCCATCTGGCAAGCAGTGTGAGGCAATTCCCTACAGTTGCATGGGCTTGTCTTCATCTCCACTCTTCTAGATCAGTCACATGGGTTCTCCACTGTGCGCTGAGTTAACTTCATCCCCAGATGTGGGATTATTGTTATTAATCAAGAACACATAGCTCAACCCAAGGAAATCTTGTTACCAGGTCTCCCTGCATCCCTCCCCTTCTTGTGTTTGCCAATCTTATTTCCCTGCTCATGTACACAAAAGCAATTGTCACTGGGAATTCGGGGCGGGGGGGGGCGGGTTTGAATATGAATAAACAGGACTGAATACAAGGAAAAGAGATAGTCACAGCAAGAGAACTGCAAAGTTACTCCTCTCGGCTAACAAGAACGAAGGGTTAACCACTCTCATGATCTGATGGCAAAAAATGTCAGTAGGTGTCTCATTCCAGGGCTCATTCCAGTTCACATGATGTTCCTACTCAGTTTTGGGAGCTGTGTTTGCTCTCGATTTTTGCTAGGGCAAGGGGAAGTGATTGTGTAGGAGGTGGGTGCAGGCTCTGACTGCATTTCCTCCACCCTCAAAAATATGCTGGGTAAAAGTGCTGGGTAGGATGGTGCTATCGGAGGGTGCACCTGCCTCCCACATGATCTCTTTCCTCTTTTCCTACCTAGGTTTTTGCTGAGAGACCAAAAATCAGGAACGGGCACAACCCCAAAGCAGTTTACCACCATGTGAACAACCCAACTGAATCAGACTACTTCTCAAAGTACTGTATTATCAACTACTGGAGCAGCAACTCTGCAAGCTTTCAGGCAAGTGGCAGTGAAAGCCAGTGTAGTGTAGTAGTTAGCGTGTCAGACTAGGGCCTGGGAGACCTGAGCTCAATTCATTTCTCAGCCATGGAGCTCACTGGATGGCCTTGGACCAGTCAGGGCCTCTAATGTAACAACACTTGAATTTTCATGGGTTGGCCCTTATAGCACTTCCTCAGAGTAAGGAAACCCAGAGTGCACCTTCTAGGCATGGAGTACAGTTTATTTTATTTTAAAAATCATACTTGTACACTGCCCCAAACTTCCATCTCTGGGCAGTTTACAGCAACATAAAAGCAATCAAAACATAAATTAAAACCTTAAAACAATTTAAAACCACAAGTGTAGTTAAAAAGCTTGGGTGAATAAATGTGTCCTTAAAGACCTTTAAAAGGTTGTCGGAGATGGGGAGGCTCTTATTTCAGCAGAAGCACGTTCCAGAGTTTTGGGGTGGCAACAGAGAAGGCCCATCCCGGTGTAGCCACCTGGTGAGCTGGTGGCAACTGCAGACTATGTATGAAGGCAGCCCCCAAAAGTACTACAAAGTCTTTTGCAGTAGTCAAGTCTGGAGGTTACTAGCATATGTACCACTGTTCTGAGGTCGTTTATCTAAAGAAATGGACGCAGCTGGCATATCAGCCAAAGCTGATAGAAAACACCTCTGACCACTGCCTCAACCTGAGACACCAGGAAGGTTTGGATCCAGAAGCACTCTGAGACTGCGTACCTGATCCCTCTAGGTACAATAAGTACCTCCGTCTTATCCAGATTCCGTCTCAGTTTGTTATCCTTCATCCAGCACATCACTGCCTCTAGGCAGACATTTAGGAAAGGTTATACCTTCTTCTGATGATGATGTTGACATGGAGAAATAGATTTGAGTGTCATTAGCATACTGAGAATACCCTGCACCAAATCTGATTATTCCTTCCAGTGGCTTCATGTAGATATTGAAAATCATTGGAGACAATATCAAACCCTGGAGGATGCCATATAAAAGGTCATGTTTTGAAGAACAGTCCCCAAGCAACACCATCTGGAATCTGCCCAAGAGGTAGGAGTGGAACCACTGCAAAGCAATGCCTTCCACTCCCAACCTTCTCAGATGGTCCAGAAGTATACTATGACCGATAGTACTGAAAGCCACCGAGAGATCCAAAAGCACCAACAGAATCACACAACCTCTGCCAACTCCTTATTGGAGATCATCCATCAGGCCAACCAAGGCAGAATCTCTCCCATAGCCCACTCAAAAACCAGTTTGAAATGGGTCTAGATAATCAGTCTCCTCCATGACTGTCTGGAGCTGGGAGGCCACCACCCTCTCAATTACCTTGCCCAGCCATGGAAGGTTAGAAACAGGCCTATAGTTGCTTAACTCTGGCACCCAAGTGAGGCTTCTTCAGAAGAGATCTAATTGTCTCCTTAAGGCAAGGAGGCCACCCCTCAAAGAAGCCTTTATAATATCTACCAGGACTTCTACAACATCCCCCCAACTGCCAGATAGTATAAGCCATGTAGGACAAAGGTCAAGAGAACAGGTGGTAGGCCACACTGCTCCAAGCAGTTTGTCCACATCATCACAAACTGAAACTGATCAAGCCCAAGCACACAAGAGGAGTTGTTGGATACCTCCACATTAGACTCTGCAATAATTGTGGGGTCTGAGTCTAAGTTGGTCCAAATATGATATATTCCACAAAAAGCTCATTAAAATCATCAAAATGGGTAATTGATGGCTCCAGATTCTGATTCAAGGGTGGAGGGGCACATACTAGCCCTCTCACAACCCTAAACAACTCTGCTGGGTGTGAGCTTGCAGATGCAATACAGGCAGAAAAGAATAGCTTCTTTGCCACATGTATTGCCTGAGCATAGATCTTCAAATGTGCTCTATGTTGTAATCTGTTGGATTCTAGTCTCCACTTGTGCCCCAGTCATCCACCTTGTCACTTCTTGGCAGTATCTATTTCTTCATGGTGCTCATAGATTCTTCCCTCTCTCCCTATGCACAGGAATGCCTATGGGAGCTCATTACACTTGTAGGCAAGCTGTGGCACTGAAGTTGCTAACGGCATTTGCTGCTTGCCATGACGCTGTTTCTAAGGCTACAACATCTCTAGGGTTGCCATGTTTTTCTGGCAGGACTTGTGTCTTTATAGCAGTGGGACAGAGATTCAGCTATGTATGAGACATATGGAGGGGATGCTGCACCTATTGAATTGTTGTTTCCCATGCAGCTGTTAAAGACAAGGGCCCTTCCAGAGAAAAGACAATCCCAAGCTAAGCACCTTTACTCAAAAGGATATCCAAATGCATTGAGTGGGGCTTACTCTTAAGGAAGTGTGCATAAGATAGCAGCCTTAGCCTGAAGTAGCTGCTGCTTACCGCTAGAGCTACTTTGAAATGTGCAAAAGCCAATGTGACTGTTGCTTCCCTTCATTAAATTATGCAAAGCTATTTCACCAGGCTTACATCCCTTTCAGGAAACAAGAATGACATTTTCCATATCCCACAGGCCCACTGTGATGTCTCATTAGTGTGATGTTTGTGCACAACTCAGAAAAACAGCGCTGCATAAATTGTACTTAATAATCCATTCTCAAACAAATAGGGAGATAAGGTATAATGGTGTTGCAATATTGATACAATTTGTTTATTTTTTTCTTTTGATAATACTTTCTGCCCATTGTGGCAGAGTTCAAAAGTAAGCAGGTACTTTAGAATCACTGCTCCTGAATGGCTCCATCCCTGAAAGCAAATAGAGAGAACACTGAAACAAATACAGGTTCAAGAAAAGCACAACTTGCAAGCATCCCATGTCTAAATTCCTTCCTCTTAAAGCTGAATAACGACGATTGCAATGGTGGATTGTGTTCTGTGTACAGTTGTGCTGCTAGTAATGTTTAGGTCTGCTTCCATAAAGGCAAAAATTATGCTGTGTTTTTAGTTAAAGAAAGGAATTTGTTTTGAACCAGGTGGTTTGCTTTTCTTAGGAATGTTCATGATACTATATGTAGTAATCTCACAGATTCATAGAGGCGGGTCTCACGATCAGTGAGACCCGCTTTGTCCAGGTTAGCAAGGAGAGTGGGCTAAGCCCGCTCTCTCCGCAGACAATCGGGGAAGCCCTGCCGGGGCAGCCGGATCAGCCGCCCACACGACTGCCGGCTCTGTGATGGAGCCAGCTGGGGCTGAGGAGTTCGGGGGCCGTGTGGCCCCCGGAAGCTCCAGCATGCCCTGCTTCAGCGCACAGGGCATGCTGGAGAGACCCCCAAGCCGGGAGGCTGTTTTTAAGCCTCCCGGCCAGGGGTCTACTCGTGAGTAGCCATGGCGCGAAGCCGCACCACAGCAACTCATGAGCAAACCTGGTTTAAGGGGAGGGTTACTTGAGCGGGTTACCCACTCAGGAACCACCGGGCTCGCAGCCGAGCCTGGTGGTTCACACGGTATGCAAAAATCGGGCTAGGCTCCCTTAGCCCGATTTTTGCAGACCATGTGAATAGCCTCATAGTATGAGAGGGTCAGAACCTAGTTGGAAATGGTTTTTGCAGACCATGTGAATAGCCTCATAGTATGAGAGGGTCAGAACCTAGTTGGAAATGGTACTGGGACATGCCCAGGTCCTGCCTCAACAGAACTGAAGGCAAAAATGCGGGACTGCACGACCAGCTAGTGATAGATAAACATGAACCGTGCAGTAGTGGCTGGTAGAATAGATAACACCTCTCAAGCAGGCACAGTTTTGAAAGTTACAAATTTCTTCTCTGTGGGGGAAACCCACCTTATACTTGTATATAACAAAACTGAAAAGACTGCAAAATTGAATAAATATCCATAATTATTTGAATATATACAATCACATGACCTCATATAATTTTCATGTGTTAATCACATAGATCTACTTGTGTAAATCACAAGAGTCACAAATCACCTGAATTCTAACATAACTAAAATAACAATTGCAAACATTGCATTGAGATAACCAGTCCTTGAGCTCCAGGTGATAAATAGAAATAAGAGGAGCTTGTTGTTTTGAGATAAAATGCAGGAATGTTGAGAATGAAGGTGTAATATAATTGCTAGTGAGCAGATCTGTGCAGAGTATCTGTATACGACAGAGCTGATGGGCTGGCCCGGGAAATTTTCAAACCCATTTCGATCATTCTTCCTCAGAGCTCCAAAGCTTCTAAACATACAAGATAAATACAAAACAATTCCATTATATTATAACAATTCAATATATTGTTGAGCTCTAGGAGCCGATCAATCATTGAATGTTTTGTCCTTCCGGTGAGATGTAGGAGGATAAAGTTGACTCCAAAAAATATTTTCGGAAGGAATTGGTAGGTAATAATGGATACATAAGGGGGAGGCTGTGGATGGTACTAAGATGTTAGCCTGGTAATGCAACTATTTTTGGAATTGTTTTGTATTTATCAAATAATTATGGATATTTATTCAATTTTGCAGTCTTTTCAGTTTTGTTATATACAAGTATAAGGTGGGTTTCCCCCACAGAGAAGAAATTTGTAACTTTCAAAACTGTGCCTGCTTGAGAGGTGTTATCTATTCTACCAGCCACTACTGCACGGTTCATGTTTATCAACAGAACTGAAAGCTAGCAAGAAGAAGGAAAATTCAAATAGTCTTAGGTAATGCTTGTCTTGGACATACCTACAACATAGACTTAGAGAAGTGTAATAAGAATTATCTTTCCTGGGAAACCCTTGGAACTATAGTTATGTAAGGGAAATTATGGAGCTGTAACAGAGAATTTTCATTTCCCTCACTAAACAAAAATTAATTTCCTATTATTTTTTTGGGGGGGGGAAGCTATGTCAGTTTAACTGGTATAAAACCAATACAAATTTGTGACCTATGTATATTAGTATACTCTAATAATAATTAATTTCTGAGGAAACATTAAGGCTAAGAGCAAGCCAAGCATCAGGTCAAGGTTAAAATTCTACTTCTGGTTTCTATATCTCTTCCCTCTTTGGCCTTCTCTGACTTGTCTTCTCTCTCTTTGTTTGCCCACTCTAATGTTCTGCTAATACTTTCCTCTTACCTAACATAGGAACATAGGAAGCTGCCATATACCAGGTCAGACCACTGATCCATCTAGCTCAGTATTGTCTACACAGACTGGCAGCGGCTTCTCCAAGGTTGCAGGCAGGAATCTCTCTCAGTCCTATCTTGGAGATGCCAGGGAGGCGACTTGGAACCTTCTGCATGCAAGCATGTAGGTGCTCTGCCTAGAGTGGCCCCATCCCCTGTCGGGAATATCTTACGGTGCTCACATGCAGTCTCCCATTCATATGCAACCAGGGCAGACCCTGCTTATCAAAGAGAAGAATTCATGCTTGCTACCACAAGTACATCCTCTGTTTCACAGCTCTTTACAGGGGTGGTCCAAGACATTTTGCTCCCTGAGATGAAAGGCAATCTCTCTCTCTCTCTCTCTCTCTCTCTCTCTCTCTCTCTCTCTCTCTCATACACACACACACACACACACCTGCAGCTAGGTGCTCAGCATTCTCAGGCCATACTGTCAGGGCAGCAGTGGCAACATATAAGAACATCCCTGCTGGATCAGGCCAAACATGGCCCATCTAGTACAGCATCCTGTTTCCCAGAGCAGCCCACCAGATCCTCTGGGAAGCCCACAGGCAAGAGATGAAGGTGTGCCCCCTCTCCTATGTTGCTGCTCCTGCAACTGGTATTGAGAGGCATATGAGCACTCTCAGACTATATCACCAAGTCAGTCAGTGGCGGCAGGGCCATGCCTAGCTCAAGTCAGGCAGAGTGGGGAGGAAGAAGTATGCCCCAGTGGGGTAAGAAAGGGTGTCTGTGGTGGTGGTGGTGGTGGTGGTGTCTAGCACTCACTGCCCTCTGTGCTTCCCCCACCTGAACCTTTAGTGACTGCCTCATCCTGTCTCATGGAAGGACCATCCCTTCCTCTTTTTGCTTCTCCTGGAGCTCCCTTCTCCAAGTTTGAGCAGAAGGTAGCTGTAGTGACTGTACAGCTGAAGCGCTTTACAAATAATATTAGTAATAATAACTTGTATTACTACTACTGAGACAATGAAGATTCCTCCTAACTAGATAAAGCCACTCCTGCTCTTCAGTTAATCCAATACTGGGCATATTTACACCACACAGTTCAACCAGTGCTAGGCTTGTTTCAGTGCCAGGGCTGCCAGTCAAGGCAGCCTGTGTGTGGCAGTTCTTTAAAGGGGAGCGGTGAGGTTCTCTAAAATAATTCTCAGTTTCTGCAAAAAGCAACCTATCCATGTGAATGTTCCCAACCAAATACATTTTCCCCACCACGGTACCTCCATGCTGACAGGAAATCTACATCGGTTGAGTTTCTTGTTGGCTATGTTAGGAGCCCTGCCAGAGGGGAGGAAAGGCTGGTGACCACATGGTATCATCATATCCTATATTAGATAGATAGATAAATCTTTATTGTCATTGTCCTGTGCAGAACAACGAGATTGAAAAGAATCTACAACCACTACTACAGGACCTAACAAGAATAATCTAAACATATACCCATACGCCCCCCTCCCATCAACCCACTAAAAACCCACTAAAAAACTCTCAGAACTAAATACAAAAAATATTCCCTAAGCTGGCATTTATTTTGTGTGTGTGAAAAGGGTAAAAGGACAGTGCTTCTCTGTGTGTATTAGGGTCTGCTGAATTGGGCGATTTTGATTTAGGTATGGAAGATTACTTTTAATCCTTGACTTCTCTGCTTGGACAAGTGATTGATTTATCACTTCTTTGGCACTTTTAATATGCAGCATGTTTAATGATCCTCATCTCATTTTTCCAACAGCAGTCCTATGTGTCAGATCTCCATTACTCTCATGTTTTTTCAGACGCAGAACAGAATGATGGGACACAGGCTTGAGGTAATGGAATGAATGAGACTGTAGGTCTTCAGGGTTGCCAGCCTAAAGTTTCTCCATTGGAATCGCCCTAGGCCAAATTGGAAGGGCAGTATAAAAATGCAATAAATAAATTGGGCCACAATGACTCATAGTATACAGTATACCATTGTTCGGAAACTGGTTGAAATACTTGTTCAAAGCTGCCACACAGGCAGAGACAGAAAAAGAGTCTAGTCTCCTTGCCAGATCTTGAAACAGAGATCTGAATTCCTCTCAGACCACCTCTGACTAATAGAGTCAACTTCTATCACACCCCCACACCAAGAACAGAGCAAAGGAGGCTTGGATTGGAATGTCTCTTAGTCCGTGAATCTGAGAGCCCTGTGCTCTTCCTCTCTGTCTCCTGCTCCTCCCCACCTCCAATCTCTAGGTCCAGTTCAGTCCCCAGCAGTATTACTTGTGAATGCTGAAATCTTGGAACACCCAGATTTATGATGAGGAGTGGTGCTTCTGATGGTGACAATCCCTTTTGTCTGCACCCAAGATGACACCTGATCTCCAGCCCACTCGTATTCCAGGCTTCCCAGGGAGCCTGACTGGGTATCTTAGCCAACATTTTGACTTATGTAAATGCCAGCAGCATTTCCAAATGGGCTTGTCGATCTGCACACCTCCAACAGTCAATTAATACAGGAAGCAAATGTGCAAAACAACCAAAACCCCATCAAATAACACAATAATGCAGTAGGACATGAAATTGAGGCAGGGGGTGCGATTTAACAACATATTTGGGCACACTTATTCTCTACATGCCACTGGCTACTCCATTCTAACTCAGTTCCCAACCCTATGACATGGCAAGGAGTATAGTATCAGCATTGGCTGGGAAAGGAATTGTGCACAACACAACAAATCTGAAAACACAGGCAGTGTTCGGCCACAATGCAAGACAGCTATGTGCAAGGACAGGGGAGAGATGGCAGTGCATAAAGCCTGGGGGTATTTCCTCTACAATAGTTTTCTTTACAGCTGATCGGAACAGCCACTTTTCCTTCTTATTTCCATTTATATCCAACCCAACCCTTCCTCTGAGGAGTTCAGGGTGGTCTAAGGGGCAATTATCCTGGGAGACAGGTACAGCTGCAAGGTAGTGGCCAGCTATCAGGACAGAGGGGATTGGGACCTGGATCTCTGCAGTCCTCATCCACCACAATGGCATTTTAACCACTTACTGTACATAAGTTTGCTTGTTCAGCAGCGACCAGTATCATGGCAATGAAAATTGAAACTTTCCAGCTGTGTACACTTCTCTCCTGCCTTTATTTCTATGGCCTTTATTTCTAATGGGACAACGTCTCAGAGCTTGAACGTTTCCCAATGCAAGTTGTAATATATTTTGCTCCATTCCTGCTGTTCTCTATATCAGGGGAGTCCGGTTGTCTTTCCCCTCAGTACCACAAATTTCAAGGCCAGCTGATATAAAATCAAGCATGCATCCTCTGTTACCAAAGATACTCCTACCTATCAAGAATGGAGCTGAAAAAGCTGCTGGCCATTCTGTATTTACTAGGAATGCAGATCTACCACTTTGCCCTAGCATCAACAGAATCCAGCTCCCCTTGTAGACCCAGTATCTGTAAGACCCAAGCACTGTGCTTAGTTCTTTCTTCCCTGCTTTCTTCCCAAAGCCACGCAAGCCTGACTGTCTCTGTGCTGTTTACATCAGTCAGCCATTTTGAGGTCTTTTGTCCAAAGATATTTTTGTCTTAAATGGGATCACATCCTGCCTTGCGAAAACATTGGCCTCAAAATTTTCCATTCTCGTGGCTTTTGTGATTACTGTCTTAGTGTTTGTTCAGATTCTTGTGTTGTGAATGAGCCCTAAAGCAAGTGCGGATAAATGTGCTGGTTGGCCTGGAGAGCCTCCAACTTTACGCAGAGGCAGAATGCAACTCCCAAAGCACTGCAAATCCCTAAGCCTTATTCCCATGGTCAATGTGACTCTTCTAAGTGCCCAAGGGAGTTATATAATGGGCATTTGTGGCAATTCTGACTATTTTAAACAGTGAGGACTGCCACTCTGGTTCATCTGACCCAATATTCTGTCTTTGGCAGTGGCCAATCTTTGGTATTACAGTGGAAATGTGCAGCAGCACAAGGCTATTGCTACACACTTCATCTGGCCGTCCACATACCACTATGACAGTCCAGGTCAATTCTGCCAGTCCTCAGAATCAGCCTGGGAATGAAGAAGAAGGGAACATAGGAAGCTGCCTCATACTGAGTCAGACCATTGGTCCATCTAGCTCAGTACTGTCTACACTGACTGGCAGGAGCTCTCCAAGGTTCAGGTAGGAGTCTCTCCCAGCCCTGCAGATGCCAGGAAGTGAACCTGGGACCTTCTGTATGCAAGCAGATGAGCTACAGCCCCATTCCCTATGGATAATATCTTACAGCAGACAGTGCTCACATGTACCGTAAAACCAGCTCTCCTTCTCATTAGGGGGGGAACCTTTTATAGGGTTCTCCCTACTACAGAGTTCTAATACCTGGAAAGCTTTAGTTTACCAGGTAGACAAAAGGGGAATTCCAGCTAATGACTTGAAGAGGGTGTGGTTCTGGTGGTGGCTATTCAGAGAACACATGGAACAAAAGGGCTCTATTGCATTGAACTGCAATAGTACTTTAAATTTGGTTGCATTCTGGAGTATTTTTCCTTGTTTCTCAGGGGATTCTTTAAGCTAATAGACTCCTTTGCTGTGTCCAGAAATCTAGCTTCATAAAGAATGCATGGAATTCACTGGAGGTGTGGTGCACGCATCACGTTTTGCTAGGCAGCTTTTGCACTGGTTCAGTTTCTGCATGACACAGCTACCTGATTCAATCAGAAGTCAGGTTTTCCCTCCTGACACCAAATACTAGTCAATGCTCTGCTTCCTTTCCTACTACAGAAAGCCAGAGTTTCCCAAAGAGGAGAGGAGAGGCTGTCTGGTAACAATTTCAGAATTCACATATTCAACCAACCTCAGGAGTGATTTGGTTGTGCAAAGGGGCACAGCTATATTTTAAACCAATGCACAGATTTGCACCTATGATGAAATGTTCTTATATTGTTGACCTTTGTGGTGACATTTATGGGACAATAATTTTTCGGTTTCAAATCTGTTGCTTGCACTAGGTATCTCCTACCCTTTTTTATTATCTGAATATATGTCTCATTTCCCTGTTCATATCAGTTCCCTTTTTTCATATCATTTATGATCCCTGATCCTTCTCATTCAACTCTTTTTATAAGCCAGGTGAAGCTCTGAACTCCTCTATCTTCCCCACGCAGAAGCTGATGCACAAATACCATCACTTCTGTTGTCCTTTTCTGTGTATCAGTGAGCGGTTGATATATAAGCATGTCAAAAACACTGGAAATTGAGTCTGTGCATGCTCGGTGTCTAAATCTGTACTTGAAAGGGAGACAGATAGGTAATAGAAAATGTGTATGTAGGGAAGCAATAGTCCATATATATGTTCAAATATCATGAAGGGAAGAGTTTTATTTACTGGTCATGTGTTTTGTTTGAGAACCCTATCTATCACACAATAGATAACCTACTTATAGCCTCACCTACTTCACAGGGTTGTTGTGAGGAGAAAACGCAAGTATGTTGTAGTACACCACTCTGGGCTCCTTGGAGGAAAAGCAGGATATAAATGTAATAATAATAATAATAGTAGTAGTAGTAGTAGTAGTAGTACTAGTAAGGATACCACTCATGATCATCAGAGATACTGCTTGTGGGCACATTCCTTTTCAAAGAACTGCTGTAACATCAGGGTAATAACATCAGGGTTATTACATAGTGCAGTTTTGTTTTTTACTACTGGTAAAAAAGCATGTGAGGTTTGATCATGGAAATGATCTCATGTGCACCACAGCCATTAAAATTTCTGCTTATAACTATCATGGTGCTTGTTAATACCAGAGTTTGGGCCAACCAAATAATAATAATGATGATGATTGGCAGGAGATTTAGGGCAGACAAACAAAAATGCTTCATGCAATGCTTACCTAGCTTATGGAACTCGCTATTACAAGATGTGGTGACCACTAGTTAAGACAGCTTTAAAAAAGAATTGCACAAATTCATGGAGGATAGATCATTAGCCATGACTGCTAAATGCAATGTATTCATGTTCAGAGGTAATGTACCTGAATGCTAGGAACTGGGGACAACCAAGGGAGCTAGGGATACGGAGTAATTTCTCTGAAGTGGGAATTCTATCTGAATGTCAGGGTTCCTCCCAAGGAGGAATGTTGGAGAATTTTCTCAGTTGGTTTCTTCAACTAGAAGGTGTCCACATGAGCAGCCCTACCCAGGCATGCACAGCCCTTCCTGGATAGGGTTGCTCATAAGAACTGCCAGGATCGAGGCCGATTCTGGTGCTGCCATGCTTGGTAGCCGGCTATTCCGCCGCCCCCTGCCAGGCTTTTATTGAGGTAAGAGGGCATGTGCACATCCTCTTACCTCAGTCTCTGATCATGTGATCCCCGAGCAGACACAGAGCTGGACTCCTAGAGTGTCTGGCTTATGCGGAAATCCCCCAATGCATGACACTCCTTGCATGGTGCATTGTGGGATTTTTGGAGACCAGGCTGCGTTTCCCCATCCTTCAGAACACAGTGTGGCCTCAGAACCACACCAGATCATCGGAGAAGATAGGTACCCTCCCCACCCCATTTAAAGTGTGCACATCCTCTAGGTTTCTTAGAAGCATCTGGCTGGCAAGCATTGGAAACAGACAGTTGAACCAAACGATCTGATACAGCAGAGCTTTTCTTAAGTTCTTATTCCATGAATACACTCCTGACAAGAGTTTAACACATTAGTGGTATACTATTGGTGTCGTAACTCTTGAATAATCATTATGTACATGAAAGTGAACCAGTGATGTGCAGGCATCAGGAGAGGTTGCTCATCCTTAAAGCCAAATGAGTCCTAGCTGATGCGCACGTGTCTCCGAGACTCTTTTTCAGATGAAGTATACCAGCAATTACCAGGTGTTGGGGACAACAACAGAGGGTAGCTTCCTTCATCATGTCCTGCCTGAGAGCCTTTCAGAGGTATCTAGCTGGCAACTACAGTTGACACACAGGCCACAATCCAGAAAATGTCTTATATGACTCATGAGTGACATTTCTTTATATTTTCTTTTGGAACAGCAGGTCCTCATGCAGTATCAGAGGCATCCTCATAAGAACAGCCCTGCTGGATCAGGCCCAAGGCCCATCTAGTCCAGCATCCTGTTTCGCACAGTGGCCCACCAGATGCCGCTGGAAGCCACAGACAGGAGTTGAGGGCGTGCCCTCTCTCCTGCCATTACTCCCCTGCAACTGGTACTCAGAGGCACCCTGCCCTTGATGCTGGAGGTGGCCCACAGCCCTCCGACTAGTAGCCATTGAAAGACCTCTCCTCTATGAAGTCATCCAAACCCCTCTTAAAGCCATCCAGGTTGTTGGCTGTCACCACGTCCTGTGGCAGAGAGTTCCACAAGTGGATCACGCGTTGTGTGAAAAAGTACTTCCGTTTGTTGGTCCTAGACCTCCTGGCAATCAATTTCATGAAGCGACCCCTGGTTCTAGTGTTGTGTGAGAGGGAAAAGAATCTCTCTCTCCCCACTTTCTCCACACCATGCATGATTTAATAGACCTCTATCATGTCTCCCCGCAGTCGTCTTTTTTCTAAACTAAAAAGCCCCAGGTGTTGTAGTCTTGCCTCATAAGAAAGGTGCTCTAGGACCTCCTATTTGACTCAGCCAGTCATGTGGTTCTCCTAAATGACTGGCCTATTTTAACTAGTGTTCGAGACTAGATGAACTTTTGGGATCATCTAGCAAGATACTACATTTATGTTCTCATAAAGACTAATTGTGCAAGAGGACAACTTTGGCCTTGAACTAGTTCTTTTTGCTTAGCATTTGACAAAGATGGTGGAGTAAAGTAACTGTAGTTGCAAGATTTAAGGTTTCTGTTTTTGTTTTCATGGTGGTGCTGCTGAATCCAGCAAAAGGGCTTAGTTGTTTACAAATATGATTAAGTTTCCTAACTCAAAAGTATTTTACAAGATACAAAAATGAAATGATGGAAATGAATCCTTTTTGATAATATAATTATTGCCACTCTACACACAAAGATTCCACATTCTTTTCAAAGAGTGGTATTCATTAAGGAAGACAAAAATAGTTCAGAACATTTTGCAAATCATATAAGCAGTAGGTTTCCAACTGTAAACAAAGGAATGGATCTGATGTCATATTATCCACCTTATTAAACAGAGGCAGAACAGAGCACTCTACTTATCACCTGTACCTATTGTGGGCATCTGCTTATACTAAACAAAAGCAGTCACAAATGTCCATATATGGCAATGATTAAAGCTACTGCTTATGATGTCTACCACTTATATTTGGCACAATTATGTGTGATGTCAAACATATTAGGAGGAGGATATAGGCTGCTGCCCTGAAAGAATTCTGTGGATTATACTTGTATCTAGGTGCTAAAGCAAAGTTCCCCAGCCCTCTCTCAGAGAACTTCAATTTCTAGTGTTCTTTAATGTCAGTCCCCTGCCTGACATTACAGTTAAAGTGGCTTAGGCTTGTAGCATTTACAGGGTGTTAGGGATGTTGCCAGTCTGTTGTAGAAAGCCTAACCTGCTATGTCCATGGAGTGCATCTGAGAAGCTACCTGGCATAATGCAGACCTTATGTAAAGTAAGATTTACTGAATAAAGGGATTTACACGCAAGCAAGAGTGCACAGGATTGCACAATTAGCAATATATTGTACATGAGAGTCTATAACCCTATTCACGTTATGTTCAATGTACATAAAATTTGTGCACAGTGTATACAGATGTAATTATTCACACACTGTGTTCAGTGCATGCACAGCAGTACACTTCCAATCCATACCTTGAATTTGAGGGGGCCTATACCCAGGTTCACTTTTGAAGTGAACTCATGTACAGTCCTTCACACAGCATGTACACATGTGTACAGATATATGTACGTATGCACAACACAATGTGTGAATAGGGCTTGTGTCAAGAACCTTTATGAAATGGAAAGAAAGTGGGGGGGGGGACTGTTAAGGGCTTCTTCTTTATCAGCATATGATGTTGATGCTAAGGATGTTTCAAAATTCTCTGTAACTAGAAGAGTTCCATAGAACTCTCTTACTGTGCTCCTTAACATTTAGTACTGGCTACTATGGTTAACAGGATGGACAGCCAGTTTGAGTCTATGTGATAGATGTCTCCCTTTCTTTTAACTTCTTATTCCTGTATTTTAAAAATAGTTGTGGAGGTGAACTTTGAAAAGGGAACCATACCTAAGCTGATGAAGTAATAAAAGTATGAAAGAATATCCTTTCATTTTGAATAGTGCTCAATCATATTCATAGCTTTTTCCTGAGAAATTGGTAGCTTTGGCTAAACTGCTCAGGGGCAAAGATAGCATACAGTCCATTCCTAATGTCTACAGTGCAAGCCCCATTGGGCACAGTAAAGAAAGCATAGAGTAATCCCCATCTCGTCACACATTGTATGCCACATTTCTTTAAATGGGGCATACAATGGAGAAGATCCTGATGTCCTTGAAGCCTATGAATGTCCTTGAAGCCTATGAATTACCAACTGTCTTGCAACAAGAATGGCAAACAGGGAGCATAAAGCGGGGTGGGAATGCAGGCTAC